>NC_053451.1:57445409-57764582 GCF_015227805.2 Hirundo rustica | reverse complement strand
GTCTCACAATTGAGACACTTGTAATGACAGAGCGAGATAATCTGCTGTTGAGAAAATGATAAAAAACCCCAACCAGTACCTAGAACTTATTCTTCTTGTATGGAGAAATGCTAAGTGACTACAGATAGCTATCTGCTATGATTCAAAAAGCTTAAGTCTTGAAAACTGCTTGAAATTTCTCTGTTGGAATTGACAAGAAGGATCTTTGGAGGAAGATGACAGTGCTCTCTGTCAAGGCAGAAGGCCTGGTGAGAAAACAGTATGTTCATGTAAACAGGCAGATCAGATATTCAAGAAGATTTGGAAAATAAAAATCTGTGTGGCAAATCCACATGGATTTAGGCTGAAGACAGTAGAGGGGTAATAGGATAGACAGGGTTTGATGGCTCTATACGAAATCTTCAAAGATCTTGCAGGAGTAACTCGTTAAGTTTTCAGATCCTGTCCCATGCCTGAGTTCCTCCCTTGGTGATGCATCCTGTGAAAACTGGCTCTGGAGAAGTTGAAATCCCTGCTTTCTGGACACTGGCATCTAAGGGACCAGGAGGGTGCACCAGAGTCTATGAGGATATGTTAAAGGGAAAGGAAACAAAGCCACCCCGCTCTGCTCATGGCTCAGGAAAGGTCTGGTGAAACACTTATTCTGAAAGGAGTCATTCAGTGCAGTTAACTTTTTATTTTGAAGTTAGAGTAGGATTGGAGAGGAATTGTGGATTTATGAAGAGCTTCTTTTATAAAACAGGCTCTAGTGTCTGATGTAATCCAGTTACACTCCCTACATCTATTTTAAGAATAAATGCAGGGAGTTGCCTACGTACCCAGGTTCTTTTAGTTCAAACTCAAGTATTTCTTGAGTTTATTTTCCCTTTGATTTCTGTAATTTAGTGTTAGCCAGTGTAGTACTGAATTCATGACCCTGCTCTTCCTGTGATTAGGCTTATGTTAAAACACCACTGCAGAATCAAGGGGTGACTGGGTTGAAAGGGTAAGTTCTGATAACAGGAATCTTTAAAAGCCATATTATCTGCAGGTAATTTGAATGATCATCTTGTTCATGAAGGTTCTTTACATCTTTGCAAGATCTTGTTATGCCAAGACTATTGCAAGTACACTTTATCATGTTTGTATAGAACAGTTCAGACTATTGTGTTTTAGTGCTATCTGTTGTTTGCTGTGCAATATAATCCTCCTAGCTGATGTGGTGTGGCTGAAGGTTAGGCGTACGTATCTTTTGGCACTCCTGCTAATATCTTTCCACTCAGGGATGGAACTGTAAGGGGAGGAAACATTTTAAGCTGTTTCAACTGTTTGTTTCAGCACCACTGAATCAGCCTTAAATTCAGTTTTTTGAGAAGTTACTAGCAGATGTCAAGTGGTTGTACTTGAACAATACTGCTTAGTAGGGTAAGGAAAGCCTTTCCTCTTCTGGGGTTTCTGCCATGAGTATGGGCCCATTTAATTTAACAGAGAAATTTACAGAAGATCTCTGTCAATGCAGTTAATCCTGAAAATATTCTGTTATCCTTAAAATCTCTTGAGGGAGCTAGCTCTGAAAATACTACTTTAAATTCTTATATTACGTACATTATAGAAAACGTAGGATTTTGAAGGCTCTGTGTGAAAAATGGCTGCAATAGTACTTTGTTCTCCCACATCTTGTCCTGTCATTTGACTGTACGATCTTTGGACGAGGTCTGGCTTGGCTGTGGTGAAGCCTTGTACGTAGCACCGTGGACTCTAGACCTCACAGTGACAGAGGTTTGTGTGTGCAGATGTGTGTGATGATCTCTGCCCACGGGTATTACATTAACCACCACAGCTGACGGGGTCAGTGCTGGGAGTCATGATGCAACTGCTGAGTTACCCCAACCATCCAGAGCTTCTGGGCTGTGGGTGAGTACCAGTTGCCTTTCAGCTCGATGTATTCAAACGAACTGGAGCCCAGCAGCCTCGTTCTTTAGGTTATTAATTGCGCTGGAATGTCTAAGCTGAGGAATACTTTATAACTCTTTGCTATTCACAGCATATCTTGGCTGTGATAAAGGAGGATTTGTGCTAGAGAGTGCTGTGCTGGCAGAAGCCACTCGTGGAGATGCAGCTGTGTTAATGAACTTACAGATGGCATTGTCTCCTTGTGTCAGGATAAGCTTGCAAAGAAGAGTGCAGGCTTGCCTGTGTGAAGTGCATGCCCAGTCAGTGCAGAGTGCCAGTGCAGCACATGGCAGTGCTAGCACAGTCTTCCAAGCTGAGGCTTAGGATAATGAATGAGAAGTTGGACTTTATGAGAGGTTGAGAAGGGAAGTGCTTTAGTGTTTCTTGGGCCAAAGTTACAGTAACACTGAAAAGCTACATCATGATCTCTCAGAAATGTTTGAGGCTTGTAGCTCCATGTTTTCTTGAAGAAGGTTCTCTTCCTGCCTCTCTGTTGAAAACATTGCAAAATAAATTCATCAGTTTAGTTCTAGTGCTCACACAGCCAACAGCATTCCTTTGTAGTTACTTTTAGGGGTAAGTAAATGGTTTCTGAGCAATGCCTCATGGCTTTTAAACACAAGAAAGAAATCCTGAGTGCATCTAGAGGTCTTGATTTATGATTTAAAAACCAAGTAGGTGCAGGATCTTTTAACACTCAGTGCCTTGTGTTGTGCCCGCACTTGTGTTTACATGGATGTGGCTGTGGATGTCTCCATGTGTTTGTGCTAGGCTATCCAGAGGTGAAGCATCAGCCTCTGTTAGTACTGCAGCACTCACCCTGAAAAACCTGTTTACGTTGTCAGTCTTGTTATATGTGACCATAAAGAAGGCAAATAAAAAGGCAACAGAAATGATTGAAGATGTAAAATGTTTTCCAAATGCTTAAACGGTCTGAGACTGTCAGGCAAAAGAGATGTTTTGGGTGGGGACAAGACAGTGGTCTGGAGAATCTTAAGTGACATTAGGAAAGTGACTGCTACTTCACCAGTATGAGGAAATCAAAATAAATTAGCATGTTTCAAACAAATGAGGAGTCTTTTCTTTCATGAACAGTTATAACAATATCGCCTTAAGGTATTATTGATGTTAAAAGTTCACATACTCAAATATAACTGGATAAAACCCCAGCTGGAGGGATGGGGCCATTGAGGACTGCTTGGGCTGATGCCACTGCTGTCTCAGGAAAGAGACTGCTATGTGCATTGAGAGAACTTGGTAGAGCTCATCTTGCAACTATCAGTGTGTGGCTGCACCGCTCTAAAGCTCCTCTACAGGCATCTGCTGTGAGTTGTTGTGAGAGAGAGGCTGTGAAGCAGGTGAGCCTTTGGTCTCTGCAACAAATGACAGTCTTGTCACATGAAAAGGAGGTAGATCGTGTCTGTGAACTTCTAATGCTCATCTCAAACAAGAGGACAATAAAATGCTTATAATGAAAAAAAAAAAGTGAAGTGAGATTCTTCTGGAGAAAATACATTTTATGAAATTATATGAGAAATAATTTTATATTACATTACTGGTATGTTGAAGGGGAAGAAAAATTGGACGTTTCAGGTGCATAGCCTTCTCTACAGGTATTTCAGAGTGCTGAGAAATGCACTTTTTCATAAGATTTCTGTTCCTGCCTCTTCAGCATACCCATTGCTCTTATTAGAAAGAAAGATTAGTAAAAGGAAGGCTGGAGTTGGAAACTGCTTTGTAGCTCGTAAGCATGGGGGGCTGGGGGAAGGTGAGCTTTATATATGATGAGAAAACAGGCTTGTACATCTGGATTCTTCAGGCTTCCTAGATCGCTTTCTTGTAGCTATGTGATTTGAAATCCTTTAAATATTGATGCTTAGATGTGTCAATAGAGAAAAAGTGTCATTTTTTTGGTCAGTATTGGAACAGATGTTTGTTAGCTAGGCAAAATCCCCACAAAAATAAATAATGCTGCCAAGCATAACTGTGATGATGATGATAAAAATAAACAGTGTCCTTGGGGGCTGAAACATACACATTGTGAAACAGGCTTTTTGTATCACGAATATTTCTCACTTCTACTTGTGACATTACAGTTTCCAGATTTGTTTGTTTTGGTTTTTTGTTTTTTTTTTTTAGTTTTTTTTTTAGTTTTTAGCAAGTCTGTGTTCTATTAGGAATTAGTTGTGCAGTCTGCTCAGGAAGTACTGAGTTACTGTTTTGTAATGAATTCATGATTTGTAGACACTTGAGTGGACTTGTGCTGCTTCCCTCTGAAAGCCTTAGGGATGTGATTCAACTTTTTCCCCTAAAACTTTCCCTACTGAAAACTGCAGTAAAAATTTTACCAACTCCAGTGCCCTTCAAAATTGCATATTGAGCCATGGTACTTGAAAGAGCATGATCTTAGAGAAGCTGAACACAGCTGAACTTTTCTGTTGTCTGTTTTAAAATGAAAAGTTTGAGGTTTTCCTCCTTCAGTCCATTACTGCTGGGAGTCTTTCAATTGCTCATTTCATGGGGACATTTCTATATTTACATGGTGTTGCCATGGTTTATTTTGTGGTTTAACCAAATGCTGGAACAGTAAAGTTACACTAACTACAGATTACTTTGCCAAACTAAAATGCACCTATGTTTACTCCTACCTCCTAATTTTGCAGTGTAGCTTGACTGATGCAAATCAACTCACTGACAAAAGTCTCAGATTTTAAGGCTTGTTTTTCTAAAGATGCAATTTGAGTTTTGCTATTTTTTAAACAGCTGAAGTGGCATGGCTTTATATATAAGCACAGGGAATAGAATCAGTGTACAAAGTGAAAAAATAAGCAATGAATTACAAACTTGTGGTGGGAGAGAAGGAGCAGGATGAGGAAGGACAGCAGCAATGAGATCCCTGGCATCAGCCCCTGGTTATTGGGTTGCAGAGGATGTTGTATTTGTCTGGCAGTGGAACTCTTCCAAGGGCCATTATTGGAGGTGAATGGGCGCATCTTGGCTTTGGCAGCTGGTAGAGAGCAGAGACTGAAGTGTCCTTTTCCCAGAGCTTTCTGCCCTACAGCCACACTTTGCCAAAGAGGATATTTTTCTGTGGTGGATGTCATAAGTATTTTTTAACAGTACATTGTTTTCAGCAGTTATGGTGACCTTGCTGGTGGAGTCAATGCATTCCTCCTTACATCACTAGAATTTCTGATGCTTGGTGGCATGAATAAGTCAGTCAGTAGCTAAAGTATATTTTGCTTTGAGAAAGATAAATGTTGATATTTTCCTGAAACTGTTACAACCCATCGGAAGATAACATTTATGTGAAAACATTTCACCTTTTGAAACTGGAAGAAAAACATTCAGAGATTTAAAGCAACAGTTTTGTCGTATTTTATCTTCGCCCTTTACAATATTTACTTAAAAGTTGTAAATATTTCCCAGAGTAAGGTTTGTGGAAGCCAATATGAAATAACATTTCCTGATGTCAACCCAGCCTCACTACTTTTGATGTCTGGATGTTAGTAGCAGAGATTTCACATTAAAAGTATACTCAGATTTATAACCATAGTTCTCTATATTTCTTATTAATTCAATGGGCTGTAAAACCTTTAAAATATGAATTAATTTGAATGTTTTGTTCTCCTCTTCTCAAATAAATAGCCTGGAAAATGCTTTATCTTTAGTCTGTCCTGTCAGTGTTTCAGTGAATTACAGTCTTGGCTACAACACTGTTTGTGTGAACTATTACAAGTTATTTGGCTTTTTGGTGACAGTAGGGGTTTTGTCCTGAACAACTAGAATTTTCCATTCTGTGTTTCTTAGTCACTGGGGTTTGCATCTTGGCTAAAAAAAATGTGTCTTCGGTAGGCAGTTGTTCTGTAAACTGATTTCAGAGGAAATTTGCCACACCTTTAACGGAGAGAAAGTATCATTTAATGTACAGGGTCCATGTGGTGTAGTACAGCACTGGTGACACACATCATTGCACTACCAGATTTCTTTCACCCTTAGGATTTTTAAGTTTTGTTTTGTTTTGTTTTTAGGAGATACTTTTTAAATGGCTTATCTTCCCCCCCCCCCCCCCTTTTTTTTTTCTATCTAAAATTATCTCATTTCTGCATTGTATTCATAATCTTCCTTGTATTTGAAGTTTCAAGTAGCTTGGTTTTGATCTTTGAAATTTAGAGAGAACAGCACTTCTTAAGAGCGGAGATAAAGAAATTGCAGCTGGAGGGTGGTTTGAAGAAGCCTTCCCATCTCTGTAAACAAGAAATAGCACGTGGTGGCTGACCAGGTGGCAACAGCCAGGTCACAGATGTCAGTCGCGTTGGCGTGGTGCTGTGGGTCATGTGTGGTTGCCAGAACAGATTTGAGATGATGGCAGAGGAAACTGAAAGATACAGCACAGTGATGGGCCAAAATGCATGGGGAAAGGAAAGTATTCCATGTTGAACCTTTTACCCCAAGCCTTTTCAGTGTGAATTCTAAGAGGTGAGCTTGGAAGCCGGCACAGAACAACAACAACAAAAAAATCAGCTTTTTATGGCTGAGGAAAGATCTGAGAGGCTTTGTAGGTGCAGTCATCTGGTCTGACTTGTCCCTGTGCCTGTCTGCTCCTGTGGAAGGTGCTTTTGTGCTGGAAAGGACAGCAAGCTAGAGGAGGTGGGATATGGACTCACACTCTTCTTCCCAGAGACGGCTGAACGTGAGGCAAAGGAGTGGTCTGCAAGAGGATGGTCTCAGCATCTGCTGTCTGCCGGCGCCCAGACACTCGGCAGAGGTGTAGCTGTGCAGATCTTGGCCAGGCAAGCTTGGTCCTGCCCCCTTTTGCCAATTCATCAGGACACCCCTCATTTAGCTAAAGCAGTCCCCTCCTGGCACGGCAAATGGGGCAGGCATCCAAGGGAGAGTGAGCGACAGTTCTCCCTTGAATGGACTTGGTGCCGCAGAGTGGCCACCTCCCGGGCTGTGGCTCCAGGGGCCAGCGCCGTGCGTGCCGCAGGGGGCAGAACTGCTGGCCGCGGGGGCGAGCAGTGGTGGTCACCACCCGTATATCAAGGCACACACTGGTGTCCTAGGCCATGTGCCAAGTAAATGGAGACTGTGGGCGTGTTTGTGTCACCGTGATGTCTTTTTGTAGAACGACAGTTTTCAGGCCACTGGCTTGAAGCTGCAGGACCAGCAGCTTTAGTGTCTTTAGTAGGATGACAATGCCTCCTTCCAGTGGAGCCAGGACTAATACTTGGGGTGCCCTGTACATAAAGATTTTTTTTTTTATGCTTTTCAAGATTAAGGCCTCCTCTAAAATACAAGAACATCAAAATGGTATTGGGGCCTTTTCTGTTCCTTTCCAGGGCATATAAATCTTTCTTTGAAAGATCACTTAAAATGAGAATGCAGGATATCTTGCGTACCGTTGTACAGCTCCATGAACTCCAGAGAGTCACAGAATAAAAGAATTAAAAATGCCATACCCAAAGCCACAAAGTAAGGTATGGAGAAAGGGGTGTGCTTGCTTTGGGGATAAAGGACAACACTAAATGTATTGCTTATTCTGGCGGGGCTGTCCTTGTCCTGGAGCTCTCTATTCAGGGTTTTTTTGTAACTTTTAAACAACTTAAGTAACATTATTTCCCAGAATATTGTGAATTAGGCAGGTCCTACCAGGTCTAATTTTGCTGATGTGGGATAATTGTAATTTCTGTTTAATTTTTCAAATGGTGGTGACTGTAGGGAAAGCTAACACTTTCCTTACTGGGAATGAGGATTGAGCCTAGGGCTGCTTTCTTTTTAACAGTAGGAGTGGGAGCAGCAGCCTTCACACAATAAAGTGTTTATTTATTCACTTCTCTGGTTTTGAAGACTTAAATTTGAGTTCTACAGACTGTGAAATCTGTATAGGAAAGGCTGCATTTTGGATTTCAATTGGATTGCAAACTTGCAGTAAGTGTCAAATTTACTTTATAATGCTGCTTTTTTTACAGGTGCAGATTCCCTCTACAGAAATAGTTTCAGCTTCAGCGATGAAAAGCTCAACTCTTCAACTGCATCTACTCCAAGTTTGCCATCCCCTTCGGTAACTCCTTGTAAAGGTATCTTAATTTTAACTGTTGGCATTTCTTCCTAATCCTCAATTTATATGGGTTTCTTTCTGGGAGGCAGGATTCACATGCTTGCATGGACTTTTTTAATGGCAACAAATCTAAGGATTACTGTTGAGCACACTACAGGTACAGGTATTGTTGTCTTGATTAAAAATGGCAATAGCATTCTGTATCTGCACTTTGCAGGTGGCCTGGCAACTCTTTTGGTTTTGAAACACTGAGCTGAAAAAATTACAGTTTTCTGGCTGATAAGGATTAATTATTAACTTGTGTTACTTCTTTACTGAAGCAACCAAGTGGCTTAAGTGTCCTATTTCTCTATAAAAATGCTAAGCCTGAATGCAGGGGTAGAGGGACTCCTCTGAAGCCATATGCTGCCATTTAAGTTGACACGATTGCTCAGATCCACGTATACCTTACACAGTCCTTATGCAAGCCATATGTTAGCAATTCCTTCCTCCTCCTAAGCTATGCTGTTTGAAAGAGGCTTCTGTCTTGCAGCTGATCTGACTTCCCAGGACAGTTTTTCACTCAGGTTAACTCTGGAGCAGATATATCAATAAGTGAACTCACAAATGCACTACATGGTGCTTTTGCTACAGCTGCTCTCCTTGGGTGCATGTTCAACAGCCTTTCACGCTTTCATATCTTTTCTACACTGACCAGTCACAAAAAAATAAATTCAGTGTTTTCTTTTCCATTTGTGGGATATTAGGGAGAAATAATGAGTAACAGTTTCTCTGAAATAGCAAAAAAGGAGCTCAGTTAAACTGACAGGAAATATTTGGTGAAGAATTACACTAAAGAACAAGATGCTCTTCCTGATGAGAAGACAGAAAGAGCTGGAACTGGCTTGAAAGGACCACAGAAATGAGATAAAGAAGCATCTTGCAGTAAAACTAGATTGAATGGAACCAGTGGTGTTGCCAGGCATGGAAAATTTGATGGAAGTTTAGTTCCAAATTTAGAGTGAATGGACCAAGATCAAAGGATGTGCCAACACAGCAAACCTGGGATACTGACATGATTTTAAAGGGCTGAGATTTGAGTAGGGCTGGGAGTTCTTTGGGATTGATTAGGGCCATGCATGCAGCATCTGAAAAGATGAAACTGGAAAGATGGCCACAGTAGCAAAGACATGGATTAGTTGATATGTATCTTTTATACATGGGTTGGATGATATGTATCTTTTATTCTTCACTGCAACCCTTTCTTTTTAAGGAGACTACATAAAGTATTGCTTTGTGTTACTTCTGTCAAATAGAAAACTATAAATGCTAGAATTGCAGGTCAGTCTCCCATGTTCTCTAAGTGCTTTTGGACATTGCAGCAGCCCTACTGAATGTTGCTGACAATGATCCACAGCATGTTTGCTATCCCTGAAAATTGTTTGGAGTCTCGTGTGTTTCTAGTGTTTCCTCTAGCCAGTGAAACATGTCATGTCTAAGCAATATTGACCCTTATTTTGCAGCAAAGCTTGGAGACACGAAAGAACTGGAGGACTTTATTGCTGATCTTGACAGAACACTAGCAAGTAAGTAGATTTTTTATTAGTTGCTTGCATCTCACTTGGTACTTGTTACCAAGAGTGTTGAAAGCCAATGCATAGGGAGAGAGGGAAGGGAAGAACAGAAATAGTTTATATAATGTGGTCTCCTTTTAGTTTTCTAGTCCTGTGGATCATTATCTGGATAAGAAGGTAAAACAGGCTAAATTTAGACTTTGCCTGAATGTTCAAGGCATGCAGTTTAGCCTGTGTGACTAAAGCTGAACTCAGTGAACCCCTGTTCCCACCTCTAGGTCAGCTGCAATTCACCCTTCCTTGACAGTGGATTGATGAATAAACATAAGTTGTTAAATACTCAAAACTCAGTTTAGAAACTGGTGATCTATTTCTTTGTTATAAAGCTAAGTACCTGGAGGAGTTTCCTTAGGTGAGGAAAAATATTTTTGTTCTAGATTTTGCTTTATGAAAAAACTAAGGAGCAGATATCTGTATCTGTTGAATTAAATAAATGTCAAAATCCTGTTTGTGCTTGTTTTTACCAGGAGTGGAACTTGGGTCAATTTTTCTGCCACTATCTAGAAGTTGTATGTTTCAGCTACAGTAATTAATTCTTCATTGAGATTTTTAGAGAAAAACAACCAAAAAACTGGCCAGCTATTGTCAACCATGTACTTTGTCTGTTCCTTTTTCTCCTTCCTCTTCTGTTGTGGACATAATACCATTTCTTTTGTGTGGAACTAGGCTGTAGAGCCCAGACCAACAAGTTGTAGGACTAGACCTAAATAGCAGCGTAAACAAAGCCCTCTCAAACTATGAACTGAGAGTTCTGTGTATTCATTAGGTATTTTCCCTTCCCTGTATTTCTTCAAGTTATGGGCTTAATTCAAGACAGCTGCCCTTATGAGCTTCCTGCTTCCCTGCTGTCTTACTTGTATCTTAATCCTGGTTTCACTTTTCATACTTAAAATACATTTTCTAGTTTCCTGTCTTCTGTCATGGATGTAAGCTCGAACGAACTCCATCTTTACCACTGAAATTTAATTGACCACTCAGCTGAAAAATATCCAAGTTTTTGAAGGTTTGTGTAGGACAATGAAAGCCCAAACCAGTAAATATTTGCATTGCTGTATCTTGCACAGCTGTGTTGCAACTCTTAAGGGGCTGCCTATAATACGTAGGTTTCCTTCTTCCCTTGCAAAAGTACATCAAAGGTGAAGGCAGGAACTGCCACCTGCTCTAGTGGCTTTGTGCCTTTTTTTTTGGTGTGATTTTTTTTTTTTTTTTTTTTTTTTTTTTTTTTTTTTTTTTTTTAAATCCTAGCTAGACAAATCTCCAGTGATCTCAGCAGAGTTTTGTTTGTACAGTGAGGAAGAAGTCCAACTTCCATCTGGTATTTATCCTCGCATTTTTGAGGAGTTGTGTGTATATGCTTGAGGTCACACAGAACTCTGTACACATACCTTTCCAAGCCTAACACACTTGTTAGAACAGTGCTTGCCTTGTCCCTTTTGCACACCAGCATTTCAGCTTTCATGTTAATTTAAAAAAAAAGAAAGAAATAATTTGGCTTGTCAGGCAGTCTAGCAAGCTGGGTGTAGGCAAGCGTCTGATATGTCAACAACATGCAATCTTATTTAGTAGAGAATTTAATGATCTTTCTTGTTCTGTATTTTCAGGTATGTGAAATGAGTTTTCAGACTTGTGCTTGCATGTGAATGTTGTCTGAAGGATAAGTGACATCAATCAGTGAGAACTGCTGCCCTTGTCTGATAACTTCGCTCCCCAAAATACCCTCTGAACATAACTTTTGTGGACTCCTACAAGTATTTAACTGGCAACAACAGTTTTGGGTTTTGTGTTTTTTTGGTGTGGGTTTTTTTTTTTTTTTACTTTGCAGCTGATGGAATAAGATAACTTAAATGTTAGAGCTGTATTTTGCTTTAAAATATAGCTTGAATTTTAATTTTAATTTAAAGTTGCTTTTATGCAAATATATTTGTAATTTTATATAGTTGAAAAGCTTAATGCTTTTTTCCATTATAATATATTTTTGTATGCAAATAAATCCTGAACTGGAATCCAGATGTCTGGGAGCTTCCTATGAACATGCAAACTCTGAAATATAAGTACAAATTAAACTCTTATTGAAAACAACATGCTGTAAAATATCTTGATAATGATATATTTCATGTAAGACAAAATTTGTTATGCTAGTTTAATGTGGTTGCTTAAATAAGAGAGCTTTGCACTTTGTAAAATTAACACAATCAGGAAAATAATAAATTTGCTCAAACTGGTACTTCAGATTTGCATTAATGCAAATGAAATAACAGAGTTATCAGACATTTGAGCAATAGCACCTATTTTAATCCCCATGTAAAAGCTGGTTTTAAACTCCCAGACCATTTGACATGAAGCACTCACTATTTGGCAGGTCAGACATTATGCCCATCAGTTTAAAGGTATGGAGGTCCTGTACCACTGAGGAAATACTCGTGTCTGGATGTTTCTAACACCAGGCCCTCGGGTCTGGAACAGTGAACCTCTCTGAAAAGACTTCCTGGCCATCAGTGTGGTGCTGAAAGAGGGGAGGTGAACCTGCACTTTCACAAGGAACCTGATTCTTTCCATATGCATTCGGCTCTGGGAATGTCATTATATGAGCTCTCCTCCAGCTGCTGCAGGCATTACACCTGGCTCTGCTGCCTGAGCTGTGCTCTCCAGTCTGTTCAGACCAAGTGAGCTGGGGCTGGGCTGGTTTGAACTCCTGCCTACTTTTGACCAAAGCTGTCTTGTGAGCAGTTGCTTGAATGGTTCAGTTGTGCCCCCTTGATGTGTCATCTCTGCAGTGTGTGCACCTTAAAGGACAGATTTGGACCTGCCTTCTGCAGCTTGGAGAACACCTACTGTGTATTTCCTAATAGGAACACCATAAGGCTGGTGCAGATCCATCTCCCTGGATTTTAGATTTCCTAAAAATTGGCCATAACATTTGGGTTTTATTAAACACCATATGATTCCCCTCCCCAGTTTTTTTCATTAGTAAGGAAAAGAAATTCTGAACTGGGTACATTTTTATCAGTCTGAAAGAGTCTTGAAGTTTTTTTGTGGTTTTTTTCCATCTTTCAGGCAGAAGAGCAATGTAAAGTGGAGCAGTGTGTGGTGGGGTGTGTTCCTGAAGAGGAAACATTCCTTTTAGCATTTCCTACTGCAGGTTCTGTTGGTAAATTGTCCCTTAGAATAGAAAGGGAATAAAATGATTTAGGAGGGTAAAGTTTTCATGCTTGTAGTAGGTTAACTTTCAGATCTGTGAAGGAAATAGTTATGATTCACTTTTGAGACAGTGTTCTTGTTCAACAAGAACACTTCTCCTTGTTTTGGGACCTTCTCAGAGGCTCCTGCATCACAGGAAACTCATTATTAGCGGTATAAGATTCACTGCTACCATGCTGTAAACATTCAGGAGCAATTACTTCTTTTTGTTGCCTCTGTGGGACTTGAGAGGGGTGTCTGCCCCTCCCCCCAGTCCCAGATGTGAAGGGATTCCTTTGGCTGGTGCAGGACCTCTGTTAAGTGTCGAGACACTGCCTTTCAGCAGGAGCTGAGGGAAGGGAAGCCAGGGCAGCATGGACAAGCCTGTGCTTCCCTTTTAAGAAACATCCTTAGTGTAAGGCATGTTTTTAAACCTGCTGGAATAGCAGCAGCAGTTTTGGCTGTTTTTTCTATATTTTAATGCTAGTTGCTAGTGTGAACAAGGGGTGGCCTCTTCAAGGGATCCTGAGGTGGTGGGAGATGGAGAGCTATTTGCTCCTCTGTTCCTCAGGCAGATTGTCTGAGGGATGAGTGTTTCAATTTACTTCTTCTGCAGGTTCAGTTGTTGCTTGATCCTGTTGAATACTCTGTGCTTATAATCAGTGTTTAAAGTCAGATGTCTCCTTTTACAGGCTGAAACCACCACATTAGTGCAGTACTTTGGAATGGCAATATTTGTCCTTACGGACACCCAATTTTGCAGGGTTTTCCAGTTACAAGCAAAGGTTTGTTCTTAGGCGTGTTCCTCATTTTGTCTAATGTCAGTGGTGATGGAGTTGGGGATTAAGTCACCATCTGGTTGGGTTTTTTTAATCTTGTTTGTGCATGAACAGGTGGAGATTTCTTGCTTATACAGCAGATCTGGACATCATCAGCTGCAAATCTGGGAGTATCTTCTGTGGAGCTGTTTATCTGATTTCCTGCCAGTTTATGTTCCGTTTTCAATGTGTCAGAAGGAAGGCACTAATGTAGATGTCATTTCACTGGAGGATGCTTATGACTTAAGTTCATCATCTGATTACATATAGTGCTGAAAAATGCATTGCTGGAGAAAGTTCTGTCATGCTTTTTCCCTGAGGAGCATTGCTGCAGACTGCACTGTCCTTATGGGCCTGGCTGACTTTTTAATCCTTGTTTTGACCTCCCTCTTGTGCTGCAATGCTGAATCCAGAAGAGTCTCAGCACTGTTGTGCCAACCCCATGCACCCAGAAATGGAAATGAGCGGCTTAGACTAAGCAGATGTGTTGCCACGGCTTAACCTGTGGAAGGTGAGGTGAAACAATTCCTTGCACCTGTGCTCTTTACCTACTGCAAATTCAAGGTTAAACGGATTAGTTTAACTCTCCATCACCAAGGCTTGAGCTAATGTATCTTATCTTGGGTTTGCTGTTGACTCTGCATGTCCTTGGTGCAAGCTGATACCAGGTAACACACTGTGCTTGATGACCTTAACAGGGGAGGGAGACCAGACAAAGGAGGGGTTTATGTTTTTCCTGGGTTGGGTGTGCATCTGTAGCCACTACTGAGGCACTGACAGCCAGGTGAGTTTTTAGGAGGGAGAAGAACAGTTGCATTGGCAGTGATGGAACTTGGTTCTAAGGGCAGAGCTCAAACTCTGCTGGCTCCCCTGGCCCTTGTGCTGGTGCCTTCTCCCCTTCTTTGTTGCTGTTATGGGCTCTTTGGTACATGCTGGGTGTGGAACTGATTTCCAGCAGCACTGCCTAATCTGAAGGGTCAAAGAGGGCAGTAGAATCCACATTCAGAGCCTCACATATTCGTTTAAGCCTTGGTTTCAGTAGTGGATGCTTGCAGAGAAAACCAACACAGGAAGTTTCTGCCTGCTGGGAAACGTTAGGAATTCCCCAGTGGGAAAGGTCCACCCTGTATGGGTCTTCTCTGGAGCTCATCTCAGATGGTTCAGGTGTACCCAGCTGACTATATGAGTGGTATTTGCACCACTGGAGCCCATCACGGGAGGTTTAATTTATCTGAAGGTTCTAGACATGACATCTGCTAAACTGCTGGAGAGAAACTTCCCAAGTTGCAATGTTTGGAAGCAAAGCCAATATGACTGCAGCAGTTTTTGAACTAAAACCAGCAATGCATACTGACAGCATGAAATCCATATTCTCATTGGGGAATTCTCCTGTTTTCTATGTTGCTTGCTACATTACTGGTTTTTTGTTTTTTTTTTTTCAGCCTGGCTAACAGCTCTAGCTCTCTAGATAACTTTACAATAATGTAAGATGATCCTGGCTGCTACATCTCATCAGTTTAGATTCTAAACTGTAAATCAGAATTGTAAGCCAGATCTTTTCAAGGTTGTTTTCTTTCTTAGAGTTTGAAAGATCTATCAGCCAAATGCTGTAGATTGACCTGTGGGATTAAAATAGGCCAGTCTTTCCAAAGGCACCAAAGCGCTTTGGTTGCTTTTGCTCTTTTACACCTCTGTTTGGAAAGCTAAAATATTTATTTAGCTTTTAAAAGCTACAGCCTGGAGGCCTGTGCCTCCATTCTCCCAAGACATCAGAGCTCATTGTCTTCTCTGGGAGGCCTGAGGATCCTTAGGTAGGCTTCAGACCAGAGGTGAATGTTGCCTTCTCCATAGCTGGTGGATGTTAACACTGATTGCCATCCTTGGTTCTGTTGATAAGGTATTTCAGATCATTAGTTTTAGTTAAAAGTGTTTCCCTTATCTTAAAAAAACCCCAAATAATTAAACTATTACGGTACATATGTAGTCTTCACATTAAAAAAAAAAAAAATCTTGCTACTCTATCAAATCAGGTCAGGACCAATTTAGCCTGAATGAAGCATTTACATAAACCACTGAGGTTAGGATGTGTCACTTGGCTCCTTCAAACAGCCATTACAGAAAGGAGAGGGAGTCTGAATTATCCCCTAACGACGGTCCTTTGCTACAGTAAATACTGTAAAACACTACAGTTCAGCTGCTTTTCGCTCGGGCTTCTTAACCCACTGACTAAAGGAAAGTGTAGGTGTCAAAACAGACCTGCCTACGAGCGGTCCTGAAGGGTAACAACAGCCGGTGGGGCTGGAAGAGCAGGGGCAGAGACACGCCGCTGGGCACGGGTCCTGTCTGTGCTCGGGACTCTGCCCGGCGCTGTGCCGGAACAGCTTCAGCCCCGGCCCTTGGGGCACGGCGCTGCTGTGCCGGGCGGGAGGTGCTCGGGCACCAAGCCCACGGGGGATGTCACAGGGTGAGCCCACGGGGGATGTCACAGGGTGAGCCCACGGGGGATGTCACAGGGTGAGCCCACGGGGGATGTCACAGGGTGAGCCCACGGGAGCTCTGCGCTCTGGAGCAGAGCTGCCAGCCCAAGCTGCAGGAGACGTGCGCCCCTGACCCCCAGCGCTGCCGGCGCCCTGCCCGCCCGTGCCGCCCTGTGAGGCGATGGGGAGCCCCGGGCCCTCCTCGGGCAGGGGCAAGGGAACCGCGGGGAGTCTCAGGGTGGCGCTTGGGTGTCACGGTGCTGACCTGTGCCTGTGCCTGTGCCTTTCTGCACCCTCAGAGCCCACTCTCTCGGCTTTTGCGCTCCCCACCGGTGCTCCCTGTCCACATCCCTTACCTGCCCACCCCCTGCTCACAGTCAGGCCAGCCCTGCTGCTGTAGCAGGACATCTGGAGCCTTGGGGCTGTTTTGGACCTTTTTTTTTTTTTTTTTTTTTTTTTTTTTTTTTTTTTTTTTTAAGAAGTATTCTAGGACTATGCCAGTGGCTGTCTCAGCTGCAATTTCTTGGTTAATTATCTGCCATGTGTGGCTCAGTGGCTGAGGACAGAATGGATGCCACTGAAATCCAAGTCTGCAGGTGCGCTGGGGTTTAACTCTGTCAGTGTGTAGCTGGGCTGACGGCTCCCTCAGAGCTCCAGAAAGTCCGTACATTTGGGCTGTGTCAGCTTTCCTGTGCAACGCAAGTGGGAGTTCCTGAACACTACTTAGAACATCTCAGTAGACATTTAGCCTAGTTTCCAAGTTAAAATTGAGTGAATGATTGTGCTGTCCCCTGGTTTTATTCCATCTCTCTGAGAAGCAGAGTGATTCATGAGGGTGGATGGGACTTGATGCTCTTTCTCCCATGGGATTTTGGGTGGTGCAAAGAGCTTATACCCACAAATATTTTGTGCTTTCAAGCTGTGAATTCAGTGGGCTCTCATGCAACATTAAACTCTGATGCTGGCAATCTGTCTCCATAGACTGGTTCTCAAGGCTGTGTATAGTTCAGTAATTTTACGTTCTTGGAAAACTGATTTATGAACAGTAGCTTTATGTTTGTTTATGTGTAGAGTTTATGATGTGAAACAAAATACATGTTTTTCTCAGAGGCCAAACAGAACAACTGAGCTCTCAGTCTCCAAATAGCATCCCAGATAATTTATTTTGTTGACAGCTGGTACAATGTGCCGCTAATACAACCGTAGTTACTGCACATTAGCAGCCATACATCAGCTGCCTCAAAGCACTTTGGCATGCTCCAATAAGTAAGTTCCACCATAAAGCTCAGGGCAGATCTCTCCAGCATGCAGCAGCCCCAGTTTGGAGGGAGAGGTGAAAGTTTAGTGGCTGGCCAGAGGAGGCTGGCCGTGTTCATCGGTGATCCAAGCACTGCATTAATGCTGAGTTTAGGATTAGGGCCTCTTCTTCACAGCGCTTCATCTTTAAATAATCTTGTAGGAAATGTCTTGCCATAGCAAGTGTGTCTGACATTCCTGAGCCCTTGTTGAATGAAATTAAGAGAAGTAGCTTGGTGAGTTTTCCCTGACCTTGCTACTGGGTAGCTCCAGCCCAAATGATTGCAGAGGAAAGCCACAGACTTTCAAGAAACTTGTCCAAAATCCATTATAATCCTTGTTTAGTGTTTTCAGTAATGCTTTCATCAGGGACCATGTGTTTCTTTACAGTTCCCCCAGCCATGAAGGTATAAAGAAACACATGATCCCTGATGAAATGCATTACTGAAATGTACCTCCACCTGCTGTGAAGGTACCTCAACACAAAACTCTTCCCAGTCATGGTTCTCTTTCCTCTACATCACTTTGAATCTAACAAAACCCCTTCTTACAGAGGCGTCTTCCCAAATCAGAGCAAAAGATGGGCGTTACAGGCTGTCTGAGAGCTGGTCCATCCACAGAAAGGCAAAAGGAAAGAGACACAGTTAGAGGTTGCAGATTTTTTTTCCTTCCTTTATCTTCTTTTGTGGCTCAAAATTCACATGGTCTTCTCTGGGAAAGAGCTGTGAGAGGCATGAACCTCTTGCCAGTAACCTCAGAGGCAGAGAGCAGGCAGAGCCAGAGCTGGGCTAAATGAGACCCTGCTCATCTCTCCAGGTTTTTAAACCTTCTGCATCCCAGCTGGCCCCATCCCCCTCATTTGTGGGGCTGTAGGAAAAGTGTATAAGCATTTAGACTGTTTCATGGGCTCTGGCTTTCCCCAGCATCATCAGTGCCTTGTTGTGCATCGAGGGGCAGCAGCTCCCTCATCACATCCCTTCTCAGTGGCCAAGTGCGGCTGTGGAGTGACTCTGCTCCTGTTCCCCCCTGCCCTGCCTGGCTCAGCTGCAGCCATGCACATGCCTTGGCTGTGCTAGAGCAGCAACAAGCACCAAAACACACTTTATTGGAATATGACATCTGTGACTTTTATTTTATTTTATTGTACTTTATTGTATTCTATTTGTGATGAAATGGTTGAATTTCAGAGGATGGGCCCTGGTGTGTGTTACTTTATTTATCCCTATCAGGGATAGGGATGGAGTGGAAGGGAACAAGCACCCAAACCATGGGCAATCTGGATTGAAAAGCATTTAAATATTTAAAATGTCAGATGTGTTTTAGTGTTTCTTTAATAGGACGCATCCGCAGTGGCTCACATGGGTCTACGGACTCATGTTTAAGGCTAAAACAAGCATTTCTCACCGTGATGGCTGGACCATCTGCCACTTTTCCCTAGTCCTCATAATAGAGTGGTTAAATAAGAAAGAGCCATTCAGCATCTGCCAATTGTTCTTTTCCAGTGACCTTTCAAAAAACGGACTTCTTTTTGACTAAAAATAAATTTTACATTACCAAGCCAATGAAGCAGACTTCCCTATGTATTTTGAATAACATAGTTGTTTAGAAATGTCTCTTGGCTTCCATGTAACAAAAGCTTGATGTTAAAAAAAAAGGTGGTTTAAATTGGTTCTGATTATTGGCTGATATTCAAAATACAGCAAGACTGTTGAGCTTCTGTGTTATTCTGTGACATGCCATCATTAGCACCTCGTGAAATGAGGGGAAGGGAGAATAAAATCACACAAACATTTCTGGAAACCTTCTTTGAGCTACTTTTTTTTATTCAGGAATTTTTATTTTCAGAGCACCTCTGTTGCAGAGAGTTTCCCCGTAATGACGTGTCTAGACTTTGATGGAAAAAAATTCCAGGCAGCTCTTATTTCTCAGTCTTCTTTTCTTTTTCCATCCAGGGCTGAGCAGTTGGTGTGGTGATGATGATGTCCAAAATGGGAAACAGACTCTGAACTGAGCCAGTTCCTCGAGGAAAGCCTTTCCTTTGGAGGTTTGATGTGCACAGATATGCACATACATAAAAGCCTGGCCTGAAGTAGGATGGTATTGGTCCTTAAAAGAAGACCTCAGTAGCAGAGGTAAAGTTGCAGAAGTAGGGAAAAGGCAAGGTAGGATTTTGAAGGTGCCAGGCTGTCATGATTTGCTTTCTCAGTTTCTGGCACACAACAGGGTTCTCTGAAGAGCTTTCAGAGGCAGAGTTGCATGAGCTGGTGTGTCTGCATGCAGTACCATGCTAACAGACTGGAAACTGGGATCCCAAAAGTGCAATTCCTGCTTTTATATCTGTACATAAAAATGCATTTGCAGTATGTGTCTGTTAAGTCACTGATATAATTTCAGATGTTTCCTCTACAATTTACAGGCCATTTCTGAAAGCCAGACCAGTTCTGCTGTATTTTTTGAAAGTTATAAATACCTTAATGATAAATAAATTTTCCTGGCTTTTGTGGGAACCAAATGGCAGGATGACAGACCTGCCAGCCTTGCAAATGTAGATTTTTTATCAAGAAGGAACACTACTACATCGTAGTGATATGTGGTTGCAAACTGACCATGCTAAAGGGAGAGGGCAGGAAAAGCGGCTCCTCTCAGCTTTGCTTAGTTAAGGGCTCAGCCTCACTTTTTCCCATTCTTTGGCTTTTCTCCAATTTCTGTGGTTTTGAGCTTTTATTTTCCCCCACAATCAGACTGATATCATAGGGATTTGCATGGAAACTTATGCCCTCAGCTCATCTCAGTGCCAGAATTACAACAGTCTCTTGTTCCTAATGGAAAAAAAGATGTAAAATTTCCAGACAACCCCAGTTCATGTGGTGAGTGATTTGCTAGACTATATGCAGAGCTAGTGTGATGCCTCCATCTAATTTCATGAAACCAGATGAGAAATAGAAGAAAAGTATATGTTAATGTGGTATGTGCATGTGTAAGTGTTAACCAGGTCAGTGTTTCTCTGCTGCCCCATTAGACCTTGCCTCTGTCACCTTGGCTGTGTGAAGAAAAGACCCCAAGATGCTGGGTTTTCTCCAAAGGGAACAAAACCACTGTTGTTTTGAGGTCCCACAGTGACGCTCTACTGTCAAGCTCCCTGCAGACACAAGCAAGTATCAGCAATGGTTTCTAAGTTTTGCTGAAGTTGTTGGGTACAGTATCCAGTCCTTTTAGGGGTCAGCTTGTTGGTTTAAAGGAAAGTTGACCCCAAATTCCACTATCTGAAGTGAACCCTTCCTCTCCATCTAGCAGCAGGTGGAGGAAGATTCAGGAGATGGTAGGACTGGTAGAATGAAACCCCTCTAAAACCCTCGTGCCCTCTGGCTTGGATACCCTCCCGTGGAACCATCAAAGGAGGGCAAACAGAAATGGATCCTGAACCACTTTCAGATATGCCAGATGGATGGAATATTGTGTTAATGGCATTCATGCAGAGGGAAGAAGCTGATTGGTAGGCCATGTGTGTCTTGGCCTTTTAGCATATTTACTTCCTTGCCAAAGCTTTGGGGAAAATAAACTGCTTTTAAAGGAAGCTTACCAAACAACACCCAAACACTGACACAAGTCTCTGCGTGGCAAGTTTGAATCTACCTGGCTTGTTGGCTCACTGCTCCAGAAATCAAGCTCCAGTGCAAGCTGGAGTGAACAAGTGGTAGTGTGACGCTCCTGCCTGACGCTATGTGAGGCGGCCGATGCAGGAATGTGCACCAGAGAGCCAGCTCAGTAGAAATGAAGACCTACTTTAGCATCAAATTATGTATTCTCAGCTTTTAGAGGCTTGGCTTCAGGCTGTTTTTTCATATTTAGCTCACTCTGTGCTTTAACTGGAGCTGAGAAAGTTGCTGACTCTGTCCTGTGAAACCTCAGCCGCCCGGATGAGGAGCTGACCTGACTCACTGCCAGCGTCATGCTCAGACCTACTGCCTGTTCTAAAGGCACTGAGCTCCTGTGCCTGACCCCATGTGAGAGCCTCTCCCCATCTGCAAGCCAGATTAACCCAGGTCCCCACCAGTCCTAGGAAAATTACATTGGCTTAAAATAATGGGCTTGACGTGGGTCCTTTTCCTGGGTGCCTAAGCTTGAGTGAATGGCTTTTTCCTTCTACGTGCACACAGGTGTTCTCTCTTTAGAAAACACGATGAAACAGTAGATCCCATTTATGGCTTTTTGTTAAGCTTCCAGCCTTGAGGGGTAGAAGTTGCTTCAGTGAAAGGAAATAGAGTTTTAAGGTGTGTGTAGGCAGGACTCCTGCCGTGTGCTTGGGGATGCTAAAGTAGCCCAGTACCTGGGGCTTTTGGACTGTTGGGTGTGCAGGAGCTGAGGGAAGGAGCAGTGGGTGGATGTCTGCAGGTCTCTCCTTGCCTCCATCCTGATGTGAAGGAAGTCACTGAGGAGCGTGTGTTCCTTTTGCAGCTGCTGAGATCCACCCCCAGATCCACCAGCATGCACAGCAAAAAAGGTCTATTTCCACATGTGTCAAAATGAGGGACGGGAAAGTATTTATTTTTATACTATGTGTAGGTGCTTTCTGGCTTTCTTTGGAGACATCCTCTCTGCCCTCAATTCATTTTCCTCTCTCCTGCCTCCCATGCTCGCCTTTGCTGCCCCAGCACCCCCTCTCCCCTCCCTGCCCCTGACGAGCTCCTCCTGTTCCCAGGCACTGGGGCTGGCAGGCTCTTCTGCGGCTGGAGGGATTGGCCTCGGCAGCTGCACAAGAGCCGGGGTGGTGCATCTTGGGTGCCCTCCAGATCCCTGACTCACTGCAGGGGGGCAACCACATCCCTCCTGGGGAGCTGAACTGATCCAGTTTGAGCCCCAGACCTCTCTCCACCGCCTTCCCGTTCACTTTTGTGTTTAGGATTCAGAGAGGGGGAAGGGCTCTCTGAAAGGGACCAGGGCTGCAGATGGACATCGTCACTCCCCTGCAGGACATTTGTCACCTGCTCTGCATCTGCCACCTGCTGTGCTTGGGGAAGGCAGTGTGGATATTTTTCTCTGCCTGATCATCTGAGTGGTGTTGCTTTGGCATGACTCAGGAGTGACAGACTTTGCCCAAGATAAAGATTCCTTGCAAGCATGCATCTCTCTTCCAGAAGAACATGACTCACTAGAGGCTTGCCTCCACCCTCTTTGGTGCAGTCCGCAGCCATGATTTGCTTTGGAGCCTTTTTTGGGTTGACACAGGTTGACTTTGAGAACAGTATCTGTGGATCCTGGGCCAAATTCTTCTTCCAGGCAGCGTGCATGGGCTAAGTTGCTCAGATCCCTGCAGGCCACATCCAAGTTCTCCTTTTGCATCAAGTTCTCATGTCAGACTGGCGTTAAAAGGCATGGGCATTTTCTCTGACTGTCTGTGCTTAGCATACATCTCAGTGCTCTGCTCCGAGCCCTTAGTCTCTGGCTGGTCGGGGACACGGGTCTATATCCAAGATCTGAGGGGGAGACCTGTCTCTGTGACTGAATATTGGCAGCAAGTGATCATAAAATCTTTCCAGTGCATGGAAAGGCTTCCAAGGAGACTCCAGCTGACTCCACCTGGTCATCTCCAATGCACCACATAGAGGGGATTTAAAACAGTAGCTTATTTTGCTATCCTTGTTTCTGCATACTTGTTTGACTTTAAGTAATTGCATCTCATTTAATTGTGCTTTTCTGGATAGTTGATCTGATTATTAATTTATGGCATACCTTGCTGCCTTTGCTGAGCTTTCCATGCTGTGCCCCCTCATTTTTATCTTCTGATTCTCACTCTCCAAGGACCTGTGCTTCTGCCTGAATAACATGTTAACCTTGGACATCAGATGATTGCTCTTTTACCCCAAGGTCCCAAATCACCTCTGGTTAAAGCTGACATTGGCTTAAAACCCCTGAATCCAATATAAATGATGTTCTGGACTTGGAAACAGGAGGCTGCCTGCAGATTTGGGCCTAAGCTTCTCATCTCCCCCATTTGTGACTAGAAATGTTCTAGTACCTTCTCCAGCCCCCTCTTGATCTGTCTCAAATTTCAGACACAAAGGGAGAAAAGAAAGCTCCCCAGACCACCCCAGCTATAAAATGTTCCAGCCTGAAGCAGTTTGTACTGAAAAAAGCTTGTGGAAACCTGAGAAACTGCTGGCCCAAGGCTTGCCCCTCCATGATAAGGAGACTCATGCAACTAGGAGCCTTTGAGGACGTGCCCAGCACAGAAGGTGCAAACACTTGACAGTGAATATTATGAAATCTGGAGAGCATTTTAAAAGGACATTTAAATATTTAACAATGACAGAGTGGCTCAAAGAATTGCCTGGGGAATAGCTCCCAGTCCCACTGCTGAAGTGCTGTTTGTTAAGAAAGGTCGAATAGCAAACTGCTGAGGACACACACACACCAAGCCAAAAGTCATGTTCTCTTTCAGGAAGGTGTATCTGACCTGCTCAGGTCAGTCAGCCATGGGTTTTTTTTTATCTGCCTTGCTGAGACAAGAACATTTTAGGAAGCTAAAGCTAAAGCTATGACAAGTATTCAAAACATATCAAGGAGACTCCAAACTGTCTAAAACCTGATTTCAGGGCAGACGTTAGAAATTATGACAGCATTTTAATCCTTTGCTTGACTTGTGTAATATTTTTAAAATTTTTCCTGAAACCAAAGAGGCTAGAAGTTCGGCTTAAAAAGAAGGGGGAAATTTCACCTAATGTGATCTTAAAGCAACCTCTTCATAAAAAGTGTGTGCTCCAAAAGCAATAAGTTTGAACTCAGAAGTGGAAAAAGGAAGTGTTTCTTCAGATACAACCAGCTTAAGCGTGGTGGCTCTGTGTGAGGGTTTTGGCTTCTTTTTTCCCTTGCCAAGGTCAGGATTAAAGACACGGGAAACTAAGATGTCGATTTCAGACTTGGAATGTTTGTTATATCTTATCTATTTACAGTATTTACAGACTCATGCAATGTGAGCTCCAACTAGTGTGCTAGAAAACGAGGTAAAAGGGAGAGCTTCTAACTCTTTCCAAGGTCTTTTAAGTGATAGTTACCCAATACCAAGGTGACACCTATAGTATTTATGTTTTTGACGCAATAATGACCACCCCAGGCCTGCAATGCAGACCTTTTTTGCCCAATTACAGAAAATCGTCTAAACCCATGAAGAAGAAGGAAGAAGAAGGTGCAGAAGAAGGACTTAGACAACAACCAAAATATCCTCCATCTTGACTCATATGCACTACTATACACTAAAACCCCAAATCCTAAGTTTCTGGGACTCCAACAGCTCTGACCTTGCCAGGTGTTCTGTCTTTTTTGGTGTCCACTATCTAGACAAGTTTATTTCTGAAATGGGGCGGGAACTTCTTAGTTTGCTCTTAGTGTGACATTTAAGGAACTGGACTTCAAATAAGACTTTGATTTCATTTTAGGCTTCTCAAGCAGATGTTGTGACAGGTATGTAGTAGGTCCATGGTAAACAATGACAGTCATACAGATATTTCCAGCTATTTTTGTAGCCCCTTTGTAGCTCCTCCACAGCATTATGACCTAATTCTCACCTTCCCCTCAAATATTCCCCAGTCATGAGACACTAATTCTGGATTAATGATTTAGATCAGATAACAGGAAGAAATTCTTCACTGTGAGGATGGTGACGCACTGGTACAGGTTGCCCAGAGAAGATGTGAATGCCCCATTCCAGGCAGTATTCAAGGCAGGTTGGATGGAGCTTTGAGCAACTTGGTGTAGTGGCAGGTGTTCCTGCACATGGCAGGGGATTTGGGTCTTCCAACCCCAAACCTTCTGTGGTTCTATGCTGCAAGTCATATGCAGCCCCCTCTTGCATTCACCATAAATACAAACCAATGCCTCCTACAAGCTTCCTAGAAGGTCAGGAGCTGCACTGTCATCTCACAGGAGCTCCCAGATCTATTAATCTGTTAATGAGGCTTCCCAGCTTTTTCCAAGCTCAGAAATGTAAAATCACTTTCTGTGAGTCCTGCCCTGTGCATTCCTTTGCAGTGTTACCATTGCCTTGATGAATTTTTTTTGCCAGAGGTGAGGTACTTATCCACCTGCAAAGGCAGAAGCTGAAAAAGCTCTTGGTGGGAGAGAGTATTGGGAAAGGGGTGGAAAGAGTATAGTGAAGGAAGACTTGCTAAAATTATTAATTTTTTACAGGCAGGAGCAGCTGACAAATCCATCCTGTCTGTGCTTTTTGTGTGGCATTACAAAATTAGAAAGTTGTTCTTCAATGAACATGAGACTGCTGAAGAACAGAAACTGAAGTGCTGTAAATAGCGCTGGGCTCTTTGAAACCACAAAGAGGAGACTGTTCTGCTGGGAGATGCCAGGCCTGGGAACACGGGTTCCCTTTGTCCATGCGTCATTATGCAGCAGCTGGTGTGCGCTGAGCACGACTCCCAGATTTGCTTGTGCTGCTAACTCAGGACAAAGAAGAGTCAGTGGCTGCCTGGAAGTGGTGGCCAAGAGAATTCTAAGTCCTTCTACCCACCTGCCTCAATGGGGCAATCATCTTCTATGGATACATGTGGTAGGGTAAAGAACCAGTCTGCAGGCAAAATTTGCTCAAATTATCTGAGACAATTGTATATGTTTTGTCCTAGGAGGGATAAAGAAATCCCAGTTCCTTCTTTTAGGAAATACAGCTTAGTCTCCAATGTCCTTGTCACCAATGCCAGTGGATTTTGCACTGGGGATGGTGGCAGCTGATACCAGCACCCCCTGGGTTGTCCGTGACTCCTGAAAACATCATTCCAGTGCCCTGTTTGAGCAGTTTGGCTTAAAATGCAGCTGAGGAAGTAAGAGGCACTGATGGGGTTAGTCCCGGACCTGGCTGAAACCTCTCTGGATACACCCCAAGGGCAAATCACGGGATACTTTGGCTGGATGCAACTCCCCAAAAGTGTCACCTAATAAGAAAAGTTCTGTGTTGAACTGAGCCCAAACACACGAGACACCTGTAGAAGCCCATTACGTTTTGTCTGGTGCAAATGCATGTCTTTGGGGAATTTAGACCTCATCCTACATCACTGTCTGATTTTTGGATGGATGGTGTCTCGCCTTGAAACTTGGAGCTATTTTCCTCCACCAGCTGTCCGTGGCTGTGCCTCAGCTTTGCACAGCCCCTTTCAGTGTTGAAAGCAAGGAGGGTCATTAAATCCCACTGACCTTCAAAAGAGTCTGAAATGAAACCCTAACAATGTTTTTAATAAAGGTGTTGGCTCTGAAGGGTTTTGTCTCATGTGCCTCATGCCAGATAATGACACAAGAGATGCTTGTAAATGGGAACTTTATTAAACTTTATTAAAGGAGTCACAGGAGCAAGGACTGCACCTTTCAGCCTTGCTATAGGAGATGCATTGCAATAAAGCTTAGTTTTTAAATTAAGCCATGGAAAGCAGGTTTAACCACTCTCAGTGATTTTATCACGTGTCTGCATGGAAACATTTTCTTAACTAATGAACACATGGTGAAGTCGTTAATTGATTGTAGATGCCTGAGAGCCTCCCTGCATTGCACTGATTAATTGCCTGCTCAGCTCTTAGTCTGTGAACGGCTGCAGGAATGAATGCCCCGTGGAGTCAAGCCTGAGGACAGACAACCACAAAACAAGAGGGTTAGGCACAGTTTTGCCAAGGAACAGTAGCCAAGATCTGGGGGAAAAACCTGCCAAGATCATCAGCTGAAGTAAGTAACTCAAGAAGGAGCTGGGCGAGTTTCCAGAGCTGCAGAGTATGAGGTAAAGCCATTAACAGGATTTTTGGTTTTAAGATAATGAGAGATTGGTTAGTGATTGGGATTTCCTGGAGTCCTGAGGCTTAGGAAATACTAGAAACATGGATGTGGAAGGCTGGCCTTGGGGAAGAGGGCCAAGAACCAGCCTCCCCTGGCCCAGTACCCTGCAGAAGGAGGTGCCTGGCAGGATCTGCATCACGTTGGTGTTCCCAAAGCAAGGGAAGGGTGAGCTGCCCCATTTGGCCTGGCACTTAACAGCTATGGGGGAGCAGCTGGTGGTCTGTACCCAGAGGAGGATGGAGTTACTTCCAAGGCAGGGGGTCTTCCAGCTATTTTTATTTATATTCCTCCTTCTTCCAGTTGTTTGAACAAAGGAGGTTGTGCTTTTCAGGGACAAAACTCAGTGACCACAAGGGCACACTGAGGTGTCTACTTACAAATTTCAATCTCTTGGGGGTTTAATGCCAAACTCTGCCCTTGCATTTGGAGAAACCATAGAGAATTATTTTCATTGTAAGGATTTTCTGACAGCATTGTGGTGAAAAGAAGGATTGCACAAAAATGAACTGACCACTGACTGTGGGTTTTAAATCAGAGCAGAAATGGTCAGTGTGTGCTAGCACCCTGCTGAACAGCCAGCAGGAGCTTGGATGATGATGGATTAGCCTTTTTATTGAGCTTCTTAGTTGTCTGTGCCCTTAGGTTCCTCCTGTGTATCTGCATTCTGGGGGCTGGAGCTGACCCTGTCAGATTCCACCAGACATCTGCCATGGTGCTGCCCTTTGGAGCACGGTGGCCCCTGAGTCTGGGAGCCAACATGTTTGCCATGCCCACTAGGAGAGGGAAGAGAGCCCCCCAAATCCTCTGATAGCTCTCTTCCTGTTATTTTTCTAAAAATATGCATAAGATACAAATAGCATAAATTAACAAAGCCCATCAGCCTAAATGAAGAGACTTATCTTCAGGTGGGCCTGCAAGATGGAGTTGGACTTTTCCTAGAGCGCCTTGTTGCAATTAGATTGTGTCACACCCAGTACAAACATGTACCATTGTCTCTGGTGGTGCAAGGGTTAAGGTGATTCATAGGATGTTTCATGCTTTTAAGTTTTTTCCATAAGTAAATGATCATCACAAATCTCTTGGTATGCTTTGCAGCAATCACCAACAGATCAAATAAATATTAATAAAATAACAAGCTTTTCTGCAAAGAGTTAAACCACACTACCAGCTGTGTCTTCACAAACACCACAGCATCTGAACTGCAAAAGTAATGTTCAAACCCCATCTCTAATGGAACAAGTTACTTTTATGCCTATGCATAGAATTTCTGTCTTTGACTCCCTGAGGAGTTTGCTTCATCTTTGCGTTTTTCAGTGTTAACCAAGGCTCCACAGCTGATGGATGCTTGGGAGTTTCAGTTACTAGAAAGGGATACTCAAATACTTAAATATTTGTATGCATTAGCCCTCGTTAAATTAAAACTGTTGTAATCATGGGTTTGTTGCAAGAATCTTAATTCCTGTCTTGACTTAATGTAATCCTGTACCATAATACTTTAACGCTGAGAAAGCCTCTGCCTGCTCCATTTTCCACCACCCTTTCCTGCTTGGGAGCGCATTGGCATATCCTCCTTGGTGTCGACAAGGCTGGCTGATTAACGTGCACGAGAAAACAAATCATCAATTAGGTTAAAACCAGCAAATTCTTCCCACCTGCAGTGATCCTGCTGAAGCTGGAGATAAGAAATGGGAAGGAATGCTGTAGGATGGGAGCTGTTACCCTAAGGCAGTGGAGGACAACCTTAGTGGCTACATCATTTATTAGGTGCGTGGTGGAAAGTCAGCAGCAGTGAGTAATGCAGCCTGGAGGGAACTGGAGATTCAGGCCTGGAGACTGCTCCCTTATGGTTTGGATCCAGATCCACCTGAAACTCTGGAGATTAAAAAAAAAAATTAAGGGCTGAAGAAATGGACAGGGTGTAAAACTTGAGTGATTCAAAGGGGATTGGTTAACTTTTTTTTCCTAAAGCCATGAAGTGTTGAATTCCTGTTTTAAGGAAAAATTGACTAAACTTTGACCTTCATTGCCTTGCCAGTCTGAATTTCCCACATTCAAAAGCATGCTTTTCCTAGAAGAAGTCATCCAGAGGAACAACGTGCCTTTTGTTAGGAGCAGCCGGCTGAGTTAAATAATGCTGATTTCAGATCCCTCCACGGCACAGAAAGAGCTCAGTGCCCTTTTGGTTTGCTGTCTCACATTATCTCAAGTTAGGCTGGGCTTTGCAGGCTGTGAGTCGACAGACAGAAGGTCCCAAGCCCTCTGAAGAGGTGTGTTTGTTTTCTGAAGCATGCACTGAGCAGGTCTCAGCTGAAAGCCCAGGGAGATGCTGCCCTGCAAAGCTTGGGCCTCCAAAGGGCTGCTGGGGAAGAGCTGCTGGGTGGGACGAGGAGACACCAAGTCTGGAGCCTGACACCTATTCAGAACCACTCTCCACAGCACTTGAGAGGAATAGAGATAGAAAAGAACTCTTTTTAGGATATCTTCTGCCTCAGTCTGTGCCTGGGCATACTTATTCTTGGCCATTTGCTTTTCTTTGTGTCAGCTTGACTTTGACTTGTTTTGTGCCTCCTTCTAGCCAGCCCCTCATATCTACTTCTGCTCTCATTTATTTTAGACAAGTAACTTCTCTCCTGGTTTCCCTCTTCATTTTAGGTGGTGGTGGTGAAAGGAAGGATCTTTTCCCTTTTTGTTTTTACAG
Source organism: Hirundo rustica (assembly GCF_015227805.2). Classification (NCBI taxonomy): domain Eukaryota; kingdom Metazoa; phylum Chordata; class Aves; order Passeriformes; family Hirundinidae; genus Hirundo; species Hirundo rustica. The sequence goes on along the minus strand of NC_053451.1, from coordinate 57,734,688 downwards.
AGAATCACCACTGCTTCCTGTTTTTTAATTTTTGTTTCACCCTGCAAATGAGGCACACTAATGAGGGCACACACCAGTGCTCGAGAAGCAGGAAGTGTTTAAACCCTCCCGTGCGCTGGCTCCAATTTGTGTAACGGGTTTTGGGGCAGGTGTGCCGTGTGGAGGGTGCAAAAAACGCCCCAAAAGGCTCACGTGACACTTCTGTGCAAGGGTGAAACTTTGGTGTCAGTGCAGAGACCTGCTGCAGATGCTTGGTGTACATTATAGAGGCGTGCTTTAGCAAACCACTTGTGCAATCTTTTAGCCGAAACATCTGGGTGAGGCTGAGAAGGGAGTGCAGGGTCCCGTAGGGGGGACTTGCAGGTGCCAGTGGGTGAGATTTAACTTGTGTTAAGTGACTGTGCATCTGTCTGTCAATCCTGAGACACCCCGGTAGGGTATCCTTCCTGCACTAACAGGAAGGATGATTACAAAAAGATAAAGGCTAATGGGTTGTGAGCTGCTTTTGACCAAACACCGGGATCTTTCAGCTGCTTTGTAAATCAATCAGATGCATTTATGGAAATGTTTTGCTTCTATTTTGTGATTCCAAGTACTGGATTAATGGTCTAAGATGTTACTTTTAAATGATATTTTGGCCTTTGTTACTGTCTAGTTCTAACTGAATGATTTATCTGTGGTGTGCATGTGGATAAAAACTCACAGTTGATGAAGTAAAAAGCAGAGGAGAAAGGACACTCTATGGTTTCATTGCAATATAAACTCCTTAATGACTTCAGAGCTTTACTACCACGTGATTAAAGCTTTAATAAAAGACTTCTCTGCAACCAGTGCACAAGCAGCATTAATGCTGGCCCACGTTTGGGCACGGATGCTGCAGTTCAGGAATTGGCTCCTGAGTGTTGGGGCGTGGGGCTTCTGCTGTGTTAATCCAGATCTTGTGTATTTTAAGACCTTCTGCTTCCAATCTGTCCTGCCTGCAAAACACCAGATTCCACAGGCTCCTTGATCTTATAGTACTTTTTGCAGCAGAGAGAGGAGTGATTTGAGGGGATGATGGTATTTTTTTCTGCGCTGGTGCTAAAGGAGAGGAGAGTTTTGAGGTCTTAAATGCATTATAACACAGGGAAATCTGCTGTTTTGTGGGCACGGAGACCTTCCTGAGTGCAATGGCAATTGAGATGACTTTAAAATGTAAGAATGTGTGAGAATAAGGCAGCTTCTCAAAAATTCTTTTCACCGGCACTTCGAGTGACTGCCCCCACTTCACTGCTCCATCAGTCCATGCCTATTCAGTGCTCAGCTACAACCTTTGCAGCAAATTTTTGAAATCACAGCAGGAGCAGGAAACAATCTCTGCCCTCTTCAAACAAGAAGATAACAGCAGAGGAGGAATCAGGGATGACACGAGGAGCAGCTGCAGCGTGGCAGACCCATGTGTTCCAGGTCAGCATGGCCCTGGGCGAGCATGGGCTCCACTGCTTGCTCTTCCTAATACGACTGCTGCCCTCAAGATACCAAGCTGACAGCCAGTTCAGAACAACTCCTCACCAGGGGCTCGTTTGCCAATCTGTGCCTGCCTGCTCAGCCCTTGTCCCATGAAATCTGTGCTTAAACATAAATATGGTCCTTCTCCAGGGTCTTAATTGCAAATGGACTGATCAATATGAGGTCCTTTTCCTCTCGCATCCAGCTCGCTCTCTGGGAACTGTGCCACATTGAAAGCGGGTCATGTCAGAAAACTGAAGGGGTGAGGAGGACTATGGCAGCTGTATCACTACTCTGATTTTGCTGTTTTGGTCACATTATATGACTTCTTTCTAAAGGGATGCAGTGGGGTACTCAGTCCTCAGCACAGCAGAGAAGGAGGACAGAGTCTCAGTGTTCCCTGTTCACCCCCCTGAAAAATGTCAAAGGAGCTGGAGACAGCAGGGAGTGGTGGAGCCCTGCAGAGCAGTTTCAGATAATTCTGATGGAAAAAAATATATGGTCATTTTGGTGCATCAAAATTCTGCCACACGTTCTGCTGCTGAATGCAGCACTCAAGGGGAGCATCCTTGCTTCTAACAAAATGCATTTCCTTAAAAACCTCAAACTTATTTATAACTATCAACTGGGAAACCAAAGTAGGTGACCTTGCAGATGTCGAAACAATCCAAGCTGAAATGCAGATGTTGGTGCAGATGGCATGGCGTATGATTTAGTTATGACGACAGCAAAAAGATGTGGGACACCATTCTTTATATCACCCTTCAGTATAACACATTTTCCTAACCATGAATGTTATTTGTGGACTTTTTCCAGACCACAGTCTGCATATAATATTATTATCTTACTCAGCCTAGCCGGAGTAGTTCATATAAAATATACATTTAATGATTTGAACTGAAAAGGCTGTTGCTAAGAATGGGCTTTGTATCAAGTCCTGATATAAAAATAACTTTTTTTTCTTCATATTTGTGAGATGTGTTTAGTTTCTAAGTGCTGAGTGAATATTTCCACCCTCAGTAAGAAGTTCCAGGGACGAGTGAATTTTGGCTTGTGCTAGAATGAACTTGTACGTATTTAAAGAGAAAGAAAGCTCCTGCAATTTGTATGCAGGGAACATAGACGATGTATTCTAGCCCCATGCCCCTGTTCCATGAGGTTAACAAGCCCCAATTCGTTCTGAGCACGTGCCTGGGAAGTTTATTTGATGCCTGTTGCTGATGAGGAGGCTTAAGCACAAGGGCTGAAGGCTGAGGCTCAGCCCTGGTGGCTCTGATGTGGCACCGACTTTGGCAGCTGAGCTCCATCTCTGAGCCTGCCCATCCTCAGCCAGGGTGGGTTTGTGCTGCTTGGTGCTCACAGCAGGGCTGGGCCAGGACATGGCAGCATGTCACTGCAGCTCTGGGAGCCCAATGTGCCTCCCTTGACCACCCTCTCCCAGCCTTGCACTGGGGGTTTCTGTGGGGGTAATTTACTGCTGTGGCTGTGCCTGGTAGATCTTTCTGGCTGCTTCATCTGCTTTTCTCTCCTCCATCCTGCTCAAGTCAAGCCAGTTCAGAAAGCTGAGCAGGTTGAAATTGAGGATTTTGTCCTTTTTTCTCCTGTCTGCTCTCTCTTCTTATGTTTCTTTTGGAACTGAGGGAACTCTGGTGCCAGATTACACCCAGCTGATAGGGATCCACAGCTTCAGGCAACCAGGGTCTGGGTCTAGTTTCCAGCCCAACCGGGATTTGCACAGCTCAGCTGGTCCAAAGAAAAACTGTATGTGATGGGTGGAAAAGCCAGGGTCAGTATCTGAGATTTTTTTCTTTTACATTTCCAGCTCTCAGTGTATTTACTGCAATGAGATTTTTTTCTTGACTAGGATCACAGTACAAGTGTAGTAATAGATCTGTGTTTTGATACACAGAATTTTTCTGCATGCAGTCACACCAGATGTTCAGACTAAGGATGTTGTGAGTAATGTTAAAGTATCTGTTTTTTAAAAATAGATTTTCATTTTCATATGCTTAATTGTCCTGTCAAAAGGTGGATAATAGATGGTCATGAACATGAAGTTATTCAAATTTTATAATTTTGTCCTTGTCTTTGAAAAAACTCCACTATCATCTTCATCCTGAAGAATGTCATATCTCTTCTGCAATCTTCCTCCATACACTTATCTCCCAGAAACCGTAGTAGACTTTAAAACATTTTATTCAGTGACAGTGCTGTTGACATTGACACAGAAACCTCAAAAATAAAACCAGTTCTGAATTAGGCAATTTGTTACCTGTTTATTTTGCTGGTGTAGAGCCTGTCTCCTAGAAGAGGAAATCCCTCAGCTGAACAGCTTGCTTTGCAAGCAATTTTTTTTGAGGGGAATGTGTTTGCTACAAATTGTTGTAAACAATCTCACATGCCTGAGTGAGACATCACTTGCATTTGCTCTGATTGAAATCTCATCTGCCTGGACTTTCTTTCTTCTTTTTTTTTTTTTTTTTTTTTTCCCCCACCAAATTTAAATAATAATCCCAAATGACTGTGTAGTGTTACTAACTGGCTAGTGGGTACGAACTCATTACATATAGAAACAGAAATAGACCAAAATCTGCATTACAAGACGTAATTAAAAGCACTACTGCTGATGTGACTAATGCTATTAAAGCACTAGTGATAGGTCAGGCCCTGCTCCGACTGGCAGCTCTATTCATTTGCCAAAACAGGGCCTTTCCATAAAAACTGACGAGTGCAAAAATGCCTTATTAAACTGAGAAGAGTTGAAAAATACCTTAGCATGCTTTCAGAGGGGATGAGTGACACACAAAGCTGGTGCCTGCGTTGCAATGGGAGCAGCCGCTGGTGCTGCTGTTAGCCAGACAACCCCTGTTACTCTTCAGCATTCAACTAATTAAAAATAAATGCATATTAGGAAGCTCTGCAAATCCCAGGAACATGAAAGAGGAGTGTTTGCTGAATTTTGAGCAGTAAAATAACACTGCAAGTCCTGGTGAGAAAGGGAAAAGCACAGTTTCTGCTTTGATTTCCCTGGGGTAGCGATGGGCTTTAGAGCAGGTGAGAGATGTACGGCCTAGGGAAAACTTTGCCCTGAATTTTTATAATTTAGAGAGATGCTGTCAGGTCAAATATGCTCTGCAGTGAAATGTTATTAAAGCCAAAAACTCAAATTCTTTCCCTCTGAATTGAAAATGTAAAAAAAGGTTCACTCATTTCTTCTCCCTTTCTCTCAGAATCTACTGAAGTGCCTCTTCCCCTCCACTTTTGACAAACTCCACCTACAGTGCTTCATCCAGCTCTGGGCCCCGGCAGTAAGGACACGAACCTGTGGCAATGATTCCAGGGCACGGACGCAAAGATGGTCAGGGGGCTGGAGCACCTCTCCTGCGAAGACAGGCTGAGAGAGCTGGGGTTGTTCAGCCTGGAGAAGGCTCCAGCGAGACCTTACAGCACCTTCCCGTACCTAAAGGGGGCTCAGGAGAGCTGGAGAGGGACTCTTTACAAGGAGATGTAGCAATAGGACAAGGGGGAATGGCCTTAAACTGAAAGAGGGCAGGTTTAGAACTTCCAGCCACTCCCATGCACCCTCATGGCCATGCCTGGCCCTGGACATGGCTCTATCCTATGGGCCCACGGAACAAGAACTGAAACACAACAGACATGTCCTGAAACAAAGACTAAAACCAAACGCTACAGAAAGGTAACTGTAAAGGATGTAACTGTAATGAAAGGTAACTGTAAATGATACTTATACATGAAGTCTAATTTAGAGGCATAATCAAACAAAAGATTAAAAATGGGATTGATCATGGTTTTTCCCTTAAATAGCACTATTTTTTAATGACAAAGATAACAGTATTTTACTGCATGTAAATCTGGGGTGAGAAAGTTTATCCACACAAGTCACGTAGAAAGTGTATAGTGCATGTGCTAATTAACTGCAAGAAAAAGCTTTTTTTTTTCAGGACTGCTGGCAATAAAGGCAGACTTGCTAAAGGAATTTCCATGTAAACAGACAATTAGTAAGAACCTTATTAATATATCAATTCTTTATTGCATTTAGTATTTCACCATATGTTTCAGCATATAGAACCAAGATATTTTTATTTTGAAGCACACTTCCCATTAGCAGCATCTGTGTGTATGTGCATACACGTGCATTTGTCCCAACCAGGGATAACATTCTCAACCTTCTCCTCCCAGTTCCCTTCTCTCCAAACAGGAACTGCATCTTCACTTTCTTTGTTTCCACATATATAGTTATCATAACAATGCTAACAAGACTTTGAAAAATGTCTTCCGTCCCCTCTTGTCATAAAGAGTTTGCAAGCTGACCAGACATTGAAACGCATCCCAAAGAGGGGACATTTCTGATGCTCTGGTGAAGATTTTTGCTGCAGGACTGATGGAGTAAAGAATGACCACCATAAGCTGGACTTTAAAAAAAACAATGGTTGTATTTAATGAGTCCAAATTAATCTGCCTCCTCCTTTCCAAAGATACTGCTCAAGGTGCAGCCTGATCAACTGCAGGACTAAGAGAAATATTAAAAGAATGCAATTCCTCCTTCGGATTTTTATAAGCACTCTTTCTGAATGTTCTTCTATTCAGTTACCCTCTAATTAATATCATCAGAGTATCAGTGATGATGCATATCCTCTACATCAGCTTAATTAAATAATACATTCAATTCAACGAGTTCCCAATTCACTGTTCCCAAAGAACAACAAAATATCTCTTCTTCAGTAGACAAAGAGGAACTATTGCCTCATGGGACAAGCCAAACGCCAACTGAATCATACAAACCTTTACAACTAACTTGGATATTAAATACATTCTAACACATAGATCTTGCTAAAATATTTTTCCTCTTCCTTTATAAAATATAACTTACTTTTTCATGCCTAAATCTCTCCTCCAGTTTCACCTTCAAATGACTCAAGAAGAACAGACCATGAATACACTCTAGCAAAGCACAAGTAACCTTTTTGTCTCCTGATTGAAGAGCCACCCCCATGAGCCGAGGCCATCCCAGGCATTCTGCGTCGCAGCGCAGTGGGTGCAGCAGCGTTGGATGTGCAAAGGAGACATGGCAGGAATTCCCTCCTTGGAAACGCTGCCTCTTGGATTCTTTAGAGCTTGGGTTCTTTAGGTTTTGACCCTTTCCCTTTACTTTTCATAGGCAGAAGGGAGCTGATCTATTTTTGTGCTGTTTTGCTTCATAACAGCCCCTTTCTCTGGATCTGATAACGCAGAGCACCATGCCTGATCAGACAATGAACGTTTACATGTGACTCAGTTTGGAGTGTTTCCAAACTGCTCCATTGTTCCCAGCGTCAGGGTGAAGCCCCGATGCCCATCAAGACAAGAAAGCAGGAGAGGAAGGAAGGATTTCCTGCCTGGCAAGAGCAGTCCTGTTTAAATCAGAGATTCAGTTAACCACCTATTCAAACATATGCATGTGAAACACTGACACAGATTGCCTGGCTCTGCCTTGCACAGGATTACCAAATCCCAGTGAACCATGTTTAATGAAACAGGGTGAGATGATTCCATAGTGCTGGCAACAAGGCAGGCAGAGGAATGATCACAGACTGTCCTTTGTTTGTTTGTCCCTCCAGAAAAACATTCATTCTGTCGCCATCCTCTGCCCCAATGCAGCTCTTTGAATGCGCTAAGGTGCTTGAGAGATTCTGGGGTTAAATTTACAGCCTGGCCATCATATAAATTTTAGTTGCTTGGCTGATTAGAGAAGGGTATGTATCTCATTAATAATTGTGTTCATCCTCAGCTTTAGGGTTTGTACCTCCAGCAGGAGTCCAGTGACATCCGTGACATGCTTAGGCACTTGACAGCATGGTAGATGTGAAGATCTGCTGCAAAATCTGAGGGATCTCTTTGGTATCCATGGCAATAAAAGACCGACCTGCTGGCAGCGTCCTCTGCAGCCTAAGGAGCAGAATGAGGGACAAGACACAATTACCACCTCAAATTATCTTCCCTACCACAAGACAGGACTACTCACATTGCTGTCACCATGAAATCAAAGGTTTGGGAAAGCAATAGAGGGAGAAAACACTGAGAGCAGGTAGGGCACAGAGCTCCTTTCAGCAACACAAAGAAGAGTGTTTCCAGAGATTTCTATCCATGTCCTCTATGTCAGAACTCCATTTTGATCAAGGCACCAGTGATCCCGTGAGGTGTCACCACAACTAGTTTGCTGAGGACAGCTACAGATTTACACTGGAAATGAAGGTAGTTATCCTAAACTGACTACCATGAACTCACAGTTCTTTCAGTTCAACAAGTCCAGTGATTCTATCTGTGTTCTTTGTATTTCTTCCTTGACATTGTTGCAAATTACACAGAAATGTATTCTTCTGTCAGTATTAACAGCTTAACCCTTAGAAGCCAAACTAGATGCATGTTACAAACCCCATCTCCCTCATGTCCAGTTAGCAGGCTTGGGATTTATTTTTTCTCTGCTTTTTACATGAATTTTTGCTCTAAACTATTCCTCCAATGCTAAGTAAACTTTCACTTTTAAAATTAGTTATAGAAAAAGCTGCAACAGAGAATTCCCTTCTCCTTCCCCCACAGCAGTCACAGGAAGGCTTTGTCTATTTCTGTACTTTCACATACATAGAGATGCATTTCAGTGGCAGCATTGTGCGCATTTTCCACACCCAGTGAACTAGGCCATTATCTCTCATACAGCAGGATATGGTCAAAGATTTTTCTTTTTTTAATTCCTATCAAAAGTAAGGGGACTTTCTGTAATTATAATCTTTCAGAATGGATTCTCTTTTCATGAATAACACAGCTCTGATGTACAGACCTGCAGCCACAACTCATAGTGTCTAAACAGTTGTATCTTTGAACCCCTTACTGCTTAAAATGATCTACTGAGGACCAACTCCCTTTCAGATTTCTCTCATTCTCCTCTAGTTGAAGATTCAAACAGAAAAGACACTGTTGATATTTGTGGCTATACCAGTTTTTTGCTGCAGGTACTGGTCCTCAGTGGATGTAGAACCTGGAAGAATACCTGGGACAGAATTTCTTTTTTTCCTCTTGTGCGCAAACATTTTAAACTGAAGTTATGTAGTAGAACTAAACCCAGGCACTCAGACACTCCAAAGAATTTATGTCTCTAACACAACGGGGAGTATTTGAGTCAAATTTTTGGCTGTTTGGAGGACCTATTAAGTCCAGCATCTTCTGTTTTAATCTCTTTTCTGAGGCCTACACACATTGAAATCATATACTGGGCAATAACAAAGGCTCCACAACTCTATTATGATTACATGGTGACACACTACATAAGGGTATAGTGCACATCCTGCAGCTGGAGGATGGCATCAGCTGCTCCCTTTGAATGCACAGGATGCTCTGAACTTGATGGATATTAAAGGATGTCTGCAGGATCCACAAGCCAGTCTCTTCCCTGACACCACTCAGGAGCTATAGCATTAATAATGACAATAGTAAAATAAGGGTGAAAACTTGGACATGACCCATGAATGGGCACTTGCAGCCCAATTGTACCCTGACTTGCTTTCATCAAAAGGTGATTCTGCCCCTCTACTCCACTGTGGTGAGACCCCACCTGGAGTGCTGCGTACAGCTCTGTGGTCCTCAGCACAGGAAAAGACAAGGACCTGTTGGACTGGGTCCAGAGGAGGGCCACAAAAATTGTCATCAGGATGGAGCACCTCTGCTATGAAGACAGGCTGAGAGAGTTGGGGTTGTTCAGCCTGGAGAGGAAAGTCCAGGGAGACCTTATTGAGGCCTTTCAACGAATACAGGGAGCTCAAAAGGACATAGTGAGAGTTTTTACTGGGGCCTGTAATGACAGGATAAGGTGTAGCAGTTTTAAGCTGAGAGAGGGTATATTTAGACTGGAGATATGGAAGAAATTTTTACAATGAGAGTGATGATGCCCTAGCGCAGGTCATTCAGAGAAGTTGTGTTTGCCGTATCTCTGGAAGTTTTCAAAGTTGAGTTGAATGGGGCTTTGAACAATGTGTTCTAGTGAAAGATATTCCTGCTCATGGCAGGAGGGTTGGAATAGTTGGTATTTAAAGGTCCCTTCCAACCTAAACCATTCTATGGTTTTATGATATTATCAAAACCTCAGTGCAGAACAACAGCATGGGCAACTCACTGCAATAAAAGCATAATTTAGATTCATGCTGAGTGAAAGCAAACAGTACTAGGCACAAACCAAACACACTTACCTATCTGCCTGGTCTCCCAAGGATCCTATAAATATGGCAAAAGCATTGACTTGAGTGTCGGTGGTCAAGACCTTTGCAAACCTCGATGGCTGAATTCCGTAACGCTCAAGATTTGCGTCACTTAAGACGATAACAAAATACTCGTCAGCCTCCTCCTTGGCGATTTCCCGAATGGCATGTTCTGTCCCCTCCAAGGTGTGGTCTCCACTCATACAGAACTGAGCGTGGGCATGCATGGTCTGTGTGCACAGCATAACCACATGGAAACACGTTAAGACGACTTCGGGAACAAGCATTCATTTCAGCTAGCACAAGAGGGAGGAAATATTCTGTACTGCTGTATTAGGGGATCCATCAGAAATGCAGACAGTGCTCCAGGTACAAAAGAAGATGCAGCTCTTTGTACAGAATATGTCATATTTTAAGACAGGCAGCACTTCTTAAAAACCCAGCTGGTCAAATAATCAAAACACACACCAGGACCTAATTAGACTGGGCCTTAGGGAAGGTAAAATATTTTGGTCAACTGCAGTGTGAGTAGGTACATTCTCACGTATTTTAGGAAGAAAACAGGGCTTAGTTTCCTAATGCTATGAACAGCTCCTGCATGTTCATAATTTGCACTGGGCTTCCAAATCCTAGTAGTGTCTTAGTTATTACCAAATATCTGATTCCTGACAGTGGCAGGCACATTTAAAAATGATAAAACATTTTGTTTGAGCTGTTACAAAATAAATACACCATATTAATCAGTTAAGGTGTTACCTATGTAGAAGGTCAGGAATTTCAGATGTTATTAAATCAGCTTCTTCTAATCAAAGGAGCTATTTTAAAAATAGTTTTTAAAGGAAGCTCAAATACATGCTTCTAGCCTATCAAGCTGCCAACCAGGTAAATTCTACAATATACTAATTCTTTTCTTCATCCTACTACGGAAACATTTTGGTGAATACAGTCACCTTGCCATGAAATTTTGGCATGTTTCTAATTTAGCATTGACACATTTTCCCAATGCTACTGTGATGCATAATTTCTTGAAGGTACCAGGCTAAATCACTGACCTGGGATCCCTCTACAGTTTTGAATGAATCACTTATGCACTAATAATATCACATGATCTGGGCAGAGCTATCTATATCACTGTATAATCTTTGGAACTTCCTTTGATAGGTAGTCAAAATGACACATTTAGGGTGCAGCAGTCCAGAATAGGCATACCCAACTTCTACTGCTCTGGCACAATTTGTTTTCTGCCATGTCTCTGAAAGGTCCCGTTTCAATTTTATGCAAATACACAGATTTTTGCTTTCTTGTCTTTCTTTTATTTTACTAGCCTCATGTTTTGCATTCTGTGACCTGCCTACAATTTTATCTTTGCAGTCATAAAATCCTTAATTACCAGCATCACTTATCAGTAGGATTTACCTTAAGAATCTCTAATCTTTGCTTATTGTTCTTGGGAACTTTGTCACTCTCAACCAAGCCGATGTTGAAGCCATCTCCTGAATGTCCAACAATGTCATACTAAAAGAAAGAAACATCATCAGTCACCTGTTAGTCACAAATAGCCCTTGGCTCACAATGACTTAAGACAGATCAAAGACAATTTGCAATTTTCGACAAAAGACCCCAGTACTGTTCCTGTTTCTGTTTATGAGCTACTTAAGGGAAGTACTTGCAATTTCTCATAGACACAAAAACATAGGAAAGAATTGCTAAATACCAAAATTAAGGAATAGTTCCTTATTTCCATGGTCTGTTTTTCACATCATCCCACCAACTGCACAGCGGTGATGTGTAAGATCAAGACCTTGCCCTCTCATGTTGTCCATGTATTTCTTTTAAAGCAGCAATTTTCATCCTCTTGAGTCTGACAAACAAGAAGCACATTGTTTGAGAGTAGCTCCTATGTTTGATGAATCTTTTCGGTGACCTCATTCTGCTCTAAAAAAAAAAAGTATTACAAGTCCCCTTTCTTGAAAATCAGCACTCCTTATTTTTGTGCATAACAGATCAAAGCCATTGCAGAAAGTATGTAGTGAAGAGAATTCCAAGAGCCCCTGTGTGTTTTCAAAGGAGATGGTGTGCACATCATTCTCCTGTGAGACGCTGCAAAACTGACGTGTAGAACCGCAATAGTTCAAATATCCTGTTGAACAAATAACACAATATTGCAAAGGCCTCTTCTTATGTGAGAGCTTCATTGTTTTACATGAAAACCAAGACAAGCTGAGTTATGGCAAGGTCCTGACCTGCCCTTTGTGCTGTGGATGTGGCAGTCACCCCAGGGAGAATTCATGAGCAGGACAAAAATGGCTTTAAGAGCTGTCTACACCAAGCAAGAGAGCACAGTGTACAGAATCTGAGCCCAGAGAGACCTGGGCTGGCAATTCCTCAGCATGAACATGCCTGTATTTCCCCCTACCTAGCTGGCACAGATCTGCCTTTACTTGACAGGGAGCCCTGATGCAGTATTTTACCTTTCTGTTTTCTTTTTTTCAAGTACTGCTACAGGTTCCTGCTGGGTTCACCATCCCTATTTCCCACATAATCGTTTGGTAAAAGGCAGGTCTATTCCTCAGAGTTTTTCTGTCTTTTCTTTCCTATTAAAAGACACTTTATTTGGTGTAAGTCAGGTAGGTCCTAGAGAGAGAAGAAATGGCAGTCCTTACAGACAAAGCTCTTTTGGTTTCCATGTCCCTAATTAGCTTAAGAATATACCAAAAGAAAGCTAGAGCAGCTTGAACAACACTTTTAAAGGTGACACCTCACTCTGTAAAAGAGCAAACATGCCACATACTGTAGATTATTTCACCCAGGGTCAGACTAATTTCTGACAGCCCCACACAAAGATTTCCTCCCCCTAGGAAATCTTTATATATATCTAGTCCCCACATAATCCCATTTCTTTCTGCTCTGTTGGCTTTTCCCATTTCTGCTCTCCTCAGCCCTCACATGCCTAGCATTTGCTACCCAGCCTCATGTAAAGCTTTCAGTCTGCCACATGCTTTCTCTTCAACACCTATTTCTTAACACAAATAATGCTTCAGACTCTCTCTTTCTTGATGGATATGAAGACATGGCAAATGAAAATACACAAATTTTGAGAATAATGTTGAGGTTACATTCAGCATACTTCCTAAATAAAACAGGAATATATTAAATAATATATTTAATAAAACCTGAACCATGCACAGGGAATGTGTGCATGACTACTGTTTTAAAAAATTAGAGACTATTTAAATCAGAGGAACTAAATAAAGCAGAGGTTTAATGGAGCAGAAAATATACAGTGCTTGTGGTTCTTACGCAATGTCAGAAATGCCCACACATCTTCAGGGCAGGCTCTTAATTATGAAACCTTGCACATCCTCTGCTGAGCAGCTTTGCATTTGGTATCACTTCTAAATCAACAACCTAACTGTAAAGCAAAATGCTGCCATTCTCCTGTGTAAAAAGGCTGATCCCTTCGTAAAAGGCTCCTTCCTGGCTTCCTGGATATTGGCTGTCCTTGTGTCAGCTCTGCCATACTGAGTTCATGGGAATAGGCCAAACTTTGCTGTTTAGGAATATCACTGTGGCTCTTGATATGCACCAGAACAGACCAAGCTTTCACCTCAAACAGCTTGAGTTTAAACTCAGGGTGACAGCCTGTGTAAGGGGAATTGCTGTATCTCCTAGATGAAACACCAGATGTTGACCCTACAGCAGGGCCCCCTCCACATTCTTGCACAAGGCAGGAACAGACAACCTGGGTACAGACAAGGTGAGGCTGAAACGATCTGAGCAAACTATTGCAGGCACAGAAAGGCATCCACCTGGGAACATCATGTGCTGTCTGCTCTCTGTTCACAGAGCTGCTTATTATTCTTTGTGTGTGCCCATGCATGCACCTGATACGTATGCTTATCTTTAACAGATGTTATCAGTTTCCTTGTTTCTTTGCTGACAGCTTACTACGCTATTTGTGATTTAAAAATGTTTGGTGAGGCAGCAGGGAAGAAGTAGCTATTTGATTCATCCTGACTGCTGCGTTCTGGGTCAAGTAGGGCTTCCTGAAAAACAGAGTGAGATCCTGCTGCACTGTGGAAAAGAGAAGCTGGGCTCAACAACTCTTGTGTGCTGGTCCTCATGGTGCTCTGATCCCTCTGGAAGCCAAGTCAAGGACCAGGAGCAGACAAAATCTAATGAGTGTGAGCTTGCTTTTGGGAAGCTCACCTCCCCAAACTGTGAGGCTGGACGAGTTCACAGCAAGGGAATGTAGCTGCACTGATTTGGACTGACTTAAATCAACATAAGACTTGCAGGCTGGGAGACCCTCCCTGGGAGGGGGGTTGAGAGTAGGCTCACAGCAAAGCTCTAGAGGTGACAGAAGGGAGATGTTTGCCCAGGGGAATGTAAGGAATCTGTCACAACTTAGGAAAACAAGGTTTGGGACAGGAGCAAAACTGGAGCAAAAAAGCTCACTCTGAAATGGCAAAGAATTAAAATCTCTCTTGCAGAAGATTATTACCTCCTCCTGATTTATGTTCTAGTAAAAGAGCCCTTAGTGATTTCATATCATCTTGGTGCACTTATTGTAAAGAAAAGGTGCAGACAGCTCCACAGTCTTGGTCAACTGGGAACCCCAAGACATGCAGGCACATGCAGATTTTGTCAAAAGCAGTTTCAATCCTTTGTGGTAGCTAAAGACAAGCACAGAAGGGCCTCCGAAAAGCAAGAATCCAATCTGATGTTATTTTCCCTATAAATTCCCTAAGAAGGATTTATGAGGATGGAGTTACAAATGAGAAAAAACTGTGATACAATCTTACTTGGAACTGACTTTGGTTTTGTTTTTCAAAATTGCAAGCGAAGGCTCTCAGGACAAATCCAGCAGCAAAATACATTTGCTCTAGTGCAGCTTAATTGAAATAATAGATTATTGTGGTACACAGGAACTTGTTTTCCAATAGCCTCAGGTACACTGAGACAAGGGCTCCTCTATTCAGGGTACACAACGTAAACATGTATCTTGAAATAGCATCATTTTTGTTGAGTTCTTTCATAGGGAAATGTTAAAACAATCTCTGTTCCACAGTCACATTTTGCACTGAATGGATGGTTGCTGCTCCCTAAAATGGGTAAAATGGAAGACTTTGTCTTCTGCAGCTGCCATGCCAAAAGGTTTCATTTCTGAAGGCATTTAAAAAGCTGAAAGAAGATGTGTGCTGAATGTAAAAGGCAGTGTGAATTAGACTCTGCTGGAGGGCTAGATCTTTATAAATTCATCTCTTCTTTGGACAACACTGAACATTCTATTTTTCTGAATTGATTTCAAACCTTTTGTTTGTTATTTAAAAGAAACTATTCTGCCAAACATGTGGACCATTTCTTCTTTTCCTGAATTAGCAGTACTGCCTCCAAAGTAAATTTTATAAACACAGAATGCTAAAAGAGGCATATAAAATCTTCAATATCCCTTTAATACAGCTGTAAATAACAATTCAGGCTTTTTCTACCAGTTACATAATATGCTATTTATTGAGTCACAATATTTTTAAGGCTTCATAAAATTGCTGTTGGATAATTTACTAGATATGCCTCCTCAAACTGCCAGTATGTGTGCAAATCACAGTAATCTGGGATGATATAAAAACATACAGTTTTTGACAGATGTAGTACTATCTCAGATTAAAAAAGAGAACAAACTGCCCTTCTGTGCATTTTCAAACAATTGGCACCTAAAATGGGATGTTTAGAAGATGGGTATCCTGTTTTCCCCTTGACAAGGAATGATTCACTACCTGAACTTACGGGAAATAGAAGTAGGGAATTATGTTGTTGGAAGAACAAGGTGAAGCAGACCTGACTGAGTTAATCTGGACTAAGTTTCTATTAACTTTGTTTAAGAGATTTTACATTTTGTTCATATGTATTCTAATTCTTATGTTTGATATGCTCTTCAGCAAAGGTAGTGAACATGTCTGTTCTTCTGTTAAACACAGGGTATGTCCAGAATTAACGGGAGACTGCCATTCCTAACTTCTTTATGGCTAAAGAAACATGGCCTAGACCTTGTTTGGGCTTACTGAGACAAAAAGAGTGTTATATTTATTTACATTTCATTTGCAGGCTAACATTAAATAACATTTGGAACATAGCATGTTTCAGTACAAGAAATCATTTCTTGCTTTCAGTTAACTAGGAGAGAGAAGAGACAAAGAAGTCTGGTCTCCTCCCATGATCAAGTACTGCTGTGTGCATTCTGGGTGGATGGAAGGACGTGGTATCTCTGCATGTCCTGAAGCTCACATTTACTCAAGTGTTTCTCCTCAAAGAAACAGATAAAACCAGAAAAAAATCCAGCAAATCTCACTAAATCAAAATCTTAGATTGAATACTCCCCTGCTGAAATGTGTAATGTTTCTTACCCTTTCATAGCATTCTTTTTCAGGTCGCTAGAAATAGATGAATGTCTTTATTTCCTTGTGGGAATGAATAATATTCTTTGGCTAGGCTGACTGCTGAAACACTTTTTCCACTGCTGCACACAGCCTGCGCAATAACCACAGAGCTCCCAGCCCAGCTGCAATTACCTTGAATTTGTGCTCATAATTCTCAAAAGCTTCCATGACCATGCAGACGGCCTCCATGGAGCGCTCCAGCCGCCCATCCACCCCGTTGAAGCGGTACATGCTGCCGGAAACATCCACCACCAGGCGCAGGCGCTTGGGCTTCTGCTGCGGGCTCCCCAGCTGCCAGGGAAACGCAACACAACTAAGCCCAGTAGAAATGGGAAAGCCAAACACCAAGAAAGATAAAACATTCCAGAAAGAGAATCCAATGTACTTTGCAAATCAAGAAAATTTTGTCCAGCAAACATTGTTTGGTTTCATTGTGGTGGTGGGGTTTTTTTGTTGTTGTTGTGGTTTTTTTTCCCCAAGAACAAAAAACCCAACTATTTTTCTATTTCGAACCAGTTCTTTGACAGATAACTCAGCTCATTGTTTTCCCTCACCTTCAATGACTGGAAACAAAATATCTCAAAAAATTCCACGTATGCTTGTCAGGAAAACACTTTTTCTGCTTCAGTTTTGATTCTTAACATTTCATTTCAGTAAAGAAACTCTCAAATTTGCTTTTTCTGCCAATGTTCATAATGGAAATGCTTTTCCTTGGCATTCAGTACTAACAGGGACTGTATATGACTAAAAACTTGTCTCCCGAGGTTAACAATATTCCGAAAATGTTGGAAATCTTGTTCTGATTAACTACTAGTTCCATCTTCATTCTAATGCTGAAACCATTATTTTTTTTTCCTGAAAACAAATCCCATATGTTCTAACAATTTTTGGCACAGTATATTCAAGGGAGGTGCTTTATTTAGCATGCAATGAGATGTGTCTGGATTCAAGTATGAAGCTATTCAAGATGATTTGACAAAAAACCAGTCACAATATAAACAAATAGCCAAAATGTTCCTTTTACCTATAAAGGATTTGTGTACTTTATTCTTTTAATTATTCTTTTAATAGACTGTGGCATCCCTGCCCTCCCAGAAACAAAATAAGAGAAAGCCCATTAAATCCTACATTTATTTTGGTCATTATGCACACTTAAAGATGTCCTTTTTTTCCCTAATTGAATTATTTTTATAAAGCCTTAAAACTGATATATTGAGCAAACACATTTTGAAACAAATGAGAATTGAGGATTCAATCACTTCTCCCTTACTGATCTTTCACACAAGCAGTGCCAAATTCCATAAATCACTCAAAACAACATGAGGACCCAACAGCATAAAAATATTACCAGGGATTTAGCACATGTGGGTAGCTGACATGCAAAAGGATGCCTTACTCAGCCATTCAAAAAAAACCAACTTAGTGTACTTAAAAATTGCAATCTGTCATTAAGTATTACTGTTAAGTATTATGGACTAGCTCCACTAGTTGGAGGTTTAGTTTAGTTGGTCTGATTCAAGTGGTTTCTCTGTTGCTGCCTCACATAGGTCTAATTGCAAAGTCTTCTAAGGAATGGCTGAATCAGGCCATAGGAAAGTCAACTTTATCATATCTTAATGGCTTTTCCTCACACTTTTTTTTTTCTATCCTAGTTTTTATTCTTGTAAATCCAAGTATCTGTGGAAGTTGAAATTATTTTCATACTGTGTAATAAGGAAAATACATTTGTAAAGCACTTTAAAAAAAACTTCCCAGCATATTTGTTAACAGAAATTAGTTTAGTGAGAAAATATTTTCCTTTTTTCCATAAAAACAAACAAAATAAATGTTTTCTGCTTATTACCTTCTGATCATTAAAATATGAAATAAGAACATTAAAAACTGTTGCATTGGGTCAAAACTTAGCACTGCCTAGATTGGTGTCCTCTTTCTGAGGGTGGCCAACAGGAAATATTTATGCCAGACTGTATGAAGAAGTACAGCAAATTTTTCATCCTGAGGTTGCCTCTGTGTCAGAGACATCCCAAGCCAGAGATATTTTTCTGAGTTTCTCATCCATATAATGTACTCAAACTCCAAACACAGACACTGTACAGCCACTAGGAAATCAGCAACCTGGTTAAGCTCTTCTCCACCTTTCCGTTTCTTGTTGGATACTTACTTGTGGCTCATGTTCTCCACGTCGTTTATATATGGCTTTTTCTCCTGTCAGCCCATCAATGATTTTGGCATCATCTAGCTCTCCAACAGCTTGATGTCTCAGCCATTGTCTCTCTTTACCCTTGGCCTACAACAGAAAATAAATCTTCCTCAGTGATGGGAGTGTATGTTAGACAATTTAAGACCTACTGCAGATGATATACACATTCATTTCTTTGTAATGATGTGATGGCTTTGGCATAAGTCAAATCCAAACCTGTTCACAGCTGTACTGGTCTTCTTCTCTGAAAGAAAAATCAACACTGACAAAGAACATGTTCCCTCTATAATTTGGTCATTTTCAGTAGTTCCAGTATATGGGAGTTGAACCGCGAACTGCAGAAATGTTAACCTTTCTTCTTGCAAATATGCTGAAAACGTGTGTGGAAAGCCTGTTCAGAAATACATACAACTGCAGGGACACACATAACTGACCATTTGTTAGGTGTTTTCAATCCACACAGAACAAGAAAAAGCCATTAGGTTACTTAAAAAATGAAACAATATGCACTTTAACCACTTCAGGCAATGGTAAATGGTTGCTTTTGAAACAGTAAAAACTAATTACATATTAAAAAACCCCCCTACTTTTAAAATTATGATACTCAAGAGACAGTTCAATAAACACTTCTTTTGTTTTAGTTAAAAGGATATTAGTTATCTACAGCCTGACTTGATGAAAATACATTACAATCCATGAACTCAAATATTCATGGAACTCCTGTACACAGAGCATGCAGTTAAGATTGAATACTCAAGTGTTATAATATTTAAAAGCAACATATTTAAGCATGTTTTCAAAGGACAGCTTCATCACAGCTCGTAATATGTAAGATCCCTCTAAAGACAGCAAACTCTGTATATCTGGGGTTTACGCTTTATTTAATTTTTTAAAATCTTCTTGTTAAAATTGCTCATCCTAGCAGTAAGCCCAACAAGGAAAGACAAGTTTAAATTTGTATACATATAATGCTTTTGCCCTCTCAGCAAATTGCTGGTCAGCAACTGGAGGAAAGTCAAATATCCAACAGGACACAAACTGCCTTAAACATTGACTTTGAGTAATGAAAATCAATTCCCCTCTGATGAGCAGAAAGTCTTATATTACAAATCCTCAGTAAACTGCGGGCCTGAGACTTGAAAGGATAGTCTCAACCTTTACAGCTTTGTACAAGCAGGTAATGACTTCTTCAGGTTCAGAGAATCTTTGAATTTGCTTCGGACTAAATGTATGAGTTTTTGTTTCAGTGTGTAGAGAAGGAGATCTATACTTTAGACTATTGCCTATAATTACTCAAGATTAATGGACTACTGACCCACGAAAATAAGTGGGCAGAAAGACTACAAAGCCACAGAAAAATGTTTTGATTAACAAAAATCAAAAACTTTACAGATGCTTCTTGATGGGAAGCAAAAACAATGTTTCCCCAAAAGCCATGGAAACCTCAGCCTTTTCATAAATCACAGAAGTGAAAGTGGAAAACACTTTTAAGGTTGAGAATTCAGCCAGTTGTGTTCTCTGATACATTTCCATGGTGCTACAGTCAACTGGGCTTCAAGCTGCTTTGACAGTGGGGCATCCATGAGTTTGTACCACCAACTAGGAATTTCTATTACCATTAAATATGCCTGAGATGAAAGTTAAATCCCTTCTTCCTTGGGATCACTTATTCCTTAGGTGCCTTCAGAGCTGTGTAACATTATCTGTGAATTTCCAGTAACCTCTACATGTCCCACCAAAATGTCACACTGTAGGGGTTTTCCTGCTGTGAAAAGCCCAGAGGCAAATTTTAACACTCCAACTAACAATTAAAAAATACTCCTGGAGAAAATATGCTGCTGAGTAAACAAAGCCTCTCTAAAATGAATCATGCACCTTCCAGGGTGATGCAGATTGAGATGGCTTTGTTCCTTCTCATCTTAGCCACTCTAAAGGGTGGAACAGAGGTACATCCTTATCACTTCCTTAGTACTGGTGTTTTGTCAAATTTTTGTCAAATTTTTGTCATTTGCTTTCTTTTAGTAGGCAGGAGGGACAAACAACACAAGATTATAGACTCTGAGCTTCAATGAGCAAATTCTCAACTAGTTTCTAACTATTCTTTTAATTTACAATGCTTTATCTTTGCAGCTATTTGATGCTCAAGGAACAGCAGAGTAAGAAGAAAATGGCTTTTAATTATAGATGTAGCTAAAAACAGTTCAATACCCTTGGAAGATTATTCAACAAAAGCCAGAATTTGAGCTGAAATTTTATTGGATCAACATTGAGTTGACATCCTATCCTAAAATACAAAAGAATGCTGACAAAATCTCCTCTTACCTCTTTCCAAAATAATGCTAAAATCAGGCTACTTAGTGTCTGCCTCTTTCACACTGAATTACCAAGAATTTTTTTCCTTTTATGAATGTCGAAAAAAATAATCCCCTTAAGCAAGGGTGTTATGCAATGCACACATTTTGCATATTACAGGGAAACTTCAAATCCTGCTTCATAAGCAATTTTCATACATTTAAAACCAACTTAAGTTTAAAAGCGTTTACAATTTTAAGAGAAAACCGTAACTAATACATACACACCTTGTTTTGAAATTTGACTAGAAAGGACATACAACATACTACAATTTCAATATACTGCAACCATATTGATGGAAAAATATATTAATTGTGCTGCTTTAAAAATTAGAAAAATGTGCTAGATAGTGTATCTCATCAGTATGCCAGTGTCTGATCAGAGTGCACCACTACAGTAATTCTTTCCACTGGAAGATGTCATACATGTATTTACAAAAAATTACAGCTGTTATGTCTGTAAATGTCAGAGAAAAGGTTGTGTATGTGAAGTTGTAACATCTAAATATGTAGCTCATAATGGTAGAGGATGTATTAAACACTGCCAGTTGTGGTCAGCATTTGTTTCTGGGAAAACATTACACAAATGTTCCCTTAGCTGGTGAGATCACAAAACTACTACTGACAGGGCACAGGGCTTTTCATCCTTCCAGCTCTCCAAGCCATGCTTATTATAGAACTGCTAGTATTTTATTCTTGCTGCTATGACCAGAGCATTCCTACATGGTCAAAATCAGACAGTGCCCAGCAGGCTCAGTAACTCAGGCTCAGTTTGCCCAGTTTAAATGTAGGGGCCTAAATGATGCTCAGAAGCTACAGGAGAGTTTCCCCAAATTCTCTCTGCAATAATCAATAATGAGAGAAGTGCTTTCTGGAAAGCAAAGTCACCTAACATTAAAAAAGGTCTTTCTGAGTGACTGAGTGAATAACCTTCTGAATTTGGAGTTCAGACAGACAAGCTTCGGGGGAGAGAAGAAAGAGCCCATCAGTGACAGGATTTCCTGGACTTCTGGCATTGCTACTTCTACATAAGATAAACAAAAACTCATTATGTTTTGATAATGTTGTTCAAAGAGCTGACAGAGATCAGCAAGTTATAAAAAGCAAAATGAACAATGAAATGACATTCTCAGACTATGTTTATGTATCACTTTCAAGGATCTGCCTATTCCAAAAATCTCTTTCTGCTGCTACTAACTTTTGGCAAGCCATAGACAACCGGACCTTAATCACAGCCTCTTGATTCTAGAGAGATAAAATTTAATCAAATTAATATATTTTAAACAAACCCACAAACCAACAATAAAAAGGCATATACTGAAGAGAAAATCTAGGTTAAATAAACATGGGCAATGTGTTTTGATTATGTGAACACAGTTTGAAACAAAGCAAACTCGAACATTTTTAAAAAGGCAAACACGTTCTCTACTGAAAAGGTCATTCGGGATTTTCACAAAGTTAAAAACACAGAGACATCTGAGTTGCAAATTTTACTGCAATGAACTTTGCCATTGGTTTCTTTTTTGAGACAGGAGGAATGACTGACTGCTAACAGAAAGCAAACTGTTGAGAACTCATGGTGTGCACAGGACTATACAGAAAATAATGGGAGGCAGATGCACAGTGCTTCGTGAGGGCTGGATGAATTACCATGCTGAAGAATTCAAGCAACTTTTTTCCCTTCTCAAAAATATCACATGAAATGTGTTTGTACTCAGCTTCCTTATTAACAAAAGGCATTTTGCAACTAAGTAACTCCTATTATCATTTATCTTCATTTTCCTAGTTCATCTTCTAATAAAATTCCTACCAAAATCTAAAAATTCATAAAATAAAAATTTTTCTTTCACTATTGCTCTTATTCCATGCCTAGCTTTTTCAAATTCAGTAATCTGTTTTTTTCATCATAAATTACATTTCCTAACTTTGTGGTTAGCTGATACACATTTTGGAAGGAAGTTAGCAAAGTCTCGTAAAACACTGTGGCTTGTAAGACTTTGCCTCGATATTGAAATGACCTTTTTTAAAAAAACAAGAAGATATGCCTCCTTATATTAAAATATATTACTTTTTAAAATATGATTAACACAATCCCTAACATAACAATTTTGGCTCCAAGGGACAGATAAGGCAAAAAAGGCAAAAAAGGCAAAGTAAGGCAGATAAGGCAAAAAAAGACTTTGAACTGAAGATTCACTTATTGATTTCATACCCAGAGTGTGCTTCCAATAGCGTGTGTGATAAAAGCATGGCAAAACCCCCATCTAGATATAAATGTTGTAGAAAAAAAAGAGATTTACATCCAATTTTTTCTCAACAGAGACCTGTCTTTATAAGTCAAAAGTCTGTGTCCTGAACTGAGACATATATTAAGTGCATGAATCACCTAATCATGACCAGCTTAAATATTCATTACAGTAGGAGTTCTCTGAATTGGTATGTTCATAGTAAAACTGGCTAATGGTTCTCTGTGGGTATATGTGATTATAGTAATGCTGTTGTAGGTACAAAGGTTTAAAGGTATAAATAAGGCAAAGAAAATATTATCCTTCTTACTTGCAATACCAGGGGATTGGATTTCTTTGTCCAGGAGGAGGCTGTTTATCATACAGAGTGATTTCTTTCTGTATTTCAGCTTTATTCCTTAAGATACAGCACAGTGACTAATAAACTAAGGTATATATACACTAGTGGTTAGTAACCCTCAACAGAAATTTGATAATCAAATATGTCTTATAAGGAGTAAATCACTTTTCCTTTAATTTTAACTGAAGATTAGCAGATGCCTCCTAGAAACAATGCACCTACAATTTTATTTACCCTGTATATGAACACTAGTATCAAAAAACCCCAGAATAACCACTATGCCAGTTACCAGAAGAAAGGCAAACTGGTGGTTTAAGTGAGTTTCCACTTAGGAGATTTGGGCTATACCTATTTCTATTAGCTAGAGTTAAAAACAAACCTGAAAAAAATCCATGTTTTCAGCTGCATATGCAGTAAAGCTCCTTCCTGGAGTGGGAGCCTCTTTTAATACCTATAGTGTTTGCACTTCACAGCTGAAAAATACCCTTTTGGACTGGAGGTAGACAGAGACTGGGCTCTACACACCTTCACAAATTCTTTTCATATTGTGTAGTAGTATTTTCTGTCACAAAACTGTGCATCTGAGTAAGTAATCTCTGTAAGGTGTGGAATGGGAACACTGTAACTTGTAGAGATGAGCACTGGGTTCCACTTGTAGCCTGCCTTTTAAACAGTAATATGAAACTGTTTTTCCTAACTGATTATAACCTGAACATGCTTTTAGCTTTCAAAGATATGACCAGCAGATGTTAACAGAACATTAGCAGGACAGTATTTGGGGCCTAATGCAATGACCTCCCTGTGTTCCTTTATCAGAGAATCTAAGATTACCTGCAGATTGTCCAGGATGATGCGGAGTGACTGAACTTGACGTCGGACTGCTCCAGAGAACCTTTCATAAGTTGATGCATCATATTCACTCATCTGAATCTCTTTCAATCTAAAGGAAAGAACAAGGAGCTAAGAACAGTTTAGAAAACAAGCATATCTTCCATTTACTTATGCAAACCAGCAGTTTATTTACTTGACAACACAGAAATTTAGACTGCTACAAGCACACAGAAGAGAGGAATCCGAGAAGTGGCAGCTGCTCTTGTGAATTTTTGATAACGCAGATGTTCAACAATGTCTACAGGGACTGTATCACATTAAAACTTATTAAAGTTGCTAATCTATGACTTTCTCCTAATCTGCTTTAAAGTTTGAGAAGTAAATGAGAGGTTCTGAAAAACGTCATCAAATCTGAAAGGTTTTGTTGGCTCAGGTGTTGCTATCTGTACATAAAAGGATCATGAATGTCTATTCATTACTTCACTGTCAGGGCATTTTAAACATATCCTGAATCATGCTTCAACACAAAGGTTAAGTAAAGACACACTACAAAATCTGTCCTTGAAGACCTACAAATCGTAACTGTCTCAAATGCTTATCTTTGTGCTTCATTAAATAAAGAAAACTTGAAACAAAGAAGTTTTAAATGAACATTAACAAAAATGTACTCCCCCACAGAAAATGAGTCATGCACTATCTTGTCCAGAGGCCTGTAACAGAGAGCACACCTGCATCATGAAAACAGATACATGCTTTCTTTATAAGCAAAGATGTGTCCATTTCAAGTTCCGCATCAGCTTTTAAACAACATAGCTTAGCATAAAGGGCGAAATTGGCCATTGGAATGTAATTACAGAGGTCCAACAGTGAAGAATGAGCTAGGGGACAGGCAAACATGCAGGGAGTGCTCACTGTTCGGTATTTGCCATGACCCAACATCATGCAGAGAGGCAACAGCTGTCTACCTGCCCACCCCACCCACCAGCATGTGGCTGGGTTCAGCCCTGAGCTAAAACATCTTCAAACAAGCACCTTGTAACAGCATAATCTCACTCAAAGTGTTGAAAAAATACTGTGTTTTTAACTGAACTATAAATGGATAGTAAAGTATGTATAGGCTAATTTTATTTCTGATGGCAAATTTTATAACATTATCACAGGTTAATTGCCTGGATCATAAAGTACACCTGAGAACTGCTGTTTAGGCCAACCCTTTGAAGATAATATTAAAATCAATCATCAAGTCTTTGTTGTCTCTATCATGATGTCTTTTTCTATTTAAAGTTTTGCATACACGTAGTCATTATAGCCAACTCTTATTTATTAGAGGTAGGAAAAAGTAACTTTCAGTGATGCACATTTAACTTCATGAATCCTGCCCACAGAGTTCTGTATCTTCAGATCTATAAAAGAAACATGTTGTTTCAAACAAAAAGAACCTCACATGCTGTTTTACTTTGTTGCACTGTACACCAATAAAAAGAGAAAGGTAGTTCATAAAAATACCATGAAAAATACTGCATTTATTCCAGAGCAGTAGTTAATTTCATTTTTGTAAAATAGGGGAATTAAAAATGTTTACCACTAGAAATACTATCTAGCCAGGAAAGCATCAATAACTTTTATATGAAATCTCTCCTTTCTGTATAGTCCTGTATTAAACAAAGCAGTAAAATACACAGTTTCCCCCCTCTTTTTTTTTTTTTTTTCCCCCTCAGTCTGAGGATTCCCACCTCTATTCTTATCTGTTAGCTCCCATAACTATTCAAGCGGTACAGAATAATGATCCAAGTCAAATGTGGTTTCATAATAGACTACATTTGCAGCTGGTACATGCCAACCCACTTGGATTTTTCAGGACAGGAATTGTTACCTTATGTACAGATAGATAGATTTTGCAGGGCATAGCTGCACTGTTCCCACAGCATGTAGAATTACCCAGGAATTTCCTCTTTTCTCTATTTTAGTAAATCACCACATAGGCAGTAGAAACTCATCAAAGCATGCCAGGTGTGTGTATGGACATATGCACAGACAGATGTACAGTATCCAAGACCATACATATCCATTGTTTCTACTATGAAGCAGCTCAGAAGCAATTTTGAAGAGAGGGGATGCTTTTTTAAATACAAAGTACCAGAGATTTACTTGAGAGTTCAGCTGGTGGAAGAAATCTGAATCTCTTTGCACATTCTGGGAAAGAGCTCATCAGTAATCACACATTACACTCATGCCAGGAAGACCTGCTGTTCGTGTTAATTAGCTGCTGAAGCTTAATAGTTCAAATTACAGAATCACAGAATATTCTGAGGTGGAAGAGACCCACAAGGATCATCAAGTTCAACCCTTACGTGAATGGCTCATACAGGGATCAAACCCACAATATTACTAGCAACATGCTCTAACCATTTGGCTACAGATCTTTCAAACAGAAGCAATTTGCTTGCAGTGGTCCCTTTTGAAAGACACTTGTTAAATGATTAATTCCTAACAACATACAATCTATATTCATCATAACTCAAAGAAATTTTCATATAATCTATTTATTTTTAAAAAGATAAATATTTACCTCAATCTCTTCCATCTAGGTACGTTTTACTCTACCAAACCACACAGTCATTTTAACACTATGGCTTAATTCAAGAAAACATTCTGCACATCTTGTCAAGAACAGCTAAACATGTCTCTGTTAAGTGATAATGAACAGGGTAAGGTAGGTGATAAATTCAGTTAAGAAAATCCTTTTCAACCAATTTTTTTCAAATTCTCTGGGAAATGGAAAAGAAAAGAAAGACTTTCACATTACCTCCGCTTAAAGGCCTTTTCACCCATCTCTCGAGCAGCTCTCTTAACTTCCTCAGGAACAGCGTCCTTTTCAGCTTGAGATACTTGGTAAACCCTGTGGCCAGCGTCCAGTCGATACGGCCCACCTTTGCCACCTAACCCAGCAGTGTCTCTCCCACCTAAGATGGTTGAGATAAAAAAAACATTAGGAATATACATTTGAAAAAAACCCAACAAAAAACAAAAAACAAAACAAAACCAAAAGAACACACTTTCTTTAAAGCTTCCACTGTCTTCCATCAACATGTTCCAAAAACGTTGCTAACAATCCCCAGTTGAAATATTTATCACCAAAGGTTTTCAAAACCAAACAGCTATCATGGTAAAGAAGAACTTCCATGGAATACTTGTGTTTATAGTTCCTTGAGTCAAGATTCATAATGGTTTGTATGCCGTACAAAGGGGACCATAGAACATATAAATCTTGTACATCTCCTCAAAGTTTCTGGTCCCAGACTCTGTCTTCTCCCTAGAATTTGTTGGTTTACACTGCTTCTAAATCACTTTACCTAGTTACCACTATTATGACCAAGTAGAATTAGGAGGTACTTTGCCTGTTCTATGTACCTCTTGCCTACACTACCTACATTTTTGCAGCTACAGGGACGTGGGAGAAGAGAATGGCAAATTAATCAGCCTAGTTTCTGTGGCTGCAAGCTTCTTGTTGGCCAGTAAAAAGAAACAAAAAGAATATAATTGAAGAAGACATCTGCTACATATAGTTTCAATTAGACATTGCAAATACTTCCTTTCTTTTATTGGCAAAAAGCAACCCTGTATTGGGTAAAATAGCTCTAGGCAGAGGACAGCTTTGTATAAAACCATTTCTGACTGGCACAGCATCTCCCTTATATATCTGTCAATGATGCACTAAGAAACCAAACCAGAACAAAAAACAATGATAAACCTGTTCCACCAGCCCACATATTTCCACCAACATGTGGCATGTTGTGTGGATCCACTTTTCCATGTTTAGGGGAGCTGACATCCAAACCACTTTCCCTCTCAATGGTTATCTGTAAAAGAGAGAGAGATGTAAATTTCCCTTACAGTAAAGAAAACATCCTCACAACTGAATAACATACCAGG
Source organism: Hirundo rustica (assembly GCF_015227805.2). NCBI lineage: Eukaryota > Metazoa > Chordata > Aves > Passeriformes > Hirundinidae > Hirundo > Hirundo rustica. Next base: position 57,706,616 of record NC_053451.1, on the reverse strand, counting down.
TGTGCTGAGTAGCTGTAGGACCAGCATTAGTTGAATAAATGCAACATTCCACCTCAGAACAGAGCAAAGTAAAACAGGGCTCCTGCGTGGTACATTAGACCCACACTCGAACTAAGACTACTGCCACATCTGAATCCCTCTGCATTCTGTTCATACCCACACTAGAAATTGCTTCCTGATAACTGCCCAGCACAACTCATAATCCCCTGTAGACAGAATCACCTGCAGTTCAAACACTTCTCAGAGTATTTATTGTGTATCCACAGCACTGCACTTCCATTTACACATTTCATGCGCTGCAGTCCCACATTCCCTACTGATGAGTAGATCGATGCTCCTCTCATGAACAGGGACCAAAGAGATGAGACTGGTCAGCAAATGGCCAGTTCAAATGACAGGCTCACACAAGCCTCAGCGTGGCTGCCTGGACCACAGAAGTTCTCCTGTGTTGGGTTTTCTAGACCTGTCCACTGACGGCACTTTCACCGCTGATTCACGGCGCAGCTGAACGCCCAACAGGTGCCAGATGGTCAGGGCTGAGACGCTTTAGCTGGGACTGGATTTCAGTGGGTGACTGAAGGCAAAAATACTCCTTCCCGTTATGAACTCTGAGTCATGTAGTAAATCAATGAATCATCTTTGAACTGCCCCTTACTAATCGTCTATAATTTAGTGCCATTTTATGTTGGGGTTGGTTTTGGGTTTTTTTTGACAAAACCCAATGACTGAGATGGAAAATTAATGTCTCTAACCACTTAAAATTAACTTTCTTCTTATCTACCATAATACATTTAATTCTCCAATGAGAGAGAGTGTTATGTGTCCTAATAACTACAATTTATTGCCTTCTCAGAAGTTCACTGGCATTATCAGGGTTTTCACTTAGAGCAGCTTAATCCTTGAATTCACTGTCTTGCAGACTCACTTCTGACATGAATTCCACACATGTTTTTGAACTGAAAACATGTGCTCTAACAACACTGTCCTGGCAGCTATTCAAAACATCATTTTCTTTCCCTTTACAGAATTTCTATCAATTCAAAGAGGTACAACACATCCTCTGTGAACCATACCATTAGTGTAAAATCAAGATCTAGTCTGATAAATTACATCCATTTAACATTTGTATAGGGAGAAACATGTAACCACAACAGCATGTTACCCTTAGGGTTATATATACTTTTTTGGTTTAAGGGATTTCCTCCAGAATAACCCATTCTTCTCTTTTTTTGCATAACTGGTGGCTTTAAAAACTATCAGAAACATTGGTTAATAAAAATTGCTGAGTTTAGTTATAAAACCAAAATGACAGTTCCAGCTCCATGAAAGAAACAAACAAAAATTATTCTATAATGAGAAACACAAAATTAGGCAAAAATTTTACATGTTCATGCTTACATACTCTTTATAGAAAAATATTCCTTCTGTAAAAGAAAGCTCTATGAAACAAACATTACTATAACCAGTGATGTAAATGTTGTATTCCACTTTTGTCAAGTTTTTCCATTAAAAAATTTCACTAAACACTTTGAAATACAAACATGTTTTAAATCTTCAGTGAAAAGGACTGTAGACAAAAGAGCTTTGTTGCTCATATATCTTTCTCAAGTATAAGTTGTTCACAAATAGTGTTTCTAGTACACATGCACTAGACAAGTTTCTAATAGAAACCTATTTTACAACAGTATTGATCTGATTAGATCTGATTAAAGTAGGTATTTGTAACTTTGAAATGGCATGTGGTTAATAGAAAACTTTCTATCTTATAAGGATTATTTTTTCTGTATCTTCTTAAAAGAACACCAAACATCCAACATTGAATTTCTGTAATTTCTGTTAAAACTTTGAAAAAAATTAATTGAGAAAAAAGAAAAAAAAAAAAAAAAAAAAACCCACAAGGGTTACAATCATAGCTTCAGAATGCAAGTACTTCACTATTTTTCTCATTATGTACAGTTAATGGCTGAATGGATAACACGGAAAATTCAATGATACTGAAATGGAACACCACCAGCAGATGTAAATGTCATGCCAGTGAATTGCAGCAGTTTTATTTACTTTTCTTTTAAGTATCACCTATGCAGACAAAAGGTAGTAGAATTTTGCTAAGTCTGAGTACTTTAACAACCAGTTTTTATTACCACTGGTTTGCTGGGGTAATTATTTTTCAAATTTCCATATACTTGGAAACTGCAGTATCTTAGCACACCGTACAATCCTCTGAAGAGAATCTTCTGGATGTACTTTCCTGGTTTTTCTTTGGCTCTTAGATAATTAATGCCCTTAGTGACTTGTCAGACTTTTCACCTTCCCATTCCCGTACCTATGGAAGGTAATTTTACAAGTTTCAAGGTAATTCTAAACAAAAATCTTGCCTCTATTCTGAAAGCATCTCTACAAACTAGGAGTTAGACTAACAAATACCTACGTTAGAATTGAAAATATATTTTACAAATAAATAAACAGTAAATCAATGAGCCATGACATGAAATCAGAGGGGGGATGGGGAAAAGACTGAGAGAAAAACTTTTGGACTATGATACATACTTCAACATGACAAATATAAAGACATGGAAGAGCCATAGGTAAACCACCCCTCTGAGGACTGGAGGAATTCTTGACATTAGAAACAATTGGAAAAGTAGATTTAAGGGCCAGAAATCAAAACTGGATGGATTCTGAAACCTGAGAAACTGAAGAACACTCAGCAGGAAATATCTAGTTTATCTGGAGTGAGAAGGAAGACAAAAACAAGTGCTAAAAGCAGAGAAGGGACTTAAGCAAACCTAAAATCCACACTAGCTTTGCCAAGCTTGTCTGACTGTAATTTCTACAATGAGTTTTTTATTACTGTTATGATTTATATATATATTTAAATATATAAATTATTTCCTTGCTTAAAAAGTTGACTTGTCCCCTCCTGAATACTTTCCATTTGAATCTAATTGCAAGACTTCTATGAACTTTGTTTCTTTCAACAAGTTTTGATCAATCAGCCCTTCTTGAGAGAAATCTGTGCTCTTCCTAGCTATACATGCACTGAAAGGCACTATTCATTACTGCATCATTGTGCAGATTCCATACTGCCTGGTGTGCATATTATGGCTGTGTGAAACAACACACAAATTCAGTCTTGCAGCCTTGAGCTCCAGCTATGACGCACAGGTCAGAACAGAATAGCTGGATAAACTGAATTTTTCCCTCTGAAAGTTCCTTTTGATTTCCACTATTTTCAAAACATCCAAGGCACACATGTTTCTATTGTCAATTATCTAAACTTGTTTATACATATTGGTGATTCACAATTAGAATGTGAAAGCACTTTTCCACTCCCTGTTTGGGCGGGTTTTTCTTCAAAGTCTTCATCACACAAGAAGCACAACTGCCATCCTCTCCTGGAATATACAATTCTTATTTTATTCTCTGTAGAGAATAAATGATAATTGTCAGTATTCATCAATGATCTTAATCTCTGGTTTCAAATACTTGTTTTCTCTCATTTTCTTTCTATATTCTCAGGCACTTACAGCAATAGGTAATGGGTACACTCATAAGGACTTTGTGATGCAGGCTCTGTAGGTCTTCCAAATTCAATTAAACATACAAAAAATTTGCATGAGAAGAATACGAACAGTTCAGGTCAGAAAGATGTCAATGGAATGTGCTTTTCTTAAGAGCCAATGGCATGAAAGAGTGCTGAAGAAAAAGGGAAATTAAGAAACAACCACAAATACCACGACTTGTTAATGCCTTGACTTAATTTTCTGGTCCTCCCCTCTTACACATCCATTAACTCCTGACAGCAAGGGTAGCCAGGCAGGAATAGAACCATTGATTTTACATTCAGTGAGAGGTAAATGCTATCTGAACAACTTGCTCTAGATCAGTTCCTTCTGAAATACATGAATGTACGCCAAAATGGTTTTACATATTCAGTTTGGAAAGTAAGTGATCTTATCATCCTTCATGAAGAAGATAAAGAGGCTCAAAAAAGTCTATTACATGATTTACTGCACTCAACAACACAGTGAAACCAGGTGTTTCACATCTGTGCCGTATTTATGCAAACACATACCAATCTGTAATAGCGGCCACTGGGAAGCTGAGTTAAAGGCTGGAAGTTTTGTCTAGACTTCAGCTGGTCAGACAAACTATTATATATTGTGTACTAAACAAATCTTAACTATTTTGGAAGTGGTTCTAGAACCACATTCATGCCAGTTAAGTGATTATGGGATTGAATTCTATTGAATTCTGATGTGAAATAATCTAATTCAATAACATTAACCCCTGGAGAGTGAAGAAACACTGGCATACTTTTGACACTTTTATAATCGCTCAGTAAGAGACAGAGGCTGTATTTGTTGAGGATCACACAGCTGACCCAGATACACTGTGCATTGCCCCTACAAGACACTGTCACAGCTATGGGAAGAAAAGAGCTTGCATGAACTCCTTAAAAAATAACCCACAATAAAAGCATGGGAATTATGAAGACTGATGCTGTCCTCTGTTATTAAAATTATTGATGCCCCACACATATCCATATTTCATTCTAACATATGAGTTATTTTAACTATACAGTACTTCCCTTTTGAGTTCACAATTAATTTTCTTACAATGTATTGCGTGAAAAATCTCTCTGGCTCTCTGAGTAAAGCTGAACAAAAGCATTATCACATTCAGCTTCAGCTGATTTTGTGGAAGTGATCTTGATGACATTTTAGCATCCAGTATTCTTAATCCTAGATTGCAGCAAATGAGAAGGGAAAAAAAAACAACAAACCCACCTTTAAAAAGAAAAATAGAATCCCAAGCAGCACAACTGTGCACTTCTGTATCTTAGCAAGGACTATTCAAAACACATCTGCATTGAATGTATATCAATAGCTCTTATTAACGTGTTTATAATAATATCCAATGTAATGAGTAAAAGACACTTAGCAAAGTCAACTGAAATGAATGTTTCAGAAGGTCTATTATTCAGTCATTCATGTTTCAAAGTATTAACAACATTTCCCCAAGTATTTTAAGCCATACATCAGCTTTTCTCTCTTCAAGTCTGTTACAACTAACTAAAGACTATAATTCCTCAACTTGTATTTATTGTGGAGACAGGGAAAGAGAGGGAATTTAATCTTCTCCTGTCTCGTCCCACTTGAAATTTTATTTGTTCCTGGCAAGTTTAAGCGAAAGATTGAGCCAACAGCTTTCACTGTCCAAACCTCCATTACAGTTGTGTAAAAAAAAAATAAATAATTACTCTCTAAAACATGGGCCAGAACATGTACTCAGAGTTAACTGCTGGCAGAAAGAGAACTCATGGTTACAGGTTAGGAAATACCTTTTAGAATTTGTAAGCAGAAATCAGACAAGCTTGAAAATATTTCTAGCTTTGAATAGAAAAGTAATCAATAAATGACAGCTTTCAGTAAAATGTGAAGGGCTTTTTCCTTAACGCCTACTGTGTAATTGAAATGCCGATTTTTTGGTTTTTTGGTTGTAGATATTCCTGCCCTGTAACTGACACTGCAGCACTGCAAATTGGCCAGAGAGTGGATGGTCTTTTAATACAGCAGCTTACTTTTGTATTCCGACAGGGTTAACTTCATTAAAATTTCTGAAGGGCGCAGGAGGTGTCAGTGCCTCCCATTCAGGACTGCTCGCCAGAAAGTTCTTTTGTGGGGCTCACAGCAACAAAAGCAAGTTTCTGCCTCAGGAATGGCAAAGAAACTCTGCTTTCTAATGGGGTTGAGCTGCCTCATGTACAGGGGAACAGACCTTTCACCTCTTAGCTTTATTTATCTCTGGCACTGACAGGGTGAACTCCTATCTAATCCCCTCACATAAAATGCAATGCTTATTTTAATACTCCAAGTACAAAAAGGTGGAAAAACCAGAAAACCCCACCTTGATGCCAGGCTAACATCCTGCAGGTGTAAAGGGATGAAATTTTTACTTTATAAAATAGTCTATGTTTCCATTCTTCAAACCTCCCCAAATCAAGTATTTCATATCCTTTTGGGAATGTTTAAGCAGAGCTGGGCATTCCTTACAGACTTTTAAACCTCCATAATAGAAATAAATGGAATTCCTCCTTGTTGCATGCAGTGACAAGAAATCAATCTCTCTACTAAGCCCTTTTAAGCATTCAGTGGATCATTCCACAAAGAACACATTTACTAAAAATGCAACTAGCATGATTTCATGCGCCACAACTGAATAAATGCATACAAATTATACAAGCAAACAGGGACACAGCCGCAGTATTTACAGCTGTAAAGAACATTTTTGGAGGAAAATCTTTAAGAAGAAAATTTTAGGTTGTCCAAATATTGTTTTCACAAAGCGCTTATTCTACTATTAGTAATAATACTGCATTACTGGTTGTGTCTTACTGTCGATCAGAAGAAAATAGGGAAAAGAATGTGTGCATTAAGATTTGAGGTAGAATTCAATTCGTACAATCCAGGAGCTTAGTTCAATGTAAATTAAGAAGGTGTGCATTAGCTTAATTAGTTGCATGATTAGACAGTCCTGGAAAATAGGCAGATGTAGGCTGGCAAGATCCCATACTTCATTTACATTTTTTATCATAAAGGAAAGAAATCTTCCAAGATCCAAATGAGAAGATATCCACTCTTACCGTAACATATCTGAGATGTGGAAGGAAAGAGGTAATCTGATATTTTGCCTTTTCTTTAACATAAAACACATTAAACAGGGCAGTTTCTAGTCCGTGAAGAATATAGGTTACTTTCCATAGAAAGCACTAAATTATTGCTGAAAAATATTCATTGTATGAATATAAATGCACTAGAAACACTATGAAGTATCTAAACTAGCTTTCTTCATTAGTGCTGTAGACAGACTGAGCATGCATCAGAAGAATATTGCAGGAAAAGAAAGGAAAACTTTGCACATTTTTGCCTTTGGGTGATTTGAGGGATGGTAATTTCTTTATTAAAATCAGTAAAAAATCTGCTTTCATTCTCATACATTATTATGAAAAAAGATTGACTTTGACTGTACCAAAACACAACTGTACTCCATGTGAAAAATGCATTAAGTAATCCATCCCACAGTGGCACAAAGGATTAGGAAATGTATTCCATGGAATGCAGAATGTACTTCTGCAGATGTGCAGAAGACTGATGTTTCCCTGAAGCAAAATAATTGCTTTTCTTTTATTCCTGAGCTTCTCCAACCTTAAACCTTCAATATTAACCTAGGTATGTTAAACTTTCAGTATTGTCCTACCTGCATTTAACAAATCACAAGAACATACCATCCTTTAACATATTCTTTATCAGCAGCATGAGTATATGCATTACATTCTCAAAGAGCAAAGAAGCTCCACATCAGGCAGATCACAGGCTAACCTCCCTGCTCCATTGTGGTTTTACACTCTACTGTGAAATTGATTCTACTAAAGAGAGAAAGAAAACTTATTATAATCTGCTTACACAAACTAGTGAGAGAAAGGCATAAACAGACAAAACCTCCTCTAATGGCTTCTATTATGTTCACTTGTACCATATCATGTACAGCTTTTTTCTATGTACTAAAAGTTGATAGCATAATTTCTTTTCACATCAACAGCACAAAATTGAGTCCACAAGTAATTTTTCCACAGAAAAGATATTCAGTCTTAGACAAGACAATGGAAATGTGTGAAATGCTCTGTTTCTTCAATTGTATCCTGAAATGAAAAAAACATTTATCGTACTGCAGTATTAAACTTTTAATATGTTTTCTTTTTTTCATTTTACTTCATTTTGATTTTCTATCTTGTTTGCAAAACTTTGCAAGAGTTCGGACTGAACTAATGAAGCTTCATGCATCATCTGACTCCTGTGAACATTTAATTCTAAAAGTAGCATCTAAAATTCATGCAGGCATTAAGCTTTTGTCTTGAATACCAGAATTATTGAAAGCATCATAACTTCGATGGAATTTTAGAAAAATGAATCTGGATGGGGAAGAAGTGGAGATTTGGAGTGAGATTTATAAAAAGCTGTATCTGGCTTGCAAATGAAGTTTATATACACCAACTAAAAAGACCAAACCACTGTACAAAATGCTGCTCTGGACTCTTTTCTGAACTAAATGCTGTCACTTGAAGAACCAACTCAGAAACTGCACAGCAGATGTATTAAGGTATTTTGCCCACAAATATACACTGTACAGCTTAAAAGCTGGAAAACAAAATAAAGTAATATGACAATATAATACATTTATTTCATCTAATGGATCTTCTGTTATGCAAACACCTATGTAAAGTCCATTTTCCTCTCATTATTTAAAATTCCATAGTCAATTCTATTGAATTATATGATGTGAGGCCATAATCTTTTTAGTATTCTAATCCACCATGAAATATTATCAGAGAAGACAGATAATGTCTGTCTAGCTTGGTTATTTATTATGATTATTATGCACCTCCAAGATCAATGAACTCAGAAAACACTGAATTTGACTTCTCCTGGAGTACTGTGAATAATCAACAGCTAGAAAGATGGGATAAGTGAACACATCATGTCAGTTTGGAAAGGTCCGGACTGAAGACCTTAGGGTAAAAAGAAAGTTGAAAAAAAATTATATGTGGAATGAGAAATGCCTGATTTTATGTATATCTCAGACCTTGTCAACATTGACCTTAAGAAGCAGAGGCAAAAGTTATTTAATATCTACTACACTGGTTTCTTTTCTAAAGGAAAGCCTCTTATAATTTGCATTACTGTAACATGTCAGATTATTTAGATTTTCCCTATGTTTGTCCTTTTGATAATCAGGGAGCCACTTAATTATTAGTATGCATTTGACTTGCTGGGGCAGCAGGATTTCACTGGTGGTAGGAGCTCCAACCTTTATGCCAGTAATGTGCACCACTGCAGACTTTTTGAGATCTTCAAGACGGTGTGTTGGGGTAATAATATTTTCTCCCATGAGAACTTTGGCCTTCTGCAGGAAGGTCAGAGGAAGAAAAGGGAGCTTTGTGCTGGATCTGCTCTAATAGAAAGTCAAGGTTACTTCCCTCCTGTTCTTTGTCTGCTCTAATTAGACTGGAAGATCTCCTTAGGAAAGGAGAATGTATTTTAGCCATGTTTGCAGAGTGCTTCTAACAAGGGCCTTACTCAAGCTGACAAAATTTACAGAAAAGGTATCTGACAGAGAGCCAATGATCCTTATCTGAGTTGCTTTATCCCATAAATACTTTCAGAGACATGCATTTATTAAGCTCTGTGAGTTTGCAGCTTTCCAGTCTCATGCTTCCCCATACTCAGATGCCTTAATTCAAGAGCTGCTACACAGCTGATAGTCCTCAGCTGAATAAATTACATGGTCCATGAGGAGGTCACAGACCTAAGCTGTGGATTTGGGGCTCACGGACCTCAGAACTGGAAACGCTACCAAACTGTACCTCGCAATCCACCTATTGACTAGACAACTCTGCAACCTGCAGTGTTTCAAGATTTTCAGGATCCTGTGCAGGTCTGCAGAATGCCATCATATGGTTATTCCAAACTTAGAGAAGCTCTCCGCTACACGCATTTCTCGTAATTTACGGCGTTTCTACCGACAGCATTTAAAAGCGGAGGGAAAACACTGTGATTAGGCCACTACTGCCCTCGTGTGGTCAGAAAGACGGCTCGGTGCAAAGCGGAACTAGAGAACGGGGCGCTGAGGGGAGAAGAAGCGGCCACTCAGTGCTTTTGTCTCGGTTAAAGAACTGTAGCTTTGCCCCGCTCAGTCTTAACATCAGGAAAAGGCTGGATTTTTGTTACGTTATTAAGTGCAATGTCATTTTTTAAAAAGAGAGAAAACCCCCGAACTATCAGTATAGATTAAAAGAGATTCTGAGCAGCAAACATAAGCGAGTTGGAATCACTGAAACTCCTGAATTATTCTTTAGATAAACATCCAACCTAAAAAATTATATTTCATCAGGTGAACTTGCATTAACCTGAACTTTAAAGTACAGCTTCAGAAAATAAGAAGAGGGGAAAAAAAAAGGATGCATTCAATTAAAAAAAAAAAAAAAAAAAAAATCACCTAAGGGGTGGATAATGTAGAGTTCTACATGATTAGCTGCATTGAATACAAATGGAATAAATGAGACTATTCAAGGAAGGGAATAAGACAATCATTATCCAAATCGACTTTCAATTCTTGCTCATTATGAAATACAGTCCCTGTGGGACTGGCTACATGCAAAGTTATGATGATCTCTTCAGGTAGTTCGAATTCAAGATAATCAATGCCTAGGTATGACAACTGGGGGAAAAAAAATAGCGTGTGTGTGTGCAAATATATACATGTAGCTACGTGTGAATACATACAAGATACACTCAGCTGTATGTATTTGAATACATACAAGATACACTCAGCTACATTTGCACACCCCTCACCTAATTTAACATGATTCTTTTAACAGTAAATGTGAGATTTTTTGGCATTACGAATACTTCAGGAATGCACTCAACTTTGAATCAAGTTCAACCTTTACGTCAGGTGAAGCCACAAAAGCAAAGTGAGGAAAAAATGGGAGAAAATGTTTCTAGGCTGATCCTTTTCATTGGAAGGGCCAGGTTTCATACTAAAGTGTCAGTGTCTCTCCTACACAATTCCTTTGGACTGACAGACCTACAAAGAAGTACACCATTTTTTAAGCTGGGTGTTGCCCATCTGTCTTTGGACTAGAGAGCTGGGATAACGTAGGTATTGTATTATTCAGGTTCTACACAGCACATGCACTTGCTCGTGGGTAAATGTACCTTGTCTGTTTTTCAACAGCTGGTGCCCACTCAATTCACACGTGCTATATCCTTGCTCGGCTCAGTCCTACACTCTCTGATCTTGACATCACATTGGCTGAATCATCTAGGAAATTCACCTGAGCTTCCTAGAGTTATAGGAGACATAAACCTGAGTCAAACGTTTCAGCTTTTTAAGTTTCTGAGGCAAAACACACATCACACCGAACACTTATGTAACAGTGGGGCTCTGTCACAGGCCAAAGAGAAAGAAGCAATATCCATCCTTGAAGAAGAAGTGTAATGCAGAACAAGCAGGCCTTGACCTTTAAGATCTGGGACATATCAGGAAATTGTGACCTTGTTTTAGGACAGCAGAAAGACAGGAAGATGGAAAGAAGTCTCTTTTTCTTCCTTCTTAACTATTCACTTAGATGTAAATATGAATTGATTTCCAATCAAGTACCTGAATGTTTATGAGGAAGGCTTCCTATACCAAATATGAGAGAACAGTCCATAGGAAAGCAAAATAGTTATAATCACAACTACCTAACTCAATAGGCCTTTATATATAGCCAAAAACAGAGGGCACCACTGCAATTTCTAAACCCGATCTCATACACTTAAGAGATGATACAATTACTACAGGTTCAACAAATACATTTAAAACCAGACACAAAACCCCCACCCCAACCAAATAAACCCCTCCAAAGTCTTAGTTTACAAGAACTATTATTTTTTTTTTTTTTAAATCAATCAGATTACTTCTTTGGACAATCTTGGTACTGAAATGACAGGACTATCCTCAGCTTTAGGAAAGGAAATTACTATCCTCAGCTTCAGGATGTCACTTTGCATGGTGATTATAACAGAGATCTAGACTACACCTGTATTTCAAAAAATGTTGTGAATTTGAGTTCAGATACATATTAGCATAAACTAGATGACAAAGCTTTTGCAATCTTTGACTAAGCCCATTTTTATGTGCTCTACAGGTTTGGATATATCCTGGGACTTTTGAAAATGATGGCAGTCTGAGTCCATAGCATGAAACATTTTGGACAACAATCTACAGCAGGAGAACATTTAGTGGAGTGAATACAGAACAAAACTATTTTTGCTAATAGCCACAGATAAATGCCTTAACATCTATTGAAATACCTCTAAATGACGCACCTTTTAATTACTTTTATCTAAGCATTGTACTTTATCTAAATGAGACATACCACTAAATAATGCTTACTGAAAGACAGTACCTGAACTATATCAGAATGTAATCAGTGCTGTTCTATTTAAATTCCATCAATAACCCTTGGATGAAAAAAGTAACACAAGCTTATCAATGTCTGCCTATTGCCACAAAACTTTTAGGGCAAGATTTTAAAACTAAATTGTCTTTCAAATTCTCTTCAGGTAATTGATAATGAAGTGACCTTTTCGTCAGAGACATCAAACAGTGAAAAATGGTTTTTGGAGTAGAGTTCACAGCTTTAGAAAATGCAGTATTTTGTTTAGATTTTGTGTTTTAGACACTCCATTTTAATAATTTCAGAATACTGTAATATTATTTTGAGTTTAAAACTTCAATAAATGACAAAACATTCTGACTCGCCTGTATAAATGCAGGATTATGTAAATACATACCATATTTTGATAAACTGATTTGGTAGCCTCAAGACTTCAGCAGTTTGAACTCTGCTGAGTATGTCAGCAATACAAAACAAATGTTGACTGTTTTGAAGATTGCCACAAATTATATCACGGGAGCCTAATTACTGATTACAAGTGGAACAGCTGGTTGTTTTCCTCTGTTTCATTGCTTATGTATATCCAGCCTCCTTCTCAGAGCTAATATGTTTGGAAAGCAAAAAAGCAGCCCTAGAAGATAGTACCAATAGTTCCAACTGAAGCCTGGTTAAAGATTTGATTCCAATTATTTGAAACGATATTTATATTGAAAGTCCTTCTTTTTTCTCTAAAGGGTCAGGAAGAGTCAAAGAATTTGTGCGTCTTTCTGCAGGTCAGTGGTTCCCAAACACACAGACAGGTCTTGGACTGGTCTAAGAACATCACCATGAAGCTTTGCTAAGCCTTGTGGCAGTTTTGTGGGATTCAACAATGGCAGTTTTAAGGGAAGGGGAAACTGGAGGTGGGTGGGTGATATGTGGAACACTGACAATTCTCTTAAAATGAGTCTCTGCTTACAAGATGATTGGGAATGATGGGTTTAGTCAAAGAACTACAGAAACCTCATTAGACTCCAAGTTACTTAACACAAGCATGCACATGAAACATTATACAAAAGAAGATAATTTTCATACACTTGAATGATCAAATCAATATATGGCTGCAAAATTTATCAAATTTTGAAAAAACAGGTATTAGGAAATACTTAGCTGCACCATTCTTAGCAAAGTAATTGTCCCTGGATCAGGAGACACGTTCTTGCTATGCTCAATTACACAGGAAGCTACATGAATATGTTTTTAAGGTAATAGGACCCTTTCATTTCCAGAAATGAATGCCTTAATAAAGTACTGCTTTTATGTCTAGGCCTATTGAGAAATTAAGTAGGAAAGGTGAAGGCCATCATATCTAATTAGCAAAATACAGAGTTTACACAGCAACTAAATATCTATTATCTTATTGGAGATTACATAAAATTAAAGACCTAATTCATTTCTTATTGCTCTGCAATGCCTTTGTAAACAAAGCCTTCTTAGGTCTCGTTATCATTCCATTCAAAGCAAAGGTGAAAAAATAAAGTAGGGAAACAGAAGTTAGTGGTAATCATGCAAATCAGAAGATCACATAGGAGGCTATTTTCAAGCCCTTCAGCACAAATCAAAGAGCATGTAATTTCAGTTCTGACAAACCACTGGTTTGACACAGGAGAAAAAGAAATATATTCTAAGGAGACTTTACCCTGGAGTGTGCCTAGCAGTGAGGCAGGCTGTCAGTGAAGAGAATTTGTACAGCAGATTTTGAAAACTGCTTTGTGACTGTGGGAAAACTTCTTAGCCTTCTTTAAAATGGCTGCTTGAGATTTCTAGTTAAATGACTTACATTTTCTTATGGCATGTACTTTCCAAGCCAGTCTAATAATTTGTTGTCTATTATTGATAATACAGTAATATTGTCAAACAGAGAACTAGTTATTTAAAAAAAAAAAAAAAAAAAAAAAAAAAAAAAAAAAAAAAAAAAAAAAAAAAAAAAAACAAAAAAAAAACCAAAAAAAAAACAAAACACCTATTAAAACTGGTCAAACTCCCTGGGCTGTAAACCATCTACATCTGACCATAAGATGGTGCTAGTGCTACTGAACTGGCAATGAACATGGCACTGGCAAAGCCACACGTGGCAAGCACAAAGATGCTACTGGGTAACAGTTTCCTTTTCTCATGAGTTTTATGAATGGCATTAGCTGAGGTCCAGTAACAGGAACATGTCAGTTCTTGCCCAAGTCTCTGTAGCCCACAAACATCTTGTAGAAAGGGAGCTAAGAGTGGGAAAAGAAAGTAAAAGACGTTTTGGCCTAATGTATCTCATTCACAAAAAAACCCATCCCAAACCAGAGAGAGATCTAATTAAGAATAGCCTCATTTTGTTTTCCTATTCTAATTAAAGATGCAACTGAATAGTCCTGAATGTTCACTCTGTGTTGCAATGGTGATCACACATACTAGCCAGTACATTAACACTCATATATACGTACAAACATACATGCACACACAGCATACAAGTGTATGCTGTGTATTTTCAGCATCTACCTAAACATTCCACATATATATATCCTATGTATAAATATCCTTGCAACTCTGCTCAGGCAGGAAAATTATCAGGATTAGCCAAAGGCTCTACTGTGAATTCAAGGCATTTTTCACCTAGGTTTCAAGTTTGTTTTTCAAAGTAAAACTCCATTTTTTTTTTCCGAGAATTTAAACTCTGGAAAAGTATATAATTTTCTTAAAAATTAATTTCATTATTGTACATTCTGAAAGCTGCAGTTAAAAAATCAGTAGGAGATAAAGAATTTATTTGCATTTAATTGCACCGGAATTTGGCAAAAATACAAACAGCGTAAGACAAAAAGTCTGTCAGTAACCATAATTACAGGGGTTACAAAGTGTTTTTAAATTAAGCTACTGTGCCTCTATTTTTCAGGAAAGAAGTCATTAAATTTTTCTCACAGGTGCACTTCTACTTCACAGAGTTTTTCAGCACAGCTCTCCCTCAACTCCTTTCCAAGCTGAAAACGCATCCATAGCTCATTTTGTGACATTTTCCAGTTGAGCTTTGTGAAGTCCTACCTGCACAGGACGACCATCTTCCTGGCCAATCATGTTCCTCCAGTCCTGCAGGGACTGCTGGAGGCTTTCCAGCCCAGTCTCCCAAAGCCTCACGCCTCCTCCCATGTCCACAGTAACCAAACCTACTTTGCCCAGCGGTGCCAGCAGGGCATCAGCATCTGAGATCTTAGAGAGCCAAGATGTATACGGAGAGAGAGACTGTGACCTGAAAAACAAGAATTAATGTGATCTTTCTTGAAGCTGCAATTAAAAGGGGTATGAGTATTGCTGCAGTTAAGGCACCAGTTAAATGAAATTACACCCTCATTTCATGAGAGACTATAACTAAGCCCTGTGGACCCATTAGTTTATTTGAAATTTTCACCTACTGAAACTGGACATAACCAAAAGACACCTGACTGTATAAGAAGCAGTATAAAAGAACAGGCTGAAAGGTAGTATGTTTAGTATGTTGCCAAAAGCACTGCTGTAGTTCAGATACATTGCTGTATCTGATCTATCTAAAATTAGTCCACCTTTAGAAAAAAACCAACCCATTAAGAATATAAAAAAGTAAAAAGACGCTACAGAAAAAAAAAACAAACTAAAAAAGAAACAGAGAGAACATGATCTGTGCACTGAGGAAAATACGTTTCCATCAACTTAGAGTAACACCTTTCTCTAGTGCTTTAATAAAATATTAAGATTTAAACACTCATTTAATGATGACAGCCTTATGTACAGAGAATTGTAGAACATTTTTAAACAGTCAGTTTGCTGACAAAAATTTACTGCTGAAAGACGGGGCCTAATGAGTACATGATATGAAGAGAAAATTAGACAATGTAGGGAAGAACTTATGCATTTTTCAGTACTGTTAATTACATGCATAAATGACTTGGCAACCTTACTGATGGCAAAATTAATAATTTTCAAAAATATAAGTAGGAGCAACACATATGCTTCTACCTACGACTGAAACCACCATGTACTAACTCAACTGAAAGAATTACCTCAGCATTTGACTGGGCTAAATTTGCCAGAAGGCAGGAAGGTTGTTAGATTTTAACAGAGAACTATTCATATATATAATGAAAACTTACCTTACTCATCAGTTCTCACTGGAGTATGTTTTAAAATCTGAATTAAACTTCTGTTCAGATCCATACACAGCTTAAATCCTAATGCTATTTTAAGCGTCCTAATGCTGAAATAAGGCTTTGTAACTTCTGTTATTTGCTATAAAATCCTAGTGAAAAATTAAGTGATTCCTTAATATTTTTATGGTAATGTCTTTCATTTTTGAATGACTGTGTAGGATGTAGGCCAATGGTGAACAGTGCAAAAGAATTCTCAATTAAAATTTTCCCCAGATTATTAATGAACTAGGATGAATTTAAGTGATAATAAGTACTGTCAAAATCAACATCAAGTGAACAGAATTAAAAAAAAAAACTTTGTGTGTGAGTTTCATACATGTGCTATTTAAATATGCAAAGTGGAGAGAGTGCTACTTAAAACATTTATTTTTATTATTATTATTACAGTAGAAAATGACAAATTGGGACTAAAATATATCTTGATACAATAAAATATTTGCAAATACTCTCTACAGTTGTGACAGACAGATGTTAAAACCAAACAGAAGCCATCAAATCTGGCTATTTTAATTTATCATACAAGATACTTGGGAATGTATACTTTCCACAGGGAGAACCACAGAAAAGCTCAAGCAATTTTCAAAGTGAACTTTATATAGAACCAGAACTTGATTCCCAGTTTCCTAACACTTAGCACTGGATCATTTTGCCTGTCTTTCTCAGATCCTAAGGATAGGGAAAAAGGAAAAGAAAATAAAGACTGCAAACCACAATGAAAGAGGGTTGAGAATAAGTTGTTGGAAGAGGGGGAAGGAACAAAGGGAATGAAAATCAGAAGAAAAAGATACTTTTCATATTTACTAATTAAGAGCTACATTTTCATCAGCATTACCTAGTAAAACCAGATAAATAATATTGACAAAATATTTTATGCTAGGTATGAATTAGTCTTACTTTCCACATCAAAAGAAATATTTGCTTATCCTGAAGAAATAATAGACACTAAATTCTCTTTGCTCTTCTTCTAAGATGACAGTGTTCTAATCAATAAAATCAGTTACCTAGGAATTGCGATGTATTTGATTTTCTTTGAATTAAGATCTGTTACTTCCAAGTATCCAGCAGCTGGTGGAGGAGTGACATCTGAAAACAAGCAAACGTTATTTTCCAGCTACATGATTAACTGGTTATTGCATTTGCATTTAGCAGATGAAATGTTAGCATTTTATTATACAGTACCTGTCAGAAAATGATAAGCTTTCACATTCAGTTCAGGAATATAACTTGGAAATAAGGAATTGTTTTACTACTATGACAGTGAGTAATCAGACAGTCACAGTTACAAAAGAACAATATATTTGTATGGCAAATGTCAAAATTACACACAAATATAGCTCTGCTCACAAAAGCACTATTCAAGCATTTCTGCAATCCCTAACTCACTGCTTTGATCTGTTACTGAAAATAATGTCAGTTGTTTATCTGACTTTAAAAGCGTATTGAGGAGCATTTCAAAACATTGTGTTTATGACTTTCATTTGAAAACTTCTCAATAACACTAACCTAACACTGTTTCCTGAAACTGTACCACACTTTTGCAGGCAGATTCTCAGTGTGCAGAGATTTTATAACTTACAGGCCCTAGACTATCAAGCATTAAATATTCTGTTTATGGACAGTTCAATGAATGCAACTAGTATATGGTCCTTCCCTCAGAAATAAATTTGTGTTTATGTGCCTACACTGGCTTTTGCCAATTTATGAGTACACTGTGCCTGGGCTCAGAAGTGGCTTCCAGTTAGGAGCTGACTTTCATCTGTGTGGAGTAATTGGAGGCAGTTTTTCAGAGAACAAACCACAGGACGGAATCACAGCGCCCAGCATGGATACAAAATGGATGAAAGCAACTCCAGATTCTCCTCTGAAACAACGTATCTTTCACCTCCTTGAAATGAAGGGATCTGACCTTATCTGTAGAAGTGCTGATGCTTGCATAGAATGCACACAGAAAAGACCGGTAAGATCAGCAGCATAAGGACATCGAATATACAAAGGAGCACACAGGATAACCCACAGCAGCACTTTATGCATATCCAATGTACTGAAATATCAATAGTATCCATGCCTACAGCAGCACATCTACTGACTTTACTCATCTTCATAAAAATGGGAATATCAAACACATCAGAAACAGGGGAAAAAGGTCTGGAAAAATGCAGGTTTGTGGGCCAAAGACCACCTTTGGTTTCCCCTACATTTTGTTACTGTTTTAAAATGTGCTCTCTCTTTTAGCAATGAAGAATAACACACACATTAAAAATTCTAATGAACATCTAGAACAAGGGCAGATACTGAACTAGAAAGCGTAGAACTTTGGGATAAGAATTAAAAATTAAGTTAATAAATTAGAGAAAGAACACAAATCAAACAAATTAAAGACAATAAAAGGACAAAGGATTGCAGAGTAGGAAGCCAACAAAAAGGCAATCAAATGTTTAAATGCTACACAAGAACTGCTAGCTAGGCCCCAGAACCGCAGTCAAGAATCTTGACGATGAAACATGAACATCAGACATGAACAAGTGCAGTTTTTTCTTCTTTTGCCAAAGCCTGACTGAGAAGAACGGCTATGCACAGCTCCAGACATCAAAAACCTTAAGGAACACAGACAGAGTGTTTAGTTCTGGGCTCCTCAGTACAAGAGAAACATGGAGCTCCCAGAGTGGGTCCAGTGGAGGGCTACAAAGATGAGGAGACTGGAGCAACTCTCTTATGAGTAAAGTCTGAGGGACCAGAGCCTGCTCAGCCTCAAGAAAAGAACACTGAGAAGGGACTTCATCAATGTCTGTCGGTATCTAAAGGAAGGGTGTTAGAGGATGGACCAGGCTCTGCTCTGTGGTCCCAAGAAATAGGACAAGAGGCAACAGACAGAAAATTATGGCCAGAAAGTTGCACCTGAACACGAGAAAAAACTTCTTTACTGTGATGTTGACCAAGCACTGGAACTGGATGCCCAGAGAGGTTGTATAGGTTCCCTCCCTGGAAAAGAACTATTTGGACACAATCCTGAGTAACACACTCTAGAGGACCCTGTTGAGCAGGGAGATTGGATTGGATGACCTCAAGTGGTCCCTTCCAACCTTACCCATTCCATGATTTTGTGATATGAAATAGTCCTGAGCGGTCAGAACAGATGGGTTATAAGGACAAATGCAAGGATTTTTTTTTTCTTTTTTGGCTAAACAGAGGGTTGTTTTTCTAAAAACACATCCAATGCCATTGAGACGATTGTGATAAAGAGAGCAGTATTATCCTGAGTGAGTGAAGTATTCAGTTTTGTTTAGAGAAAGAAAAGATGAATACCATGAAAAGCTTTTCTTCCAAGGAGAATGAAGCAATGCAATAGGCCAATTGTTTGACAAACATGAGTTAAGAAGAGACTAGATGTGTCATCCTGTCCCTATATAAACAGGTGGAGCAGATGATGTGTCAAGACTATTTTGGTAACATTGTGCATTACACTACATGTTGTTACAGTTACTGTCATATTCACAGAGATACACCCTCAGTAATTGGCTGTTATTTTATGTTCATCTATAGGAAGTGCTGAGAATCCAAGTAAATATTTGATCTCAAGTAATCCCTCATCTCACAGTCTTGTTTTTAGAATAAACATTAATTTTTCTTTGCTGGATTTTGCAATGATCTCTTTTCTGAGTTTATATTTTGTGTCCATACATCTATTTGGCAGTCTTTGGGGAAATTATTACTTGTTATAATTTGTTTTCAAATATAACTATCATTTGGTTTAGAGTTCCAATAAAACATATAGGCAATTATTTCTTTGCTTATTGTTCCTGGAACAGCTTCAGCAATACATATTGGAGTATTCTAGAGTTTGGCTGAGTACTTTTGAATTATTTATAGAAATGGAAGGCTTTATGCCAGAACTGACCATTTGTCCAAGAAAGAAAATCTGATGGATATGGAAACAAAATCAGAAATATAGAACAATTTCTCAAAGGCAACAGAAGACAATAGTGCAAGAACCTCAAGGGACTGGCACACACTTGATTTCACATAGCAGGATGCCTTTGCTTCACTTTACCATCTCCCAGGGAAGGACACAACTTTCACGGGTGACTACAGGTTTCTAATACAGAAACAACGGAGCACCATTAGAAATAAGCAACACTGAATTTCAAGGGACCAAGACGGTTAAGCAGCAATTGGTAGCAGTTAAATGTATATTCAATCAAATATTCTGTCAATCAGTGAGACTGAGAGGCAAATTCCAGAAGAAATAACAGCCCAGCAGAGAGGGTTGCAAGAACAGAATCTCAAATGCGCATCCTAAGGGCTACTACCTTACTATCGCACCTTCCAAGCGAGCACAAAGACACATGCTTCTTTTTCTGTCTTCCCTTTTTTGCTTGGAAATATTTTTGATTTGTGCCATAACAAGGGCAATACTGGGTCCCTCTAATCCAGTACCCTGTCTCCAAGAGAAGTTAGGTGCTTGAAATGTGTAAGAACAGACAAGTGCGCAGGGTATTTTCCTCAAGTCACCAACCAGCTCCAATTCAGGGGCTTCTTAAACTGAATGTGGTGTCTGTGTTTTTTTATCTATATATTTAGTTAACTTTCCAGGAGTTGGTCCAGTTTTCTTTTGAATCCACATTTCAGCATTCACAACATCGCTTTGGAAGCGGTTTTGCAGGTTAATACTCTATGAAGAACTACATCCTGTTTGTTTTGATGAAGTTCCTAACAGCTCCATTAGCTGTTCCCTAACTCTGGCACTGAGAGCAAAATTATTGGTTTTTTTCCACATCTCCATGCCATTCATGTTTTGGTAGAACTTGCTTTGTTTTTGTAGAATTTTGTAGAACCATATGTCCCTTTCCTGATCTTGCCTTCACATACTGAAGGATTGGCCAATGCAACCTTGCTCATCCTTGTTGTCATTTTCTGAACTTATCTCAGTTCAGCCATCTCCCACCCTGAGATGGAAGACCAAAACTGAGCAGTGTTATGGACACGTGGATTTGTACAACAGCACAAAAAAGTTCTCTTCTTTTTTCAGTTTCTTCTCTAGTAATTCTTAACATTTGATTTTCTTTTTTCAAGTGTTACAGAGCTTTGAACTGCTACCTTAATGAAGTTAAGATAGCAGTTCATCTATGGTGAAAGCAAAATAATGCTTGTAAGACGCTCTCATCATCCCCATCTTTTTTGATGTAGAATTAGGATTTTTTTCTTCATCCACATATTCATCTATACTGAATTTCCCCTGCTACTTCCATTGCATTCACAATTGTAGTCCTTCACATAATTCTTCATGGTAAACCCTTCCTAACATGTATAATAACCACTATCACCAGCAATGTTACCTCAGTGTTAATTCAATTTTCAACTTTTTTCATGACATACTAAATAGCACAGGTCACTGTAGGATTTCCCTCATAGCTCCTCCTCCACTAGAAAATCCAGTCATTACTTGATAAATGGAAATGTCTTGAAAAAGTCCTGAAAAAGGCTACGGTACAGAAAAACCAGAATCTTGCTCAGGTCCTATTTAATTGAAGCAGTAAGGTTACATTAAGCATGATTCAGTTAAAATTAGTCTTTGTAATGCATAAATTATAGCATCATTCAGAAAAGAAAAATCAATGATAACGATCTTCAAGGCATGAAATCTTTCAACTTAAATGGCCATAAAAGACTGTTTAAATCTCATACAATTTTCTATACATTTAAAGCCATCAATCCCTATTCATAAATACAGTTCATCACAGCTGAGAAAAATAATTAAACTACTTGGTCAGAAAGAAGCTACTTCTCAGATTGATAATATGCTCAGGTTACTGGTATCCTGGATTCATGAAGAATGTCCCCTGGCTTTTAATTATAACAAACTAGCAATACAAGGTGTTACACAGCACAGCAACTTAAAAGGCTTCTAGAAATAGCAGTCAAGATCTCAATTTAGATATCATTTGGAAGCACGGAGGGAAGATACCTCCTTCACTCTCAAATTAGCAAACTAATTTTAACAAAAGCTCAGAAGATCTACCTTCTAAAACACTTACTTCAGATTGAGATTTTTTTTTCTGTGAAGGCCTGAAAAAAGTGACCCAGTCTGACCCTTCTGCAGTTTATAAAGTATGAGAAGATTACAGCCTGAAGTCGTATAATTAGTTCCAAGATTCTAACTCCAACTAATTTTATTAAGTTTAATCTTTTTAATATTTTTAAGAGGCAATCTTTCCTTCAGTTACAAAACAAGGTAACTGAAGTTTTCTACCTTGTTGATATCCTTGACTTGGCTTCTTTAGTCAAGTAAATGTTTTATCCTCTTGGTAATAAATAAAAAGGTTTCTCTGCATAGGGAAGTTGATTCATGTTAAATAAGGACAGGCAGATTAGATCATTCATTCTGTTTGAGTTAATTTGAAAGAAAATGTTATTCTAGGACAGAGAGTTCACACAGAGATTAAATCAGGAATAACTTCTTGTGCTGATGAAATCAAGCCATTCTACCATACACAAATATTTTGGGCATTTTCTCTTTTGATAGTAAACTTTGGAGATTCCTAAAGGTAATTCATGCAAAACTCACAAATGCTGTTATTTAGCACTAATATGTATATTTTAATTATTGGCTGAAGAAACTAAAAGTTATAATGGTAACAGAAAGCTTGGCATGGCAGCACAAAAATGTCTGAAGATGTGTAGTCTACACCTGCTTTATTAATGTCAGAATGCAGGAAGGTTTTGCTGTATGTGAATGTTGTTCATTGCAACATTCTCTTGGACAGACAAACTAAGTGGTCTGGGTTCTTCAGTTTGGAGAGAAGGCAAGAGTGACTGAAGTTTGCCAAGTGATGAAGGTGATGGTTAAGGTGAATGCAGAACTGTTACTCATCCAAGCCTACAATGCTAGAAAATGGGGATCTGATAAACTGGGTAAGAGATCAGATGATCACAAAAGACCACGAACTTGTGAGATTGCTGTGAAGATGCACACGTTCAAAGAGGCACCAGATAAAGTTGTGGACAACTGGTTCATAAAAGGAGACTTAAAGACTTAGGCAGGGATGTCCTCTGCAACATCCCCAGCAAAACAAGTGCAAATATTGAGAAAGTATGAAGAGAAAGACAAAGAAGTGGACAGGCTCACATGCATTCCCAAAATAACCTCTCCTATTGTCCCTGCTGGGGATAGAATTCTGAGTTAGTCATACAACAGGTTTATCACTGCATCTTCGTGTGACACTGAGCAGAAGCTAGAAATACTGGTGAAGGACAATTGCTGAACTGGAATGGTCATATTCTATTACTGGGTTTCCTCTGCAGACAGGGGGAAATCCCATCTACTGAGATATCCACAGTGTAGACACCCTGTTAATTCCTCAGAAGTATAATTCAGCATGCTAATAAGATTCAAGTTAATTTTAAAACTAAGTGCAACTGCACTAATTTCTTCTCAAATACCTGTTCTGTGACTATTTAAGAACATTCTAGAAAAATTAATGAGTGATAGCAGATTACAAAACAAAAAACAAGTGTGTTGCAACACAAGCATATGAACCTCTTACCTTTTGGGTAAATGTCTTTCAGAGGCACATCTCCAGGTGCTAAAATTCGGACTATTTGATTAGAAGCCAATAAAGTAACACAATTGGTTTGTTTCGCAGCTCCTGTTTTCCTCTGGGCTCCATAATAAAATGGATCAGAAGGAGAAGCACGTTTGTGACTCAGAGAAGAGTTTCTTTTCCAGCTATATACTTCACTGGGAGACTGCAAAAGAGAAGGTGTCTACTGAAGAGAGCGTTACTATTATTAAATCTAAGAACAAACACTTCTTGATAAGTTCCATTTCTTATTTAATTTCAAATCCAATGTAGCTATCGTGGCCATTTCTTATGCTACCACATGACAAGGAATGACCTGGATTATTTTGTCATCAAAAACTCCTATAGGAGCGAAAACCAACAAAGCATCTACATGAGTTTTGGGCATCAAGATGTTCTGAAGATCTGAAATTAAATTGCCTTTTTTTGTTTGTTTGTTTGTTTTTACCTTGAACCAGGAGCAGAAAGCATTGAAATAACATAAGTTGGAATCAAACTGTGCAAAAAACGTTAGGTTTCCTCTAATATATAGACACAGGCAAACAGATATTTCAGTAATAAATTCAATAAGGCTGGGACGCAGCTCCAGATTCAGAGATTTAAGTGTAGGTCTCCACATGAAAGCCAGTGGCTTCATCTCCCACTGTGGTTGAAAGAGCCTGGAGAAAAAATCATCTCAAAGGTCTCGGTGTTTGGTACACTGAGCATTGCTATTATAAAAAAGAGCTCAGATACTTTGTTCATACGAAACACCTACACCACCAGCACTAAACACTGAATCAGAAGTTTTGCCCCATCACTCTTACATCCACCCTCAGCACTCCCTCTTTGAAATTCACATGGATATCTGAAACTATGTCTGAGGAAAGATGGTACCTCACTCTAAATCATTCCGAACCAAAAATGCTTCATCACCCACACTGGTGTCCTAGTATTGAAGTGTGCAGCTTCTTTGGTGTTCTCTACTCTAGACCACCTCCTTTTGCCAGCATTAAAATCACATCTATTATAAGTAATATGAAAAGCTTGAATAAACCATCTGGTAATATAAAATCAAACCAAGGAAAACTCAAAAGCTAATTGCAAAGACGAACTTATTGACAAAGACATATTTTTGAATAATTTTGAATTGCAAAGAATTTTCTTCTGTCATTTGGCTTTCCCAAAATTCATGTCTGTTAACATTTTCTAATTTGCCCTAATTTATCAAACAAACATGACATACAATTACTTATTCCATAATCACTACCCTTTTTACATACCATTAGGTGGAAAATATTAAAAAAAGTCCAAAGAATTCAACATACTGCTTGTATTTTCCCCGTGTTTGCCTTTATTCTTTGCAACAGCCCTAGTCATTAAACTGCTAAGTTTCACTTTCTTTTCTGGTCCTTTTCTAACTATGTCACGGCAGTGAGTACATTTACATGTTGTATTTACACTTAGTTACATCATTGAGTAGTGAAGAGGATTTATAGTTTTGCTATAATTTTTTGTATCTTTTATTCTTTTTCCTTAATCTAGTCTTGCACACTGGGCAGGTTCACATGGAACAGTTAAAAATGATAACGATATCCTTTTTCTCAGATATCATACTTAATTAAAAAACTGTAAAAACACATTATATAGAAAATATTACTCTAGTCAGCACTGTTCAGAGCTCACCAAAAGTGGATTTTACCTGTGCTAGACACTGTATTGTCCCATTTCCTACTACCTAAAATACCACTGACAACCCTCTAGATTAGATTATCATAACAAATGGTGTACACTACACAATTTGTCCCTTGCTGTCATTCTCTTATATTTCCAAATTATTTGGTAAACAGGTACTTTAACGGGTTACAGAATAAATGAGACCACATTATTTCATTGTACAATAATGCTGATATTTACCAAGAGGTCTGGGAAACCAATAACAATAGTAGCGTAATTATGCTCGTCTGAAAAGATCCTGTTGGGGGAGCTGATCTTTTGTCCCACAGCAGCACTGAGGTTTTCTGAAGATAGCTGGTCAGCTGAAACTGCATGAGGCACACACAGTTCTGACACTAAACAGGAAAATTAAACAAAATGAAAGTCATTAAATCCAGATGTGCAATAGGAAATTACATTAACTGTAAGAGTGCTGAGCACTGAAGGCTGGCTATTACTTTGAGCATAGAATAACTAAAAAGCAGAAGATCTGATTATACTATACTATAACACAGTGGAGAAGGAAGTAATCCTATTTTTGTAAAGTCAAGTACTTAAAATCAGGAAATAGTAGCTTTGTAGTTGTTTATACCACTTAATTTTGCCCTCTACTGTACAAATGAGGCAGGAAGCCTATGGAATAGAACAGAACAGCATGTGATCTCATTGAAAATTGTTATAATGCAAATGCACCAAAAGACAAAACACAGATTTGCACAGGTAAGTGTCAATGTGACATTTCTTGGTGACTCTATTGTCTTTGTAATTTAAACAATATTGTTTGTAATGCATTTCTGTTAAATAATGTTTTTCTTTGTCTTTAAGCTAAGAAAAACTGATTTTTATTCTGTGTATCTGTGAGAGCCCTTTACCTTGCCTTGAACTACCAACACAATCAGAACCTGCTATCTTTAGTTCTGCACTGTTTCCACTTCGATGGGCTCAAGACTATCTTGTTTGCATGGCAGTGGGAGAAAACCTTTGCTCCCTCAAAGGATAAATGGTCTGGGTCAGCAGTAAACCCACACTGGTCTATGTTTTTTTTAGTTCTCTTGTCACAGATTCTGCCTCAAAGAGCAGGAACAGGCTGAATATGTTACATTTGGGGTTTGCTGGATGATTTGGAAAAAGGTAGACAGGGGATATGATATTTCAGAATGGAAGAGAAGAAACAAGATAACAAATGATAAAAATAGCACAGAAAGCATGCAGCAATAAACTGCCCACAACTACTTTGAGACTGGAAATTATAATAACATTTATATCCATCTGAGGAATGATACTCCAGAATGTTTTCTAAATAAGGCAGTAAGAGGAAGGAAACTACTGTGCTCTGATAGCGCTTGATAAGTTGGTAGAATAAACTGTACAAAAGTTTAAAAGGATTCTGGATATTTTGGCTGTGGTTAGTTTTTGGTATCCACCTGGTTGCTGTTTATGTAAACAAAGCCCTATTACTTGTCAATAACATTAGTTTGTACCATGTTTACACTGTGTTAATCTCATTTTTCTTATTTACGCCAGCCACAAGAACCAGAACAAAACTTGTTCCTTCTTTAAGAGATAGAAAGTGGTTTCTGTGTTTGTTTCTTCTGTCTCTCTGATATATAATGACCAAAACCTATGAACCCTTATGTGGGATGCACATGTACTTCCAGTCTTATTAGACCAAGTAGAGTAAAGTTTTCATGCACTGTGATCAAATACTCAGTGTTGAAAATGCTATCAGATTTGAAGATAGACAGATCTTACCAGGCAGAATGACAACCATTGCAGATTTCTGCCTTA
This sequence comes from Hirundo rustica, assembly GCF_015227805.2. NCBI lineage: Eukaryota > Metazoa > Chordata > Aves > Passeriformes > Hirundinidae > Hirundo > Hirundo rustica. The sequence continues at coordinate 57,679,350 of NC_053451.1, read as the reverse complement.
CTGTGTAACTAAGACATGCCTCAATGCCTAGCACCATCTGGTAATTTTACTGATCAAATTCCCCCTATCTTTTAACACAAGTGTTATGATCCCAATGGCCTCCTGCACACTATCAACAGATCTACAGAAACAGAAACAGATCTACAGTTCTACAGAAAAATCTGTAGAACTGTAGAACCTACTGTTCTGTTCTAACAGTAGGTGGTTTGCATTTTTCTGAGGGTTGGGAAATGTTTTCTAGCTCATCAGAGTGTGAGTAGCAGACCTGCAACAGTCTACGGTTTGAAATCATTAGTATATTTGTTCCCTTCTATCCCTGTTTTAATTCCTGCCTAGTCATCTTTCTTCCTGTTCCATTCAACATGCTTGTCTGTTTGCTGAAAGTCCATGACTGAGGGTGTTGAACACTACAATGAAATGAAAATGATTTATTCAAACAACTTGAAGTTTGAGTATGGAAAGTGCCTTGAGAAAAGTTATTGTTATTAACAAACATGATAAGGGGGAAAAAACCAGAATCAGAGATGGTTACTCATACTTTTTAAAGAGTCTAGTTTATGCAGCTGCAAACAGAAATGAAAAAAAGAATAATAATAAAAAAAAACTAGCCAAGCTTGCATCCAGTACCTGTTGTTAAGCCAAATCCCATGTCAGCTGGCTCTTCACTCAATGCATGCAGCTGGCAAAACTCACTGTCTTGAGCTTCCATATGGGCACGCTTGGTTAAAAGAAATTTCCTGTAAAAGATATGTGTTTATAATAATTCCTGATTAAACTTGTCACTCTAAACAAGGACTTTTATCTTCTGAAACAGTGAAAACATTCTACATTTATATAAACAAGGTTATCAACACCTTTTGCTAAAACTAAATCGTGTATCCTGTGAGATAGGAAAGGATAGGCCAGCAAGCGGCAGATTTGTCTTCTGGTAACTATGTACACACTTTCATTTGCTGTGCATTTATAAAAATGAGACAGCAGAGTAACATTTCTTTCATGTGACCATGAAAGGAAGCAGGCACTAACTCTGGACAATATATCTGTATTTCCACAGATAGGTCCACCAACATCCTCATTTCTAAAGTATAATATCACCTTAGTAAAATTAATATTAACACACATATGATCAAAGCTAGTCTAGACTTTCAGAGGCCAGCACATCCTCTTCATTTCCTACTCTAAAAGTCTACCTGCATTTTCACCACGACAAATCTGCATATTAAACACCCACTTTTTAAGTCCATCCAGTTTCACAGACAGAAAAAAACATTTTGAGACCAGAAGCAAAACTCCTGAACACAAACGAGACACAAAGAACAAATAATGCCATCAAGAAAACTAGGCTGAACGAACTTATTTGTTTCATTTTCCACCAAGAGCCACCGGTCTTCAGCCACCAGGAAAACAGATTTCAGACAGATTGGAAGTGAGATGGTGTGAGTTTGACCCTCCAATACATCCAGTACAATAAGGTGGTTTCTATAAAATTAGAAGCCAAGAAAAGAATAATCAGATAGGGATATACACAAGGAGATCTGATATAAATCAATTTAATACAAGGATATAATTATTTACTCTCACCCTGTTTCTTTGTAGAATACCAGCCAGTTTTTGTGTGAAAACTCTCGGCACATTTTGTAGTTGCCCTGTATAGAAATAGGTCACAGGATAATTAGTATTTGTTAAGGTTCATCTGAGTGAGTTTCCTTTGACTCCTCTGAAAGCGTACTAGTTTTCTTTTTATTTAGAAGAATCCACAGCCTTAATTATCTCTCAAAATGCTATCTTGCTTGCCTTGTTTCTAGTCAAAAATTGTATAATAACATTATTAATTGTATAATAACATTATTTTGGACATAATTTGTTGTAACAATATGTTCCAGTTCCAGCCCTAAAAAGGGATATCTTAAAGACACACATCTACAAAATAAATTTATATTTTTATATCAATATTCCATAACATTGCTATTTCATGTGTAAGACATTTAAACATACATAAAAGTAAACAATTAAATGCTTGGGCTGTAAAACCAGAAAAAACTTAATGATCCTGTTTTTCCAGTACTGACATTTGCTTTTAAAAATTATAGTCTAATGGGGTAGGTGCTATTCCTCACCACATCTTCTTTGTTGCTCCACCAAGATGTTCTCTTAGGAGAGTCTTGAGCATCTGAGAGCAAAAGTCGGCGAAGGGCACCGTTGCTTGTATCCAGCAGCAAAACAACATTGCTCTGTAAATGAAAAGCAGATCCATTTACATCTCAAGCTCATTTAAGAGACTATAACAAATCTATCTGAAGCACTTTTGCAGCTCAAGCCATTTAGGACATTTTGAAAAGATTATCTAGATTTTGCTGCAAAAACGTAAGCTGGATTTTCTTGGTTCATTTCAAAGTTCATGGAGAAACTAAATTGAAGAGGTTAAGGACATGCAAGGGCTGGAATGATATTACAGCTTTTCCACAGCATTTTTTCTATACATCCAACATTCACTTTTGCATAACCTCTAGGAACTGGACTAGTATGGCTTACATGTCTAAGATGCAGCTACAGATAAGAGACATACCAATTAATTCTGTCAAGTCACTAAAATACTTAATTTAAGTTTTTATGTTTTCTTACCGATTTTCTGTTGGGCTAATTGCTTAAGTCCCACTGAAGGGGGAAACTGGTGAAAGAAGAAATGGCTTAGTACTTTCTCTCCAAGTTCATAGTTCTGATACTGTAGAGCCTATTAAATATCCCAAGGTGTGACAATCCTTCTGCACTCTCTCACAGCTTATAGTGTCACAGGTAGGATAGCAGGATGACTCAAAAGGATGGAGACCAGAAGCAGATGGGATGGTGCGAATCTCTTCTTACATCATGTGAAAAAGTGGTGTGCTAAATTTCAAGCTTTGTCAGATTTCTAATTTGTTACTCAAAGCCCAAGGGTCAACACATACTATCAAATGATAGGGGCTTTTTAAACATTTCTTTTTGTGAAGTACTATAGCTGTGTCTAATGTGTTTAACTAAGAATTCAAGACAACAGTCATTCAGGGTCAGCCTTAACTGCATCAAATGAGATTCAAAAGCTACAAAGGAATAAGTTAATTAAGCCTTGGGTTCAATTTTTTTGTTTGCCATTCAAGGAAGCATTCAGTTCTGCAAGGACATTAGGTTCTGCAAGGACTTACTAAAAGTAAACTGCCTACGTACAACATGTGCAATAACGCACAATAGACGTTAAGGAAGTAAAACATAAATTCCCACAAATTCCCCTAAATAAAACAAATACAAACAATCTGAGTCACAGCAGTTTTGTTCTTTTTGGGTATTCTTCATACTTTCGCTAGAAATATTTGTGAGAGTTAACTTTAAAAATGACAGTAATTTGAAACTAAATATGGTAAAGTATTTAAAATATTATCATGTTATTTGGAGCATTTGGGAATTTCAGTTCAAGTTCAATATTTCTAAAAAAAGAAACTTGCTTATGTACTACAAACAGATTATAGAAATATGGGTCAGAAAAAAAAAATAGGACATTTGCTTTGGATTTTGGTTTTCTGCCATATTTCATTTAGACAATTCTGAAACAGCATTAGCCTTCCACGTGAGATAAAGAACACATATGAATCAATTATATTCTTCCATTTAGTGTTAAATTTATGAGAGCAGTTGGTAGTATAAAAAGCTTCTCTACTCCACCCCTTTTGATGTTAATGGTTTCCTTCTGTGCTAAGTGACTGATGTATATTCTGTCTGTGTTTAAGAATAGATTTTTGCGTCACTTGTGAACACATCCAAGAGCAGCTCTGGCAGCTCTTCAAGTGGGCTGGGAGAAGACGTTGGTGTGCAATTCCGCTCTGTTTGTTCTTGACTGGGAGAAAAGTAACCTCTGGGCGACCTCCCGACCCCAGTGTCTGGAATTCCAAACCCTGGGCAGATGTAATAACCAATCTTGTGAAGTGGTGTGACTTTATTTTTAGTTACAAAGTTTCCCTTTCCTTACTGTTGTTTTTATTTTAGCTAGCATTTTCCTCTAAAAAGTTCTTAAACCAAACAGGGCTGTGACTTCATTTTGCTGGTATTGAAAGTTGTTCCTTATGGTTCTGCAGACAGAGTGGAGAGCTTGGGGAAGTTTCAGAGTGGGACAGTGCAAATAACTCAGTTTAATGTTCTTGTATTATTCTCCCCAAACTCACTGTCAGTTTTGATCTGTTCTGCCCTCAATGTTTATGTCTTGAGCAAGCAAGCCTGCAAACACACAGTCTGCTTCAGACTGGGGCTCTTCCTTAGCTTGGCAGGGTAATCATACAACCTCTTGCCTCCTGTCCCAGTTCTTCTATTAGAGCTACTCAAGGATCCCTTGAGTGATAGACACATAACAATCCTGACACTGCAAATATTAGGCACAGATACAAACATAAACACACTGTTCATCAGGTTCAACTGGATAAAGTCTGTGCAGGAATTTATGGTTTGGGGCTCAAACCATCACATCTTCACAGGTAGGGAAATGTATGCAAGCAGACTACTGGTGTTTAATTAACGCAAGTGGTGTCTTTCAGGTGATTTGGGAGACACTGTATTCAAGATTTCAGTGAGAACAACTAATGGTATAAGCTTTGTGCTCATGGAAAATGAGCCTCCTCCCATTCTACAGAAGGTGCACACATCTCTATATAAGCAGACCTTTACTGTAATGTGTACTCACAGAAAAGGAAAGTCTTATACAACACTAAAAAAAAAAACAAAAAAAAAAAAAACAAAAAAAACACCTAGTTCTTGAAGAAAATAAGAAAATACACCCTTTGTTCTGAAGACATACATCAGAATATCATGGGGACTGGAAGTTACAGAGGTTACTACTACTATGTTACTGTTATTTCCATATTCAGGTCCTCACTTGTGCTTCAGGCTAGATCATAATAATGTGCGGTAAAAAATGGCTGCCATCTCCTACATATGGTGAGAGAGGCGGATCTCTGTGTCAGTTTCTGTGCCACAGACTCCCTCACTCCCTTGTTATCAGAGAGCTTTGACAGAACTGCAGCAGCACGTGAGATGGGGAGAAGCATTTCCCTCCTTCCCCACCCCACTTCCTGACCAAGAAAGATAAAAGCAGAGTTAAAGGATGCTGGCAGGACACTGCCTGAACAAAGCCTGTTGTGCTCCCTGAGGTAGACTGTAGGTTACTCTGTTTGTCTGGTTGTAGCCTTTCAACACAGTAAAGAACTTGTAAAAAATTCTGGAAGTGTCCTGGTTATTTATGGGCAAATCAATTCTCCATGTGCAGTTTGCTCCTACAGCCCCATATAAAATCAAGCATAAAAGTTATCAAAATTCTTTTTTGTCTGTACTTGTTCTCCTTCTGAGCAGTAGAAGTGATAGATGCAGAAAGAAAAATGCATATGGGAAGGCACAAAGCTTTAGCAGGAAATAAGAGTAGGCCCTGAAGTATTTGTGGGGAGGACAGATGGCAGAGGCATTGCTTCTTTGAAAAGATGAATGCAATTCCCATCTTACAAAGAAGTTACTTGAGATTTCTGCAGAGTCCTTTCAAAGTATTTGAGTTTATTCTGAACAAAAAAGATGGAGTCAAAACAGCTCGCACTCACTGAGACACCAATGGCCACCATGAGAAATAAAATCAACCACCCTTTCTTCCAAGATCTAAATGTCGCCTAAAAGCAGATAAATCTCCCACTTGTGCCATTAAGTTAAATCCCTGAGGAGTTTACTTTCAGTAATTTTGTATTTAAAAGGACAGGAAGAAACAGTTATTTTTCATTTTATTTCACTGTAGGGCTCTTCTGAATCTAGATGGATGTCATCTGGGAACAACAGAAAACACACAAGCTTATCTGAAGAGCCACAATGTCATGATTTCATCTTTTACAATAAGGTTATTTATTGTAAAATTGTTTAATTCACTTAAAATTGCTCCTTTTTATAACTTATTCAGAATCATTAATCTCCAAAGACCTTTATTAAAAAAAAAAAAAAAAGAAAAAGCTGCTTTTGGTATTGTCTAATTAATTAATGGGTTATATTGACTATTATAAAATAGCAGTTGTCAAGTGGCCCTTTTATTTAATAAATGCAAGTTCTTATTTCTACAAATATTTTTAATACTTCTTAGTCTTTTTGCAACTAAACACAGATGAATCTCTAAAGCACCAAATATGTGATTTATATTGTTTTTCTTGTTTTGTTTGATGCACTCCAGCACAATTACCTAACCCTTGTAGCCCTGCCCAAAATGCAGATGTGCCACTAATCTACTCTTCTTAACACGTGAGTGCTGCAAGTTCTGAGTGTATGCTTGCCAGTGATCTTAGTGCACACAAATGTAGGCATCTTGACTATATGCCAAGCCTTCCTCTGGAGACAGTGGAAAGAGAGAGGCACTCCCAGAGGGCAATTAAACATGTTCTACTTTAGCTGAGTCTTCAGGTCACCTTTATTCTCCCAACAAATACAGAAGGTACTCAGGTGATTATCTCAGACCATATGCTTACCTGCTAACATCAATAATAATAGATTAAATTTCATACACACCAACATCCACCTCATTTCACAGGTGTACAGAGAACATGATTTTTCCATGGCTCCACTGCAGGAAGACATAGGAATAAAACCTAAGCTCTATGTGGAAAAATTAGACTGCTTGAGAATACCTCTTGTGATTCAGTGTGAACTAGAGATCCTAATACTTGAACTCCAACATAAGGAAGGATAGCAGTAGCTGTGAAGACTACAACAACAGCACTCATCTAACCTATGTTTTAGTGTCTCACTTGAGAACCAATCTCAAATAAATAACCAGTGTAGTCCATGGATACGAGCATGCAACATACAAGAGAATAATTTTTCTTCTTTTTCTTGTTTCCTGTCTAAGTTACTTGCTTAAGTTCTCAAGAAGTCTAAAATTACTTTTGAATGGTGCCCTAAGAATCAGACTTTTTGCAAACAAGTTTGTAATTAAATAAAACATATTTTCAGAAACAGTGAATAAGGTCTGCCTTAATGGTAAAAATATGAAAAAAGTCCTAAGATAATGCAAAACATTCAGAATATTTTAATTCTGTATTATTTTCCAGTGTAAAAAAGACTTATTTACAGACAAGTTGTAGTCACCTGTAGCACTTGCCAAAGAAGACAAGTCTGAAACTTCCTTAATATATTTTAGTTTCTCTAAAGGCTTCAATTCAACTCCTGTATCCTTCTCTCCCCCTGGGGAACCCAGGGGGACTTGTACTCCAACAGCAATATTTAAGCTTTGTCAGGGTAAAATGTGAGGTTACAGTGTGACTGAAGTCATCTGAAAAGGGACACTGAACTACCACAATCTCTCCACAGAATGAATTTTATTTCAGAGTCCAAAAAATGTATCTATCATACCATCACTAAAATGTATATTCCATGAGGACAGCCAAATCCAGACTCTTAGATAACCACCTAAAACTTCATGGAAAAACTTTCATTTCTGACACCAGATGCCACTGGGATTTGGTCAAAATCAAAATGTTAGGAATTTTTGAGATTTGGAATGTAAAGAATATTGCTGGCTGTATATTAAAAAGTGTGAGACATTCTTAACATTCTTAGATACAAGACAGACTGCCATCTGTTTTAGTTTCCTGCATCAACTTCGCTGAAGGAAGCCAAGAATTATTTAGAACCAAAAAAGTGCTATGTGCACCCCAAAATAGCCCAAATGGTATTTCTATAGCTGTTCAAAAAGCAGGTAACCTCAGAATAATATTGTTTCCAGTTTGCACTGGAAAATATCCAGTAGGCAGCTGCACTTGCATAGGCCATTCTACCAAAGGCAGAAGAATTGTGTTTCTCATAAGGCACTGAGCTTAACTGCAGCATCTGACACCAGAAAGTGGCATCAACACTTGACAAATATTCCTAGAACAACATTACTGCAGAAATACCTGAAATGACTGAAAACTATTACCATCCCAAATCAATGTAGGAAAAGTTCTTCTTAATTAGAAGTCTCTCACCTACGGAAAAACTGACAGAGGAAATTCAAAGAAAGGAAAAACCAGCCAACAATAATGACCAGATTTAATAATGGCCCATGTCAAATCATAATGACTGGAAGGTAGTGTAATAAACTATTATTAATATAAAAAAATGAACAGCAGCTGCCCGGTATATACTGTCGTCTCTTCCCACTCCTGGGCAAAGAAGTTTTGAATTGGAAATGTTACACTCAGCTCACAGATAGTAGGGGAAAGTGCAAAGTATGCAATAGTTGTCTTTAAAAAAGCATATGAGTAAAACCAACACTGAAATTGTTAGTGGTTCTCATTTTATATTGCTGATGTCAAAGCTTACCTAGTCTTCCTTCTAGTCTCAACACTTCTCAGGTTACAGAAGAAGAAATAAAAGGATTGACAAAACAAATACGGAGCAAATACAAGCAACATTTTACTTGGTGACTCAGAAAATGTCTCTTTTATAAACTAGTTGAAAGTAAAAGGGGGACAAGATTGGAGCAGAACTTAAGTACAAATAACACACTTTGTACTTCACAAACATATGCTGTTTGATGGATACTCTCAAACTTGACACAGTCTCCCTCACTCTCCCATAAAGCCAATCTTCCTCTGCCAATAAGAGAAGCAGGTAGAAATCAGCTTCAAGAATAGAAGAGGACATTGTCCAGGTAAAGACTGCAAGAGGAAAATCTCCATTTAAAAACTAAAGCTGAAGGCAACTCCCAAGCTACAAGTACAATAAAAGAGAGAACATTCAGCAGGAGGTAGCCTTGTCCAGTCTATAGAGGTAGAGTCCCCAGTGACATACCCTCATGATACTACTTTGTTCATGACTAAACATTTAGCTGGAATTTAATTTTTTTTACCTCCTCTTCATGTAGAACCACTTGACCTTTAAGTGGATTTCCCAGTGGTGCTGCTGTCACAAAAGGTTGCCAGACACTTCCAACTGTTCTTGGGAAGAGGTCATAAAGATCCACAAAGTATCCAGTCTTACTAGAAATGTTCATGAAGTATAAGGAAACAGGATTGCATGTAGTAACATAAAGAACATTTCCATGTTCCTCTTCTGAAATAAGAAAAAAAAAATAGTAGAAGGATACTGACCTTGTGCATTTCTCTTCTGGAAATAGATATGCCAATAAAACAGGCAGATGATATAGCAAAAAGTACTGAAAAATTACCACTGTAGACAAGGGAGATAAAGAGAAATGATCTCTTGATATTAACTAAATGTTAACAGGCAGAACCTTGCCACAACACTATTAATTCGAAACAAGTAGTCCAAGACACATTTGTGTAGGCATGACTGGAGTGTCTGCCAGTTGCTAGTATGTTCATCTGATTTTGTTTGTTTATAATCTTGTTTCTTCTTCTATCTCTATCCTATTCTCCCTTTAAATTCATGTATTTAATAATTAAACATAGGTTGAATACAAACCTTGTACAGAACTTTTCACATAAACCACCTTCCTGAAAAATTTCAGACAATTCTTGAAACCAATACAAAGCTACCTAATTTCTGCTTCTGCTGTCTAGTCTAGAGACTAGACAGAGTTAGAGAATAAAGCAGGTATTTATTAAAGGCCTTTAACAGATACACCTTGGCCAGTGCAAATGCCTTGCCGAGGCTATACCCAAGATGGACGATGGTCATGAGTTTTTCAGAGAGATATGTTTGGTCTGTTTGCATATCAGGGGTTAACTGTCCAATTACAGCTTCAGGTAATGAAGTAATATACCCCCAGTTTGCTTGCCCTGGCTCCCCATTCTGATTCACTTTTGTTTATACTTTTCGGGGTCTGAGGCCGTGAGGGTGACCTTGGTTCTTAGGTCTGGAAGGATTGTTTGTGTGACCAAAATGTGAAGAGAGCTTACTAGCACTTCACAGGGATTTCAGAGTTAATACACTAATGCAGTATAGGATCTGAAAAATATAAAAAGCTAAAAACTTAATTAAAAACATCAATGCTTAATGACGAACCCTAAAAACATTAATGAATATTTCCAATGTTGCAATTCCCTCTGGATATAAGCTGTAGAGGTAACTAAGGCAGATTTGGTCCAGTGAGAAAGAATCAGTAAGAGCACAGAGTAAAACAGCACAGAATGCTCCAAGTTAAAAGATTTGTATTAGAACTGAATTGAGAAAGGAAACAAAGATTTTTTTTTTGTCAAGTAATGCACTGTTAAACCCGCAAATTTATCAAACTTCTAATTTTGTGGTTGTGTTCTACTTTAATTATACTTCTTTCTCTTAGTTTGAGAAAGATACATATCCTCACAATGATCACAAGGCCTCAGTGGAATTATGCAACAATTTCAGTGGTTTATTTTTGTATTTCACCTACTATTTAAAAAAAAAAGCCGAAAAAGGTAAGTTACTCCTATAGTTCACTCCCATACTCCATATTTTTAATTCCATTAAAAGTTTTTTACAATCCCTAGTATTATTCCTATACTCTACTGCAAGCATATCTAGAAATGCACACTACTGTAAATGCACTGGAGTGTTGTTACTACACCTGAAATCCCCCATATTGCCCTTTTATATTCTGCCACCGGCTATTGGCAAGCACTTACAAAGTCAACAGCCCATTCCTTTGTCACCTTCAGGACATCTCATCTCTTTGTAATATTGCAGATCACTACAAAAGTCAGTAGCTTTTCTTACTGTACCTTTTGTTACCGTGACATCACAAACTAAGTTAATTTCATCTAAAGGCAGTGTCCAAAAAGCAAGTTCTTCTGTGAAACTGATGGACCTGGCTTCACGACGTTCCAGCGGAAAGCCTTGAATATTTAAGTACACAGGGCCCTAAAACAAAAAACAACCATGAGGGCTGCCTAAAAAATTCCACTCCACATTCATTAGGAAAATACAGAAGTCTTCTTCATGTTGTAATACTCTTAACAATAAAAAAACTACTAAATAATTTTTTATTTATTTCGAAACAAATTAAAGGGAAAAGGAAATGCCTTTTCTATAAACTCTCTGAATGCCTATACTACCATTTCCTTTATAGTATAGAAACCTCAGGCTTCTTCTCTTTAGTCTTTTCATGGTTTGAAAGCATTATCACTCAGTAGCACAAGGAGATACATGTACTGATAAAACACAGTTTATACAAGGAAACTACCAGAATATTTCTGTTCCAAAGAGATTGCATGGCAATTTCTTACTACATAAAGTTTAAATCTTATCCATACACCACATTAGAAGTAAAGGCTTTTCCTTACTCACTGGAGTAATAATTACTGAAGTTAAGCCAAGAACCCAGAGCTGAAAAGGACTTAGAAACTTTGGCTGCAGATGAAATTGTACCAAAGGTTCAGGTTCAAACTTGCCAGTGCCAAAGACCTGTAAGTCTTCAGCTGCAGGCAAAATAGAAACAGAAAACAGCTTTCTTTTCAGTCTCTGACCTTAGCCAAAAATTGAGATCTCGGGCCTGTAACTGGCCATCTCCAAACATCCAAAACAGCTAGAACATTTTTTCAGGAAAGGTATTTTCAATATCCTCATAAATACTTATTTTCAAGAACTTTTGGCCAAGTTTACTGATTTTCAAGCACATCTTGAGGGCTAGGTATCAAAAAATGGTAATTTTTCGAGTCAGTGTAAAATCTTCAAGAAGAAGTGACAAGGACCATGCCTTGTAGACACTCTTTTTCCTGAAGAAATTAATCACAGATTTCTCACATCCCAATACATAAAACCAATATTACGTGAATAATAATAAAAAAAAAATTAAAAGACAAACCTTTACATCTATTTTTTGAGTTTCGGATGAACACAGCATTTTCTTCTGTGCACTTCCTGGCTGATCGACTTTCCAGTACCCCATAAACTTAAGATCTGGTAATGGCAGTCTGTCAAATAATGTAGGAACAAATGAAGTTTGACATTTATTAACCAGTAAGTGATATGGAATAAATAATTTAGACAACTGCATTTTTCCAACAAAATATATCTGAAGACTCTCTTGCAGAAAGTGTTTCCTTGCTAAAACATTTAATTCCTTTTTAAATCACAAAAATTTTAGCCTTCTGGACTACTAATATAGACACAATCTAAGCAGTTTCATAAAAGAAGAAGCAATGCATATAATATGGCCTCAAAAGGAAAAGTTTTCCCATCTGAATTATGTGAGATATATCCAAACCATCTCTTTCTCTGCTTTATTCGGCAGATTTATTTATGAGGCAGGTTGTGACAGCACCCCTTAAAGGAATTCCTGTCAGTAGCTCACTCTTCTAAAACACTAGCAGAATAAGCACAGTAAGCTTATATTGCGGCTCATTAACCATGCAATAAAAGTCCTGCAAATTATTTCTGTTTATTTTACTACGGCACACATGAACAAAGGCAAAGGAGTATAGACATGAGAGTATCCCATTGCCTTCTGGCCAGTAAAATCTACAGAAAGGACAGGGACATCTTCAAAAGCCACATTTGCTTGCCTTGGTCTAATTTCCTCATTTCTGTGTCTTTTATCTAAGGAAAAACAAAACTCATTTATACAGGAAAAGAAAATGCTGATGTGTGATAATGTAGCATCACAGCAAAATACAGATAGCGCAATCCTTCTTTCTTTCTTTCTTTCTTTCTTTCTTTCTTTCTTTCTTTCTTTCTTTCTTTCTTTCTTTCCTTCTTTCCTTCTTTCCTTCTTTTCTTTCTTTTCTTTCTCTCCTCTAAAGGGATTTACAGCTGCTGATAGCAGTTTGACTACATTAACAGGCACGGATACCTTCAAGCTAACGAACTCATAACTTTCAGCTTCTTTTCTTTGGGCCCAGTCGCTCCTAAAGAGACCTCCTATCAAAACAGCATTCTGTCTTACATGCTGTTGCCCATTATTGTACAGCTACAGGACTTGGCAAGAGAATAGAAGACATTTCTTCTCTCAGTTTCTAAAAATATCTTCAAAGTCTATTTTAAGGAAGTTCTCTTACACTGTTTGTTAAAAGTATCTGCTTCATCTCTTCTATCCTGATGATGTTTGTTCCTACTGTCACAATTATTTTCCCTCTCCTCACCAACCAACACGGCACTTTTAGATATTAGAAGTTTTTAAAATTTCTTCTCTGTATTATTTTCAGAATAAGAAGGGATTTAAAAAAAAAAAAAAATCAGTTGGACTATATATAAACCACAGCATTTTAGTTTTATTTTATTTTCCCCCTAAGAACTTATTAGAAAAGTCAGGGAATGAATACAGATATCCCTTAATCTTTGCTACTCATTCAGGAAAGATGTCTTATCATTTCTTAATGGTACATTGATACCAAACCTCAAACAACTAGAAACCAGAAATCGCAGGCATTCACTCAGCCTCCATCACTATTCTGTGTTTGGACCATCTGCCAAGGCAGTCAGACAGCCAAAGACTGTTTTGCAAACAGAAAATGATTTGGATGCTATACACCATTGGTGCTCACAGATAAATAAATGGCCAGCTGCCAGCAATGTGCCATTGGGGCATGTAATGAGGAAAGAGTATCTCATTAATTCCCTCTCTTAGTCGAAGAACCAGGAAAGTCTTCATTGCCTGTTTGTTGCCTGACTAAAAACATCAATAGATATCAATGTTTGCAGAGTGATTAATTTTGCATTTTTCCTCACTTCATTCTGCATTTTTCCATTCCTACACCTAGCAAATATAGGCAAAATTCTGCCCAAATGAAGAAGTAAAATTAAGCCAGATTTAAAAAACCACCACAACAAAAACCCCCAAGTACATGGGGTTGTGTTTTTACATGGCAAATATTCAGCATCATCAGGAAAAAAACATTCATGATACAGTATTTCGACATATAAAAAATTCTTAGATACATTTATTCGCGCAACCAGAATAACAGGCTAACAGTCAAGTCACTAGACTAAATGTCAGTTCAGATGTCTATGAACTAGAATTTTACTTCAGGTTTTCATTTGGTTTTCTAAAGGATTTGTTGGCAAAGCATTGGTTATGTCTTGAACCACAAGTTGTTTTGTGTGCAAAAAGAGCCGTGGAGAAACCCTCTTTTTGCTCTATGACTCTGAGTAGCATAACCTCTGATATGCCTATAATCAGTTCTTCCCCATTAGCTCAGTGGAACATCAGCTCTCACAAAGATTTGGACTTTAGTTTTAATTCCTTACACATTACTCTCATGGACAACATCCTAGAAATCAACAACTTTACTAATGATCACGAACAGCTACTAAAATTTAAAACAAAACATATGTTAATAACCAGCTCTAACAGAATACCCTGCTTTTTATGGCAACAGAATTACAGATTGCATTCCCAAATAAACATTTCCACTATGTTTCAGCTTTCTGGAAATTTTCTTCGCTAATAGTTCCTCTCTTCCCTCATGAAAACTGATTTCTACTTTCTCCTAGATTTCTGAGGTTCTCTTCCCTGTTTCTGAATGATTTTTTTTCTCTGAGGCAGCAGAGAAAAAATAAATAGCAAAGAGGAGAGAAATTGAGATCTGAATTTCAGAATAAAACAGAAAGCAAAGTTCATAATATAAAGCTCTTTGTCAAGAGTAATACGGATCTCATTCTTCCAGGGCCTGACAATTTTTTTTCCTTTGCTACTGCTCTCTCATGGAAATCTGGTCTAAGAAAGACAGAGTATTGAAGAAGGTGGTGGCATTAAGGTCTTACAATCAATCAGCTTCCTGAATGACTTTCAGGAGGGAGTGAGGGTGCAGAATGGCTGGAACAACATATGCACACTGAACATGTGTATACATCTTAACAGCCTTCCCCTAGTGAATACATATGATACACACTGAAGTAAAGAAATTACCTTATTTTCCCAGGACTTATAATTATAACAAGCATATTTTGAAAATAACTTGAAGTGACAGGACTACTAAAAGCTTCACTAGATTCTCCTGCCACATTGCTGTATTTCAAATTAATTAACCAAATAGCATTTACATAAAAGGTAGATAGAACACAATGGAATAGTCAACACTGGCAAAAATCTGTAAGGCAAAGATAGGTATAAAAAAATGCAGTGGCTGGGTAAGAATGGTACTAAAACTTCATTGGTCTCTCCAAGCTGGGGTGTACCGGGTGTGAGCAAGCCATGATTTTTGCCTTCCTCAAAAGCTGGAAAGGGTTTCCAGAACAGAAAAACTACAGGTTGACTGCCTTATTCTTGTGAGAAATCCAAGATTTAAGAGCAAGTTCTAAGGAAGTATTCCTGATCATTTTTTTTATTATGGATGTGTCAAGACCTATTGCTTAAGGAAAATTCAAAATTGCTTTTACCTTTATTCACCCTTTATTTTAGATGCCGGTTTTCTATACGATTACTGCTGTCCATGAAATGTATACATAGGCAGGTAGTTTTCGGAAAAGTGGTTGCACAAGACCTACAGTTGATGGGGCAACTCTACAAAAAATTACTATTTAGCTTGAATTTCTGCATGCACAGCTGTCAAAGGAGAAATGATCTGTCAAAACATACCTCCCTTGTGCTGCTAGAAAATTTTTCAAAGTGACACGTATAGAATACAGTTTCTTTCCATTTAATATTTTTGATTTAAGAAAATAAATTCATTTTAGGGTATTTAAAAATAATCAAACAACAAAAAAAAAACTTAAATCACCAAAAACTGTGTTCAAAAAGTCAACAGAATCTGCTTTATGAAGTTATTTGTTCAGCTTTCAGATCTTCTAGCTATTGTTCATAGCTAGAAGATGGCTATGAATCTTGTAAAACTCAACTTCCACTGAAAGCAAATTCTTCACTGTCAGACATCGTATTAGTACAGCTGTGGACAAGAACTACGACAGACAACAAAGCTGCTTAATATATGATCTTGTAAACCAGCTCAGTGCTGGCACAGAATGTATTATTCAAGGCCTCCAGTAACAGCCTGTGCTCCATCTAGCTGAAAAGATTTCCATCCCACGTAACCTTTTTGGACTTAAGTAAGATACAGCTTGAAATCAGGAAAATTCCTTGCCAACCAGTTCTCCATAATTTATCCAAATGTATTTTGATTTGAATACATCTAGTAGACATTCTGAAGCAGACATTCAGAACAGTTGTATGTTAAAACTCCTGTTCCCTGACAATTCCCCTTCCTCAGCTGGCCCCTCATCACACAGGGTTTACAACAGATACGTATGTTATGAGACGTATCAAATAATTAACTACAGATTACCCGGGGGGAAAAGAAAGCCACACAAAAGAACAGTCTCAAGGGAAAAACAAAGCTGTTATAATTTACATATGTACATTACATATATACCACACACTTCATATAAAAAAAATATTGATGTTATAGGAAGAATCTGGAAGTGAATAGTGACAGGAGGAAAAATACAGAATGGCAATTTCATCTAGGATAAATGTCAGAATTAGGATTAAATGCTGTTTTACCTAGAAATTGCAGATGGTCTGAACTGTGCACGAAAATGGCAGATTAACATGAATTCAAAAAAATGTCATAACAGATGTCAAAGTGAAAAACAAAATGTAATTGTACACATAAAGAAAAATAATGAGTTAGTACCATGAATAATTCATTTTATCTACTATGTCTTGGCAAACCATCATAGACAATCCATCTGCTTTACATACAATACTGATAAAAATTATAAATTAGTGGACAGGTGGTAGCAGGAGACACAGACAGTATTTTAGCACCTGACAATACTGAATATGTCAGTGCCTTGAAGAATGGTTATCCCACCTGGGGAAAAAAAGACAACTGAAGAAAACAAAAAGACCAAGTAAAGCATTTCTTTACAGGTCTAATATATGATATTAAATTTGCTAATAAATAAATTAGATCAACAAATTAATTTCTCTTTTGAAAAAACAACTACCACAAGAATCATTCTGTAAATGGTCATTACACACCATCTGATCTTCCCTTCCAATACGAGGTATATTAATTCCAGAATCTAATCTAAAATTCCCGTAAGGGTCACTGCAAGCATCTGTACAATTTCCCCTGGATTTCAGTGATTTCAGCTGGATACATATCTAAATAATTCTTCTATTGACACTCTGTATTTTAGTCTGTTGCTTGTGTGTCTCGTGTTGTTTTTTTTTTTCCCCTACAACAGTTATGTTGCAACAGCGATTTAAATAATTCTGATTTATACAAGTTTTCTTTTTGAATCGTATTAGATGACAGACTCCTCCAAAGCTTATAAAGATAAGAATTCACAAATTGTTTGATCCAAGACATGTCAGATACCACTTGTATAAAGGAATTAGCATTTCACTATAACTGTTTTCCTGTCCCAGAATCTCCTGGAAATGCTTCTGTATTGCAAAATTTAATTGCACAGGATTTGTATTCTTATACAATGATTTGTTGTTGTATGACTAACATCCTCAGGCAGAGCTTGGTTTGGACTATTATCCCAGTTTTCATGTTACTTAATAAAACTGCTGAGCAATTTATTATGATAGCTAGTAAGCCTTTGAAGTCTACCAAAAAAAGACTGGGGCACAGAAGTCATCTGTGGGGATATGCTATTGTTGCTGCAACAACATAGAGATTACAACTTCAGATTGCCAGCTTGTGAGAGCCTAGAAGCAGGTAGGAAAACAAGCTTAAAACAGAAAGTGATCTTGACACGTCATAAAACCAATCTGAAAAAATCCAATACAGTAAGAAAAATGTAAGTGTGAAGAAAGTCGATCACATAAAGTGAAGACATAGTAAGAGCTATGGAGGGTTTTGTTAAAAGGATGTGGAGATTTATGTGTAGAAAACCAGAGATGAGTTAAATATTGCATTAAATGCAAACATACTGGGCTTTTAAAATGTCAATACATTTCTATTCTGTACTTTCATACTACTGTACTTGGCTCCAGCAAAAATGAACTTGACCAGTTCCACACCCAATACTTAATGATGGACACACATCAAATGAAGACAACAAGCATAAAAGAAAAATAAAACCAGAGGCCTTAAAAACAGGAAAGATTGAGAGGTGACTTTCTAGTGACAAGGTTACTTAGAAACAAGACTGACTTTCCTTGGGAGGTTATAGAACTTCATCTCTGAAGGTCTTCAGGCCTGAATCACAAAATAAATGAGGTAAGTTTTTAGAATAGCCTGCATCTTTTCTGAAGGAAGCGTGTCGGACTAGATTAACACCATTATCCTATTCTCAGATTGATGGAAAACAATAGAGAGGTCAGTACTCCAGTACCTTTTCTGCAGCAGCCCAAACAACATATACCCAATTACCTCCATGTGTCTGTTCATCATGGGAGCTTGCAATATGGGCTGGAACAGATTTGGAGAGATTGTCCCAATGTTCTTTAACATCATGACAGAATCAACTGTGCCTAAACCTGAAAGATACGGCTGTAATTCAAGGCGATCTACCCGTGACTTACAAGCTCCATAGGAGAGAATCTCATGACTAAAACGAAGGTTGTCTTACAATGGAGGGCTGAGAACCTGAAATACCAGCTGTAGTGGATGCAAGTGAGAGATCGAGACCAAGATAGCTAGATCATCAAAGCCAGGTGCTCAGCCCCGCATGGTGAGAGCTAAGAAAAAGTTGCTTCTATCAGTTGAGTGTGAACTGCTCCTGTAGTTTCTCCTCCCCTGGGCCTTAAGTGTACAAATTATGTGCTCACAGCTGCCTATCTAGTGAAGTTTTTGATGAGCATCTTGTGGGGATCTTGTAAATCTGTCATCCTTGGTGTAACCTGTCCTAGAAAACCTCAGTGATGAATTCAAAATGATCAGGTGATTATCTTTAATTCGATATAATTACATTTTTCTTTTAATCTTCTCACTTCTAGACTGAGCAGTCCCCAATTACAGCAATCTTTCTCTTATGCTTCCTAAAACTTTGAATGTCTCATTACTAAAGAGTCCTCTCCCACATCTAGTACTTCTAAAATTACACAAAGAGCGAATCTCTCAAAAACTATGACAAACACTGTAATTCTTTAAAATAGAAATTACCAAGTGATGTTCAGCAAAGAAATTATGGCAAGAATTTCAAGTGTGTTCTGTCAATTTGACAGGCTTTGTCATTGCTCAAATACTGGTTCCCCAGGCATGTAATAGTCCTGTCATCAATATTAAAAGGTACACCACAGGCACAACACTGCCAATCTTTTTCAATAGTTATATGTAGGATGTTAGATATGGTAACAGTGGTGCTGCAGCAGGAGAAACCTACACATGGACACTTAACATCACAGAATGCATAAGGCTGGAAAGGACCACAGTGGTCATCTGCTCCAACCACCCTGCTCAAGCAGGGTCATCCTAGAGCATGTGGCACAGGGTTGCATCAAAAGGTCCTTGAATATCTCCAGTAAGAGACACTCCACCAATTTGTTCCAGTGCTCACCCACTCAAACCAGAATCACCACCAATACATCATGCCATAAAAAATCAGTCCCTCCTTAGCAAATTTCAAGTATGGATGCCACGTGGCAACTCAGTTTTCCATATATCCATAAAGCTTTCTCCATGAAAGGGAAATATTTGTTTCTTCATAAATAATTTATATATTAGAGACACAGTAAGTTTCCTAATTGCTTTTTAATATGTTCTACTTAATCATGTTTTCTGTGAATTTTGGAAGAATGTATTACATTCATTTCACAGAATCACAGAATAGTTTGGGTTGTAAGGAACCTTAAAGATCATCTGGTCCCAACCTTCCTGCCCTGGGAAGGGACACCTTCCACTAGATCAGGTTGCTCAAAGCCCTGTCCAACGTGGCCTTGAACACTTGCAGAGAGGGGGTATCCACAACTTCTCTGAGCAACCTGCTCCAGCATCTTAGCACCCTCACAGTAAAGAATTTCTTCCTAATATCTAATCTAAGCATACCCTCCTTCAGTTCAAAGCCATTCCCCATTGTCTTGTCAATAAAGGCCCCTGTAGAAAGTATCTCCAGTTTTCTGGTAAGGCTCCTTCAGAGAGTGGGAGTTGACTTGAAGACAGGAGGGCATTAATGTAGCTGTTTAGATTCTTACCTCTGCAAAAGAAGTATATGGTGTAATATGTCAATGAGTAACATAATTAAAGCATAACAGTGAGTTACAGACACATACCAAAGTTGTGCTTGGAGCTTATATGCACTGCTCCACTCTGGAGAAATACTTTTACAGAGCCCTCTATGAGCATCAAAGGCAAAACCCAACTACGACTGAAGACAATTTTTTTTTTCTGCAGACTTAGGTGATAAGTAACAGGACAGAAGTGTACTGCAATTCAATTAAAAACACAGGAGAAGAAACAAGTATTTCCCTTTATTAGATATACCTGTTTACCTTACAAGCTATTAATATGTACATGGACATTATAGATTAAATATTAATAATAAGCAAATACTTGATCATGAAGTAATTTATATTGTTTTAACTTATTTGGAAGTTTATAAATTTGAACCTGTGGAGGATTGTCTTCCAAGAATTCCAGGTTGCTTTTAAATCACTTAGCAGCAAGATAACACACTATAAAGAGTGATCATGAGAAACGTGTCTTCGTAATATACATCTTATGTTATCCTTACTCCTTGGCCAGCTGTACATTGGTCGGTTTTGCTCCAATAGGTATCCCATATTTGTGCAAAGTGTTGTATAAAATTTCACGCATCTCATTGTTGTAGGCGTCAAAGTCAAATACGTTTCGAACAACATTTGCCAGTCCTTCAGATGGAAATTTCTGTAAAGAAACAGACCACAAATTTATTTTAGCGACTATTAAGTTACAGCATATCATGATGTACTTCTAAAATGAAAAATTGTAACAGTAACTTTGATTGACAGATAAATGCTGAAGTAATCTTTACTTTTCATCTCCAGGACATCATTTCAAGTCAGAATGAAATTACTGACGCTAAACTTGATTTAAACAAAAAAAGCATGTGACAATTATTTAACACTAAACACCATTAATGGTTTAAAGAATTACTTTCATTATACACATAACAAGATGGCATAATCATTGAAGAATATAATTAATACTAGCCTGTACTTTTAAAATTTGTTTTCTGTAAACCATGAAGATCTGACACAAAGACACATACCTATATAATTCACCCATATAATTAATTTAAGGATTCTGACTTCTACGTTGAATAATGTTGAATATAGAAAAGTAGACAATACACTGCTTAGTTAGCAAAAACTATTTTAGGTCATGATGGATTTGAGAAGATACAGAAGTTCACTTAAGAGTCACAATGTTGTTTTTTTTTTCTTAGGGAAAACGACTAGTTGCAATGTGCTATGTACATTTAAAACCCCCAAATATTTATCAGACTTTCATTAGTATCTTGAACACAGATTGAAGTTTTGTTACTGTGATGGACTGGTTATTCTAGATGAGGAAATAAATGGTTGGATGGTTGCATCCAGAGGGTAGTGACCAATGGCTTAAGGTCCTGATGGAGATGTGTGACAAATGGTCAGTACAGACCTTGGGAGTCTGTACTGGGACCAGGAATGTTTATTATCTTCATCAATGACATAGTGGCATTGAGTGCGCTCTCAGAAAATTTGCAGACGATACCAAGCTGACTGATACAACTAACATGCTTGTGGCATGGAATGCTGTCTGGAGGGACCTGTCTGGAGGTGGAGAAGTGGGGCCACAGGAATTTCATGAGGTTCAACAAGGCCATGTGCATGCTCCTGCACGGGGGTTGGGGTAACCACTGATATCAGCATAGGCTGGAGGATGAACAGATCAAGAGCAATTCTGACAAGGACTTGAGAATACTGGAAGGTGAGACGTTGGACATGACCCAGCAATGTGCACTTGCAGTCCAGAATGCCAAATGTGTCCTGGGCTGAACTGAAAGCAGGGTGAGGGAGGGGATTCTGACCCTCTACTCTGCACTGGTGAGATCCGACCTGCAATGCTGCATCCAGCTCTGGGGATCCCAACATTAAGAAAGATGTGGACCTGCTAGATTGAGTCCATAGGAGGGCCTCAAAGATGACCAGAATGCTGAGCACCACTGCTGTGAAGACAGGCTGAGAGAGTTACTCAGCCTGGAGAAAACTCTAAGGAGACCTTTTAACATCTTCCAGTACCTAAAAAGGGTTATAAGAGATAGAGAAGGACTAGAAGGGCATGTAGTGATAGGACATGGGGGAATGGCTTTAAACAGGAAAAGGGCAGATTTAGATCAGGTATTAGGTAGAAATTCATTATTATGAGGGGTGTGAGTCACTGGCAGAGGTTGCCCAGGGAAGTTGTGGATGCCTTGTTCCTGAAGTGCTCAAGCACAGGTTGGATGGGGCTTTGAGCAACCTAGTCTAGTGGAAGGTGTACCTTCCCATAGCAGCAGGGTTAGAACTAGAATATCTTTTGTGTGATCTCCAGCCAAAACTATTCTAGGATTCTTTAAGTTAAAACAAGAGAAATGAAGAATTTTTACTATCACAAAACCACTCAGAGAAACTGATGTCATTGATTAAGAAAGCAGCTGAGGTGGAGGACCCCAAGCTGGAGTAGGTATATGCCAAAAGGAGGCTGTGATCCCTGGCTGTGGGAAGCCCACGCTGGAGGAGGCTCCCGGCAGGACTGGTGGCCCTCTGGGGAGAGGAGTCCAGACTGGAGCAGGTTTGCTGGCAGAATTTGTGACCCTGTGGAAGGGCCCCAGGCTGGAGAAGTTCCTGCAAACTGCAGCCAGTGGCAAGGACTCACAATAGAGAAGCTCATGGGGGACCGTCTCCTATGGGAGGGACGCCGCACAGCCTGGAGCAGAGGAAGACAATGAGGAATCCTCCCCCTAAGGAGAAAGTGGTGGCAGAGACAATATGTGAAGAACTGATCACAGCCCCCTTTCCCCATCCTCTTGTGCTGCTGAAGGGGAAGAGATAGAGAAAGGCAGGAATGAAGTTGAACTGGGGAATAAGGGAGGAATAGGGGAAAGGTGATTTAAGATCTGTGTTTATTTCTCATCTTCCTACTCTGATTTGATTTGCTATAAATTAAACTAATTTCCTCAAGTGAAGTCTGTTTTGCCTGTGACAGTAATTGGTGAGTGATCTCTCTCTGGCCCTATCTTGATCTACAGGCATTTCATTTTCTCTTCCCAGCAGAGGAGGGGAGTGACAGAACAGATTTGGTGGGCACCTGACATCCAGCCAGGGTTAGCCCACCACAGATGTAAATGGAGCAAACCAAATAAAAAGAATATAAAAAAATAATTATCAACTTGCTGTATATCCTACTAACTGATTCATTTTATCCTTTTTTTTGGCAAGAGATGGGAGTGAGAATCTTTCTATTTAAAAATGTCTCACTCTTTCTCCACAGGCCTTTCATTCAAACACCAGATCTTTCAAGGACCTAAATGCTTCCGTCTCAGTATGGCACATTTACAGTGATGAACAACAACTTGAGTAGAGGTATTTTAGGAAGTTGTAGTTTTAACTGGGTTTTTTCCCCATTAGTGATTTAGGCTGGTACAGAGAACTTGAAAAACAGACTTAAGTGTCAGAAAAGTTTATAAATGTATTAAAATGCAGATATTTGAATCCTGATTAAAAATTAAAACAGAAGAAAACAGATTTTTTTTTGACATGTACTCTTAATCAAATATCAGCATTAGGAGTTTAATATTTTCCCAACTTTATAAATATCTGATCGCCGTAATAAAATACATCTGACATGAGCAGTACTAAAATTAGCTAGTCACTGTGTTAGACTAGAATACCACTGCTAAATTGAGCTTGTACAAACCCTTTTTTATCTGTGGTGCACATGGCATGGAATATTTTTGTACTAGTGTTGCTATAAAAGCATGTTAAATTATGTTCTGCTTTTTAAACCTGTCTACGAGTAACCTATTAGAAATTCTGCATCATTACAGCTTAGCAAAATACAAGTTATTTTGGGATAATATAAAATTGTTCTACAGCCTGTTCCGTCCTCATTACACTGTCCAGTTCTTACTGAATGAAACAGGTACTAAACCCATTCTCCCATCAGCTAGTCTAACTAAACACTGTATAAACATTTTACACATAAGGTAAATTGAAACGTTTGTGACAATGTTTAGTAGTGAAAGTGCTAACTTCTATATTTTTAATTGCACCTTGGAGTTAAAAGTAAGCATCATTCCAAAACATTTATGAATACTGCATTTTCTCTGTTCTTCTCAGTGCAAAGCACAACCAACACACTGTCACCAAGCTATCTAATTCACTCATGAACTATGCTTTCACCTGCACTAAGTACTGCAGAAACCTTGGTCAAGTACTTCAAATAATATCCAGTTTTCCTTAGAAGTCTCCAAGTATGTCCTCAGTTTTCTGAATCATTGTGTAACTTCTGGCATCAATACACTTTTCTGCAATGAATTGCCTCAATAGTTCCACGCCTCTCGTGTCAGCAGGACTTCATAAAAAAATTCCTAAGGTACAACAGATGGCTTCTGGGAACACAAGCCACTTGTACAAAGGCCCTCTACTTCAGTAATTAAAAAAAAAAAAAAAATCACAACTGTCCTGTTTCAACCAGAACAAATCCAATCCCTCTTTAATAACTACTTGGACAACTGCTTACTGAAGAAATGAAATTACAGTTCACTTAAAGGGGAAAAAAAAGAAAAAGACAAGAAAACCCCAAAGAGATTGAATGTTTGGGGTTTAAATTGAGCATTAAAAAAAAATCATTTGGTTTCTATTGATTTTTAAAATGAGATTACTAGAGATATTGATCTCTTATCAGTCTGTCTAGTTGTCATTCACTGTTTCTTCCCCTTACAAGTTACATTCTGTGTGTACCTTAGATTATTTTCGCAACTTAGATTCTTGGCTATTCTTTAAAATAGTAAGTAACATAGTTTTTTGCCTTCAGCAATTTTATATTTTTATTTGTATATTGTATGCTTTATTTGATAGAGAATTTGACTTGGTGAAAAAGCTGTATTTTTATGGATCTAACATTCCATAAGGATATGTATTGCTACAGTCTGTGTAAAACCCATGAGCAAAATTGTAATTTTCTAGTAGAAATTGAGAATCTTAATTCAAATATGCTATACCTATTGAGGTCTACTGTACTACTGCTGTGCTGAAAAGAAAGCAATAAATTATCTGGTATTCAGTCTGTAATGAGTCCAGACTTTTTATTTTGGACTTCTACCTTGTGTTCTTCCTAACACTTAGTTTCCTATGTATCTTGGGGTCTTTCAGATATCTGACTATTTTCCATCCTGCCAGCACCATCTCAAAGACCCACCTTGCACACTCTACCAGATCTCTGCCTGCCTGCTCAGTCCCCTGAGCTCTTGGTTTCCTCCTGCACCAACCCCTGATGCCCTTTTACTGAATGCTGCCAGCTCTCTGTGCCTCCTCAGTTGTCCTTCAGCAGGGGCAGAAGCACCATGTCTACGGCTCATCCTGAGTGACAGACATACTAATGGACTAACCAGTACTCGTGTCTTTAGTGGGCATCATCTACTGCCAAACAAAACAGCTGAATTCTCTCTCTGCAATTTCAATCAGTTCCTCCCTGTCACATAGCCACTGATTTTGATTAAACCAGCAGAAACCCAATTATCTTTGAAAACTGATGACTGAGATAAAATGGTGACTGGCCAAAAGGGTAAAAGGTTATTAGGCAGCAAAATGAGAAGATTATTGATAAGCCTATTGAAAAGATTATTTGATAAGCCTAGTCTCCCTTTGACATTAGGCTGAACATTTAAAAAACCCCGAAAAAACTCAACCAACCAACCAAAAGAACCCCAAAAAGCACACTATCTTACCACAAAAGCTTACTGAATAGGCCTTCAAACCTGAATAGATTTCAGGTCCAGAATGTTTCTTAGGCATTTACTGCTCGAAAACGGTTATAACTAGTGCCTACTATCAGGAAGCAATCTCAGACATAAACAAGATGACCTATAAGAAAAAAATCTAAGCTTTCCAAAACGAAAAAAAGAGTTAGTAAAAAAGCTATTGCTATTCTATCTAGACTAATGTGGCTTTCCTGATTAACATCTACCAAGGTCTCATGAAAAGCAGCATATTAGATTACAGAGAAGCACTCATAGCACACCCTGGTTACAGGCACCTTACGGTAACCCAACAGAGTAAGGGCACGGCTTCTGAGCTTTCCCATAAGCTCTATTAACATCAAGATTTTTGACACTGACAGTCTGAAAACAGGAGGTGAGCAAGACACAAAGGCTGTATCCAGGTCACCTGCCAACTAGAGCTCCTAGACCCAAATTCCTGATACAGTATGTGAGGAGGAAAAGTTGCAGCAATCAAGTTAGGTACCTGCATTAGACAACTCCTCCTATGCCTGCACTTTTGGGTCTTCAAAATAGTTTGGTGTCTCAAGCATCACCTAAGCGCTGAAGATCACAGTAAGTCAGAGATTAGCCTAACAATATGCTGATACCATAACAATCAGTATATTTTTAACTGATTAGTCCTGATGCTCAGATGTGCTCTCAGACAGCAGTAATTAAAAACAATTTTTTTCCTCCAAAACATCCAACATTTTTTTACACAAGCAAAAAGTCCCAAATTATGTGAAAGAAATCAACACAATAGTACAAAGAGAGCAGGGCTGTGGAACTGCTGTAAGGGAAATTGTTTAACAACATGACTAACTTCCCTCCTTCCTTCCTAAGGACCAGCAATTTTATTGACTCATTTCCCTCCTTCCTCTTTCTTCTCTACCTGAAGACCTAAAAGTTTCTTACTTTGGAATAATCATTATGTTTATATTCATTGTTTACATTTGGCTACTCCCAGTTTTTTATCAGTCAGATTGAAAAACAAGTTACAGTAAACAAAATGTTGCATTCTTGCTAGGAGAGTGGGATCTTGAAAATAAATGTTACAAAACAAGTCAAAGATGCATGTTGGAGATGTATTTGGATATTTTACACTTTGTAAGAGCAGAAAACTTAGCAGATGGGAAACTTCCCCACTGAACTGCCCCAAATGTCCACGCTGAAGTGACCGTACTAATCTGCTTAAGTGAAGGAGGCAGAAGCAGACAGTAAGAGCCCTTAAGACAATTAGCAATGCAGCTCTTTAAATCTTCAATTTGATGCTGTTCACACTCAAATAAAACAAGAATTAAGTCTTAGGTTTCTGTACAGGCTACCAACAGAACTCAGTACTGCTTCAGGTTACTTGGAGATAGATGATGAAGCAAAGAAGCTTGGAAAGAAAGTAGGAACAGCAGAAAGGTATGAAGACAAAAAGGAGTTCATTTAACAAACACCCTAAAAAAATCAGCTTCTCAGCAGCACAGCAAATATCCCTTAAGTCTGTAATTTTTCCACTCTCATTTTGAATGTAACTGTGTGTTTAGAGATCAGCATGTACATGTTCTATCAACTTGGTAAACAAGTACCTGTCAGATGGTAATGGACCCTAATAGGCTGTTTGCTTATGTGTTCTTCTGGATTCCTCAGCCTTTAGGTCTGAATCTTCTTAACCCTTAGCACAAAGTTACAGAGCATTATTTTTTCTTTGTGCTATTGATATCATAGTAGTACCAGTTTGTCTTAAGATCTTCTTGCACTTAAAGACCACAGAGTACAAAAACTTATCCTCTCCAGAAATCTAGATTATGATTTTTAAAAGTAGTAATTCCAACCTGCAGGATCGAAATGTCCATGTATATGGCTGAATGTGTGTGAATACGTTCATGATCCCAAACACAAAACTATCATGCAACCCTGCTATACTATGCAGTATAAAACATAGGAGCAGTAGGTCAAAATTTGTGAGAAATTATATTTTAATTGTATTAGTTACATTAATTTCCACTATTTTTTTAATCTAGGATTGGATAATTCAAGAAACGGTCTATAAATTAACAAATTACCAACTTTAGGATTATGAACAGAACAAAATAAAAGCACTGCTATTTCAAAGAGCATTAAGACACTTTATATTTCAAATAGTTCAGGAAAAAAAGTCCTCCAATTTATAAAGACAGAAGTCAGACTTTACTGTAATATTTAAAAAACAGATCATCATTAAATTAGAATTCACAGTTTTACAATTAAATGTGTGTAGGAAATGTGCTGAGTTGTTATCCATCTATTTTCCTTAGAAAAAATCCACTATGGATGTATTATTGTTATGCAGCAGGAATTGTTTCACAGGAAAGGATAAAATCCACAAAATTTATATCAGAATAAAATGAACAGTTGCACTATCCTGGAAGTATTATATGTTGAATAAGGAATTTTATAATGAGGGCCACAATGAACATCACGCACTGTATTCACGGTACGCCATTTTTTTTCTCACACAGTAGAAAAACAGACTTACAGGGTTTATTTCTATCTATAAATAAATACGCAGAAAAAATATCTGCCCATGTACATCTGTGATCCTTACCCTCTGACAGTCTGAACACCTGAATATTATGCTTCTTTCAAAATGTAAAGTGTTTCATAAAAATTAAATATAAATGCATGAACAATAATAGCATTTTTTTTCTAAAACCTTCAGGCATTAAAAAATTAGTATTGATGAACTCAAGTTTTCAATTAAATCTGATGTACTGTACCTGTAAATGTTTTACAATGTTCACAACTTCTCTAGTTGAATAGGGGTAGTTAATAATTCCTTGGTCAGCTAAGCTCCTGAGCTCTCCAAAAGCAGCTACCAGCTTCTGCAGAATTGCCTCTGGAACATTGGGACCATACTGTTTAAGCATTGCCAGTTCAGACTGTGGCTTGGGATTATCAACAGCATGGCAACTAAAGATGTCACCTACAAAAAAAGCACGAAGTTAAGTCATTTATAAAGAAGTAGTATCACAGCCCCTTTAAGTTTAATACTGCACCTTTAACAGAAAAGAGATGACTCAAAAGAATGCTGAGTACCAAGTTGCTAAAACTGTGAAAAATACGAAGTACAAGCTATGAAGAACATCAAGGTTTCTGGAAACACAGAGATCTCTCCTGTCATTTTAATGAAGCTGATATCATGAGGGAGAAATTACCTTCAAGAAGAAACACGAGTTAAAATGAATGCAGGAAAAAATAAGAGAAAAAAGACTTTAAGAAAACATAACTGCTTGAATGGAACTAATTTGTGAACCCCTTCAAAATGCCATGGAATGCAGGGAAATCTTGAAATGTAGGAAGGCCCTAAAGCAAACTCAGTTAAGAGGTCTAGAGGAAATATTGGATTTATCTTATCTTTTCTCTTTGCCTGTCTTGAAATATGGCAAGAAATTTGGCAAGATATTCTTTCCATACATTGGCATTATATTGATCTCAATTATATAACCTGTACATCAAGTTTATTCATAAAAATTCTCTGAACAGTTGTACAAAACTTTAAAGAAGCATGAACAGATCAGTAGAAAAAGAGCTTGAATTAAAAGCAGAAGAGACCCTAAGCTGGAAAAACAGTCTAAACAAAGAAACCCAAAACCTCAACAACACCTCTACCATGTGGATCAAAAGCAGTAAACACTGGGATGATCAGTTTTGTTTAAAGGGTCCATGTAAGGAAGGAAATTAGGCTATGAAAAAGAAATACACTACAATAAATTCTCTTGGGGCAACACAGCATGCTGAAATTCAGGGCCAATGAGTTTCAGACAGAGAATGGCCATTCAGTGGACTCACCCAAAAATCAAAGGACTACTAAGTAATATGGAATTGGGTGCGCACCTGCTTTCTTGAGTACGTAATTTCTTGCAGAATACGCATTATGGCCAAAGTTAACAGGCAAAACCACATAAATTAGGTTCCTGCACATAAATGGCCACACTAACATACATAATACAGTTCACAGCCACCATGTAACAACAATGCCAAAACCTTGCCAGAGGCCCGCTTAGACTAACATTGGACTATAAGGGCTAATGGATGCTTCACCACTTTCCCTGATGTAACTTAATTTCTTGCTTTTTGTTGTGAGATGAAGCTCTAAGGAATCTTTGTTGACACACAGATTTTCTGGGACCTACCACAAGCTTTCCAAAATAAGGCTTCTGTTGATATGAAAATTGTTGATGTGATATTTGGACAGCTGTACCTAACCCTGAGATGAATTCAGTAACTTGTCAAATATATGTATTTTACAAAGGCTATCAAACACAGCTATATGCATGGAGAATCAAATTAGGATTATGAAGCAGGTAGCCCAGTGCTAGCAGCAAAAAACATAGTAGCCTTTACTGCTGAAAAGAAAGAAAAGAACCATTCATCACGCTACCATCTCTTGTACCAAACAGGACAACACCTGAGCTCTGGCTTGCTTGATATGGGGAAAATAAATAGTGAGCGGTTGGGAGAGATGTCAGGTGTCAAGCTTACAGTTAATTTGTTTGCTGTATTTGTATACTCTATACACTCATTAACAAAGATTTCCCATAACCTTCTGTCTGCAATGTCCGTCCAGATCCCATAAAACAATTTTAACAGAGATGATCACATACAGCTTTTCCCTTCAGGGCAAGTTTGGGTACATTTATTAAGATACATAAATTTACGCGATCGTCTTAGTGTCTTATGTGAAACAAAGTACCAATATGCATAAGGGGCCCTTCTCCTCATGACATATAATTAATAAAGATAGATTGTCTATTAGTCAAGTCTATTAAAGATCATAAATGAATATGAATCACTTACCTAATGTGCCAAAAAAGTCATTACCCAGGAAAGGAAATCCAGGCCTATTTGCCAGAACTATCATTCTAAAATCAGGATGAATAACTATTACATTTTCTCTCCCCTCTACATGAGCATGATCTGGAAAAGAAATAAAATATATTACTTGCATATTTAAGGTTTGCAATGAATGAACATAAATAGATTAGGTGAAGAATTCTTAGAATTAGAAGAAAAATTCTTCTAACTTAATTATATTCTTAGAATTAGAAGAACAGTTAGGGGGAAAAAAAAAAAAAGCTCAATAGCTTCTTACAAGTCATTCAACTGAGTTTTCTAGGTTGCATTTTAAAGTTCCATAATTTGTTTCACAAAAATCTAACCAAAGCGTTTAATTGAAAAAACATAAAAATGCATCCACTGTTCTTGGGGTGCAGGCTACCTGTTTAACTTCACATTAAATAATTAAAATGGTGAAGGCAATGGTGAATAAAATGTGATTTTATATAGGTCTGACATTATTTGATCTGGGAAAATAGGACTGAAATTCCTCCTGGTTACTACAAAAACTTGTGAGAAGACAGATGCATTATTTAACACATATGAAGACTCTGGTTCTCCAAAACTACTCAGACTGGCCCCATTCAGAACCTTGTTCCCTTTCAGCATGATTCCAGTGGTACATGGTGTCTAGGACTCCTTTATCTGCCTTTAAAAAACTACAGTAATAATTAGCAAAGTATTTTAGAATAAGCCCACCTAGAGTTTATAAGGACAAGTAAAATTCAGGTGTGCCATGTGAGTGCTGAATGATTGCTACACTCAAACATTATTCCCAATATTGTTAAAATGAAACTAATTGAACAAAGTATGGTGTCTTGTACCATCAAGAGAGACCATCAAATATGGTCTTTATTTGAAAAATAATGAAAAAATACTTATTTCCTGAAACTCAGACAAATAAAATTCCATCAAATTACAGACAGAGTCATCATGCAGGATATATTTAAATAATGAAGTAAGCATATAATCAAGTAATCATATGCGATACTTGATTAGATAAAACCATTAACAGTTCAACCCTAGATATACTCATACCTTCATTCTAGACCTGATCACATGATTCCCCAACTCTCAAGATGAGCATAACCAAGATCATAATTTTCTCAACTAGATCTTTATTTCTTATGGTGAAAGAGAAGCAGAGAGGTCAAGTTACACTTTGCTGTGTTCAGGGGTTTTTTTTAAGTCTTCAGCAAAATTCACAAGAATACTAATTTAAGTAAAACTTTGTGGCTATTGCAAAAGTAGTAAAGAAAATTACTAAATTCTTTAATTGTTAACTTTTTAGCAACGAACAGTTTACCCATTTGGACTGTTTTGTGTTGCTACTGAGCAATGTAATTGCTGAAAACCAGCAATGTTACATTTTACTGTAAACAATGAAAACGCTTTCGCTCTACTTACTGGCAACAATTCGCCTTCCATCTGACAAAACCATTTCCCCACTTTCTACTAAAGTTTTTAAGATACAGGTAACATTTGTTGGTGCTTTGTCCGCCTCATCAATTACCAAAATATGTCCGAACTTCACTGCTTTTACCTAGAAGAGAAAGGAATCATAACATCACTACCAGCCAAAATCCTACAAGGAACTGCATTACTGACTTCTCAGTGAGCAGCAGTGACACCTCGGTGGCACTAAGACAAGAAAGGGACTCAGAACAGGGATAAGCTGCGACCAAACCACAATAGAGGGAACGGGAGGCAGGTTTGGGTGGTTCCATTTCTCCCGGATAGGGATGGAAAGGGGTATGAGGAGCCTGACTGTGAACGACTTGGAGTGCAGACAGAGAAGCGCAAAGCCAGTGTTCATCTAGATCGTCATCATGTACCTAAAAGAACTGAAGGATGGCTGCAACAGCTGTGTGGAGCCCAACTTAGCATGTAGGTGTGGGGTGCTACAAAGGAGAAGGAGCCAAATACCAGTCTACCAGTTAGAATGTGTCAGGTTAATACTAAATTATTTTCCATACTCATTTTCTGTGCGGGGACTCCCAAGATTATCATCTTATTCACATTTGGGACAGCAAATGTGTCAAATGTGACCAAATAAAAATAAAAGGTTTGCTACTGTATTCACTCACTGTGCCATAAAAATCAAATCACCAACATTATAAATCAAAGACATTTCCAAATATAAAATCCAAATGCTACTACTGACCAGAGGTGAATCTTCATATATAATAAGACCATCCTTTACAGAAGGTTGTAGGGTAAGGCTTTGTACAGTGGTATCCCTGAAATGTGGAAAAACAGATGGTATTAATTAAAAATACACAGGAATTTTAGTTACAATAAAATGCAAAATGAATAAATGAAAAACTGAATGGTCTCTTTTTCCTAAGAGGAACAAATATCTTTTTTTAGAATATTTGAGTAACTGGGAACAACAGTGTGCCAGCTTAGCAGTCAAAAGTCAGTATCCCTGCCTTTGCCAAGACTTTCACAGTAGTTCTCCATTTCTCATAAACCCTGAAAACAAAACCACTAAGAGAATCAGTACTTTTTGTATGCAGGCACATTATTGATGTTACTATTTCTAGTTAAGTGCTGAAACTGTCACTTATGTGACAAACAGGAATTGTTACTGTTTAGCTGTTCTTCTCCACATATCATCATGCAAAAACCCTATAAACAAAGAAAATCCAACAACTGACCATGTAGAATTATTAAAAACAATTATTTTCAGTTCTATCTAAGCTCTTCTCACTTGCTACATTTTATATCATGAACAGCATAAGCTCTTAGATGGGACAGAAGCTTTAGAAGCAGAATTTAATTTTGAGATTTTATTTGTGTTTGAATTGCTCAATTACCTTGTCTTCAAATTTAAAACCGTGCTAATTAAAATCTGTAATGAGAATATTCCTTAATCTTCACTATTTTCATCTATTTTAACCACCACCGGATGTACAGACAAATAAAAAACACTTGCAATTCAGAAAGGTGAAGCAACAGATATTACCACAAAGGATTCACCTACACAAATTATGTCAATAACATAGGGAAAGCCCCTCCTGATTGTAAAAAATTCTTGCCCAGATCTTTGTCAAGATCTCTATAATCAATCCTATTTACTTTGGGGTTCAGAGGGATCAAAAAGATAGAGAATAATCCAGAGGTGGGTCATGACAGAAGGTCCCTATGACTCCCACACTTTCACAGGCAACCGGAAATTCAATTTCAGAGCAAGTTGGTCTTGCCGTCCCTTTTCTCATGTATTTCAAAATTTGGATAAGTCTGTGTCAAAAGAATGATGGGCTGATCACAGGATAAAACCCATCAGGAGAACCTCTCTTAACGCTTCTTGAGATCCACATACTGGTCTATTGGTAAGGTTGGTAACCTTTGCACTGTATGTAACATTTGGTGCAACAAAAATCTCTTCTTGCCTTTCACAGCTGTGCTGGGTAACAAAACTGTTTGCTTAAGCCTAGCTGACTCACTCTTCCAAATATCCACTTAGTTCTATCTTTAATTTTGCAACACCTTGTAAAAACCAACAATTCTGATAAGCTCCATGGGTACAGGAAATCAAACAGTACTGTTTGTAGCACACTATTAAGTGGCCAGCTTCCAATTACAGTTTTAAACTGAGAGCATAACTTGCACATTTCCTTTATTTGACACTGCTGTTGGCAGGATTTCTGTCCCTAATAACTAATAATTTCTTGGTTAGCTTTAAGCCCACAATTGATTTAAGCCCACAGTTTCCATGCACAGGAATAAAGGAGAGGGCAGAAAGAGAGACTTCTAATGTTTATCTACTTCATCTGAACTTCAGTCCAGAAGGGGAAAGGTTACAAAGATAGGACCACCTTCACTTCATTTAACCCTGTCAGGAGTAGGCAACTCTGCCCCAAATAGTTATATTAACATTGTATTCACTTGCAACATACAAATTTTTAAATCACTAAAATAAACAGTAGCATTAATCTATTATCCTAGAAATCCTACCACGGGCACAAAAACAAAGCTTCTACTGTCACCCTGTGTGTCTAACCAATTTATATACTGGGAAGAGAAATCAATAATGGATCCAAAAATAACAAACCAATGGTATTTGTTTCTTGCACACATTATTTAGGCACCAAATTCTCAGACTGTATGTATCAGTCTGCCTCCACTATCAGTTAACATTTCTGATCTGCCTATACAATTGCAGATGCAGAAGAATTTTAAAATGTGTAAACCAAACACTAGAGTATATGAAAGTCACAATCACAGGTACTTATTAGTCAGAAATAACTCTAGGAAAAACCTTCTGAGGAATCAATACAACGTAAAAAGGGGAAGAATTTGTCAAATTTGAACTGTGATCTCTTTAAAAGTAATAGAAACATGAGAAAATGAGAGGACCCAAGGATAGGATAAGCCAAGAATAATGTAAAGGAAGATGCATTACAGGCGGCTTTACAGATCATAAATTTGCACTTAGGAGATAATGTATGGAAAATAATAAAGTGAACAGAACACATCAGGAAATTAAGATACCTGGTGATGTTGTGGATGGTCACAGGTGATGACACAAGAAAAGACACAATGGTGTTTTACCGTAACATGAAGCAGTATTTTACTTTTGCTGAGTGAGTTAATCCTCTGGCTCTGCAGAGATTACTTGCGACCCCTTAATATGGAATACTAACTTGCGCTTAGTATTCCATAATAATCACCAGCCCACACAAATCCTTCGGTTGATCTCATTCTTTGGAGAAGAAAGAATTGCCATATATTTTTGGAACATAAACACTGCAAGAGTTTACTGTTCATTTAAATGCTATTGCAAAAGTAGCATAATCAGAAAAAATATAGAAGTAAAATAAAAAATTGACATCCTGTATCTATCTTCTATTTTTTTTCTTATTTTATCTTCCTTCTGCTTCGTTGATAGTCAATCTTAATATTTAAGGAAATATATTGGGGGATTTGCAATGTATTACAGAAGTTAAATGTAAGTCAAATATTAATTCTATTGGCTTGATAACTTAAGAATGAAAAACTCCTGTATTTACTTAGGCTATTACATTCAGACATGTACATAAGAATGATTTTACAAGGGTTATTACAGATTAATGTTATTTTCCTTTCAGAATAATATGCTATACACTTATGTATCATTAATTTCTTTTATTCAGAAACCTACCATGACCCAAACACAGTAAAGAATGGCTAAAAATAAACTGTATCCTTAGGGTTTTTTTCTGAAATTTCCACTTTGTAATGAATTATGTAAAGGCACTGAAATATAGAAAGATAAAAACACACTATATATGAAATAAGCAGCAGCCGCATTTCCACAGCAAGCAGCATTTCCTAAATGTAAAATATGTCTGGCACTCAAAATTCCCACAGGAAAGGAACTAAAAACTCCAATTCATTTTCACTTAGAAATAGCAGCACCTTAATATTAACTAACAGGCTCTAACAAAGACATGAATACCAAACCCTCCTAATTTCATCACATTTAGCATGATGAAAGTAGGTCTGACACAAAGAAGCAAGACTGTAGGAATGTAGAAGTGAGTGAGAAAAACTGTCTGACATACTGTCACCTTACTCAATTGAACTGAATTTGTCTTCACCTGATCGTAAAGGAAAAATACGAAAAGCTCACTAATGTCTTTCCTAAGAATGTACTTCTACTTTTATCAAGGAAGCCATTCTCAAAGGGCTCCATTTAAAAAGGATGGGAAAAAAAAAATACTACTGAAATACAGCAACTTCTCTGACAGAACCACTCAATTCATAGTAGGACTTCTGAGGATTTTTCTCATGTTTTTTATTAACTCATATCACTGTCTTGGATGTATTTTTTGCTACTGCTGCATTATTTACCCTAAAGGCAGCTATTTCTGAGGTCTGCAGACTGACTCAAACATACTACTGTGACAGTTCCTGTTCCACTGACAGCAATGCCTTCCTTCTGGAGAAGAACTATGAACTGTGCCAGGAGAAATTTCCATCAACCTCAGACAGTTAGATGTTACCCTCTAGTTTAACAAAAGGTGTTCCAAGGCTTTAATTTAAGATTTGAGTCCCCAGGAAGGCTTACGCCCAAATACAGGACACAATGTCAGGGCCTCAGCTAACATCACAAACATTTTACATTCCCTGGAATTACTCCATCTTGACAAGTACAGAAGAATCCAGTCCTGGCTTCTGTATGTACTTCCACTGAGGCTAAAAGGGTAAGACATTATTTGTGCAAGGCAACCTTGTGTTTTAGGGGTCCCTACTCCTGGTAACAAGGTTACATAAACCAAGCTCGGGCTTGGCCTCTTCTGATTCACCAAATGAAACTTTACGGTAGTTGAAAGGAAAAATCAGAGGTGTATGCTCTAGAAATTCTTCTTCGTTTCTGCGAGGCATCTCTTATCTAAATACCTATGTACATAGATATGTATTTCTTCTCAATTACATGTCAATCGGATGTGAATATACCCATCCTCTGTGACCTAATTTTAAAGGGTATTTGAAAAATAATTAGTCCAAAGGCCATTTGAAGCTGTTAATTGGTCAGTTAATCTACTCATGGATTATCCTGATGAAGAGCAGGCAATCCCAACACAAAGAATCAATCTGCATGATTTTGACATTTACAAATTAATTTCTTAAGCCAACCCCTCACAAAGCCATTGCATTGCATGATCTGACTGCTATGTTTAGGAAATTCTGAAATATCTGAAAAGCCAACCAGATGTCTCATTGCTCTGTTAAAAATGAACCTGTAAAGGCTTTTTGACTTATTTGTATGCATGATAATTAAATCCACCGTTGTTTGTGGGTTTTTTTTTTCCTGCTAGGCTGTTACAGCTACTCAGCAGGACATAAGTTCATTTAAAATGCAAGAAATTATTTTGACTATAAAGGTAATCATTACTTAGTATGACTGCAGGTGGCAGAAGAGAGGTCAAAGGGAATTATGTTTAATTCATATGATATGCTTAAATCTGAAGTTACACAATTACTTGTATGTGATCCATCTGCCAAAACTAGATGCAAAATCCACTCACACTAATTTTAAAATACATAAATAGAGAAACATGACACCCTGCAGCTTCCATTATTGCTTGTAAGAATATATTTAATTGAGTAAACAGTGAGAAACTCTTAGCTCAGCTTCAGAGGAAAATGAAACAACAGGGTCTTCTAACCTGAGCTATTTCGCCATAACAGCCATGCAGCAGGATATTAAAGCTGAATTCAATTCCTACAAAAAGACAAATGAAGTAGCTTTCTAACACCTAGAATCTGACAATTTCATAAATCAGCCAGCTTATGAAAAGCTAACGCTGGAAACAGGGACCATTGGCTAGCATGAAATCTTGGAAGCTTTGCATTGCAACTCTGTATTCATTGAAAATGTATTTAAGAAAACAAGTAAAAAACAAATAAAAAACCATGAAGACACCTATTATATAGTTAATGCACTCAGTACTTCACAACATAAATCTTCACGACAAAAATGTGTCATCTTTTTACTTATTTCCAAACACGAGCTACATAAAGAATAAAGCACACACTATAAAGTACAAGATTAAAAGAAAGTAATCTAAACATTCATGACTCATGAGAAAAAATTACCTAGACTTTTGTTTTGTGGCTGCCAACAAACAAAAACACAACACCCCCACCCCCTGCCTTTGCTGTGTTCAAATGAAATAAACCAGTACAGCTACAGAACACCTCCTTCAACAGCCCACTACAGAGATAGCTTTTCTGTACTGTTCATTTTTAAAAACAGACCAGCA
Organism: Hirundo rustica; assembly: GCF_015227805.2. Classification (NCBI taxonomy): domain Eukaryota; kingdom Metazoa; phylum Chordata; class Aves; order Passeriformes; family Hirundinidae; genus Hirundo; species Hirundo rustica. The sequence goes on along the minus strand of NC_053451.1, from coordinate 57,640,951 downwards.
GAGCTGTATCAGCATTTAAATTATTTCATGTGGTCCTATATTCTTTCAAGAGATGATAATAAAATGCAATTCTGAGAACGAGTACACTATAATTCTAGTATCCACCTGTGTCTTGGCCAAAGGAAGCTGTTTCTTCTGAAACAACATTTTAAATTGGAATTTAAAAAATCTGAAGTCAATAAAGCTGAAAGGGTACTTTTAAATTATCTCAATAGGAGAAACAGATAATTAGATTTTATACTGATTACATGTGCTGAAAAAGAGGGAAAGAAAATTAAGATCTAAAGATTAATGCACAGTTTGTAGTAAGTATTGCTTGTAGGGACACCATAAGCTCATTTTCCTACCCCAAACTCCCCATTAATTTGATTGTTAAAGATCACAGCAAAATTACATTTGTTTTGAAAAGGATAACATATGCAAACTCAGGTAAGTTTTGGAAAAAAGAGCATCAGATTACAGTAATTTATTAGGGAACTAGAAAAGGCACAACACGAAAATCAGTTTATTTTTAAAATAAACCCTGCATCACACTTTCCAATCATCATTCACTAGAATAAATATAGTAACTCTTACAGGAAGATGTGATACCAAATCAAGATGTGATAAGCAAATTCTTTGGAAAGAAATGTATTGGGACACATAGAACAAGGTAGTTCCATATCTTGAAAGAGAACAGTAAGATCATCAGATACAAAACAGAATTTTAATAGCAGTTAGTATTCCACTGACAGTGTCAAATATCACATTTACAACAAAGAGAAATTTCTGTAGCATATATATAAATGCTTAGAAAAATAAGTTATCTCAACCTGTAAGAAAAAAGATATCACATGGAGAACTAAGACGACAAGGCTAATTTAGGGGTAAAACCTGTTTTATCAAAAGTTAAAGAGGAAAACTTCCCACATTCCCTATTTTCATGAAAAAGCAACACATCATATTTACAAGCCGTTCTAACATTTTTTACTTCATAGAGAACAACCCTCATAACACTAAAAAACATTCCTTCTTTTTGTCATATCACTCTATGAAGATTCATATTATCTTCTTCACAATAAACTATTTTCCTAGAAGATTATTTTCTTTATGCATAGAAGGAGAACAGTGGAACAGAACTAATAATTTCACATCTTCTGCAGGTTCACTGAGGTTTCGAGCAGCAGAAAATCCATTCATAGCCATCAATAAATTATTGATATAAATTACACTGCAGTCTACACATCAAAAGCTTCTATTTCTGTAAGTGATGGCGATGCTCTTATGCAGATCTATACACTGAAAACATTAGAGTTGAAGTTGACTAGCTCTGCGTATCATTACTTCAGTGGCCGCATCTGTAGTAGCTCAGAGGAGGGATCCAGTTCTCTCACTAGCTAAGAGTAACCAAGTTCCCACCATAACAGAAAAGGATCAGTACTCTTTAATCCTGATAATTTTCAATTGTATAGAGGAATGTCTGTGATAGACAGTCTGCAGAGGAGATTGTGGGCTCCAAATTTTGCATTTGCTACAGCTAATCTGTTGCTGACACAGCATGGAGCTGGAAACATATCTGAGAAACTTCTGTCTAACAATCACGCATTATTTACATGCATATCATAACTTCTAGATCATTTATTTACTGTTATCAAATTTAATCTCATAAACACACTGTGTTCTGAAAACAATGTTGAGTCTGATGCTGTTTGTTAATTCTCACAACTTTAACTACTGTTCCTACTAATACATTTGAGCATCAGGTAAGGACAGTGCAAATGGTCTCCCCCCATGCAACAACCACTGCTGGATTATATAATTTTATGAAGGTAAGATAAACTCATTTTAATCTTTTTCTTTTTTTTTTTTTTTTTTTTTTTTTAAGACTACAACATTACTACAACATACCTAGAACAAGAACGAGCTGCGATCATGCAGCGGCTACCTTGCAGAAATTGCTAAATCAGAGTGGTTGAGGTTAGAAGGCACCTTTGGAGGTCACTAAGTCCAACCCCCCATTAAAAAGGGCCACATAGAATCAAGGTACTCAACACAGTGTCCAGTGTCCAAATTTTGAATGTATCAAAAAAATCAAGGAGCACAGTGTACACCAAACTTTAAAGAAAAGGTTTTGACACTGGAAAAACAAACTTCATGCCTTCCTGAACCTAACAAACTCATTTCTTAGAACACAGATGTTCTGTAATTAATTTTTTGTAAAGGCACTATCAAGACAGAGAGGTTTTTGTTTGCTATCAGAGCGGTTAAGAGCACAATTCATGATGGCAGATGATAATTTCAGAGATTTCATGTTACCAGTAACTCTTTTTGGCTGAGCGACTTAAAGCAAATCCAACACCAGCACAACAGAGATGACAGCTCTCACAGGTCTTGAGGTGACGCTGTGTTCTCCCCAATATTTTATCAGTTGTTTTTAGTTGCCTAAGTTAGTATATTGAATAAACTACACATAAATATTTCTCTTTTTTTTATGTTTTTGTACTAAGCATAGCAGTACAAAAAAGTACTTTGATGATCACATAATATAAGACTCCAAAAACTTGATGCATATATATTAATCCACATGCCTACACATTTAGCATCTCATTTATACCACCAGAAACTACCATAAAAATTGTGTCACTAAAGTTTACATCTTCCTAGTCATAACCTAGGCTTTTAGGAAACTTTCTATCAGAAGTCTCTTCACAAAACCAAAAAAAAAAACCAAAAAAAAAACCCACCAAAAAATCCTTCCAAAATCCCCAAACTGGAACAATAAATCAAGCTTGCACTGAAAAAAAAAAAAAGGATAAATCCTGTGGTTATATATAGTCATCACAAAAATAGTAACTGCAAGGAGAAAAAATTATTCTAATTGAAATATAAAAAGCAGCTTGAGAGTATGACTTAATTCCAAATAGATGCAAACTTAAATGTTTAAATGACAGATAAAGAACATCTTACTCCAGAAAAAACACTCTTTGTGTGAAATTAGTTAGTAATTTGATGCTAAGAGAAGCAAAATTGATCTTTTTTTTTTCTTTGATCATATCAAAGGAGACAAGAATTTAAAGTTCATGGTATTTTTTCCTGACATTTTTATGTCAGGAGAAAGTAGGGAGCTTACAGTTTTATACTTATCTATAAAACTTAAACATATATATAGTATAAAACAGTTTTATACTTATCTATATAAACTCTCATCAGTGCTAAGAAGGATTCTACAGTCTTAACATGGAATATGTCCTTGCCTGAGTCTTCTCTAAAGTTTTACTTTTTTTTTCTTCTTTCTGTGGAATCTTCTTGGTTTTAGAGGCTTTGTTATTCAAAGCAAGGTATTATCATGAGGGAAAAAAATATAAATCAACATAAATATACAATAAAGAAAAATATAGTAAGATATCCTCATGAGGGCAAGCAGAGGAGCATGCACTGATCTCTTCTCTGTGGTGGCCAGTGACAGGACCCCAGGGAACAGCCTGAAGCTGTGTCAGGGGAGGTTTAGTTTGGATATTAGAAAAAGGTTCTTCAGCCAGAGGGTGGTTGGGCACTGGAACTGGCACCCCAGGGAAGTGGCGGCAGCATGTCTGAGCTCAAGAAGCATTTGGACAATGCTCTCAGGCACAAGGTGCAACACTTAGTCCTGTGCAAGGCCAGCAGCTGGACTCTGATGATCCTAGTGGTTACCTTCCAACTCAGCACACTCTATGATTCTGTGATTCCAAATTTCCATGAAAAATATTTTCCTGATTTAATGAAAAGCCAATTTAGTCTACCAAATTTCTGATTCAGATTTTTGCGTAGAACCACTAGTAAATTCTTTCCACATCATTCACAGGAGAGGTAGCAAAAGTAGTAACAGAAAGGTTCATAAAATAATGAGGCTTTCCAGAGTTCACTAATTTAGAAGCAACACAAATACTTGACTCTGTTACATTAGTTGAGAAGACATTGAATTTTCTTAGAGACAGTTTCTTAGTTACTGGCTGTAAAACCAGTACATGTTTAATTTCTATAAAGAACTCTTAAAAGTTCTTTAATATTAGACAAGGTAAACCTGTTGTTCATTCTGTAACATGTAGCTGGTGTCCTGGATAAACAAAATGGAGACAACCATGCCAGGAGGATAAACAAGATCTGGACTTTTTCTGCTGAAACTTACTCTTGTAGGAAAGGAGTGACACGGAAATCGTGGCAGATGAAAGTTCTTCCTTAACACAGAAAAGCAGCAAAATGCTTCATAAGTGCAGTTCCTAGGAAGAGGCTGTGCTGAGCCTGTGCCATATTACCTGCTTCCATAACCCCACAATTAATGCAATGAGAGAGAGCTGGTCAACTTCCGATCAGCTGCTAATATTAGGAAGCATGCAAGAGAAAGTAGCCAAATTTTAAAATAATTCATAAGCACACATTTCTTCTTAATTTCTGTCATTATTGAATCTAATTGCAGCTTCCTTCCATTAAGATTTTCTGCTTTATGGTACTGAAATGATTCATAAGATTTACAAATTTCAAGAATATAAAATTTTTCAATGAGATGCTCTATGAAAGGTTAAGGGAAATGATTTATAACCTCCATAAGCAATCACTACCTTTAGGGCAGGCTGACCCTTCCCATATGAGTAAGTTGCAGAGCAAGTAAATACAGATGTCAGAAAGGAAGTTTAAGGAAAAACACATTCCTTTTTCTGTCTTGTATTTCTCATCCTCTTGAAGGGCAAGACATAAAATGGGAGATTTCAAAATTACTCCTGGTAATAGCTTATTGCCTCTAAGATAAATACTCCGCGCTTGAATGTCATTGAACATATGTAGAGATAGAACAGCAGAACCCCTTACACTCCTTCATCAAGACAGTAAAAAAACCCCAAACCAACAAAAAAACCCACCCTAACAAATCTGTCAAGTTCTGCAATTCAGGTATACAAGCACCGTTAAAAGCATTATATTTAGAAATACTTTCCTTGGCATCCTTTAAGGTACTTACAGTAGCTAACTAGGAAATTTGAAGAAACACACAGGGCTATCAAAGATGAAGTGCACATTGTAGAATATTTTCTAATAAAGTACAACTAAGCCATGAGCTACTGACTGAATCTCCCCCACAAAGCACGTAAAAATTTACTAGGAAACTGTTTGTGTTTTTTGTAAACTTGCTCTTACTTTGTTTTGAATCCAGAAGAGTGCACTAACAATACTGTAATCCTTGTTTAAACACCTTGTAAAGTATAATCAAAGTATTATATAGACTTTGTTCTCCACATAGTATTTCAAAATGCAATGCAGGAAATAGAAATTTCTGATTTTTCTATATTCACAAATTATTTTTGTAAAACTGCATAGGACTGCTCATCATTTTCTCCTTCATTTTCTACTTCAACCTATTTCTAACCCCCTGTAATCATAAGCAGTATCTTATCGAGACTATAGAACACTGTATTGGCAAGACAATAAATACACATTTTTCTTCCTCGTGATGTCTCAACTAGCATGCTGCAATTTATACATTCTACAGCCACATGAAAACCCCAAACATGGTGCTTATACAATAAGCTCTGAGCTATATGAATTCATATTAAAGCATTGTTTGGCTTCATTACATCTCACTGGAGAACACATAAAAGGACAGAAACACTGTAGTACTTTGTGACATAATCGGGATTTGCAAAAATCCCAGTGTATTTTATCCAGACAAAATGGACGGCTCCTCCAAGTCGGAAAGTTAATGCAAAGCTGAAAGTAGGAGGTCACAAAAGCAGTATTTCATATAGAAGTGATGGAAATCTAGAATAGGTAGTTTAAAGGAAAACAGCAGTAGAAAAGTAATGAGATAGAGCTATCCAAGTATCAGGAATGCAAGTACAAGACATTTGAAGACAAAAATCTGGGTGAGAAAGTGAGAGAGAAAGTGTTACAAAGACTGCATTGTTAATGAGCAAAATACCAAAGATCAAAATTTCTATTAGCACTATTTAAAAAGCAGAGATTTTTGGAACAAGACAAGGTGATGAAGCTAGGAAGTTGAAGACAAAGAGATAAAGATTAGGAATGGAGCTGAAATGGGATTCAGTTCAATTGAAAATGAGTCTTCTAGACATATTTATCCTGTATTTCCATTTATTAGTTTCAAGTTCATGTCATAAAAACCAGGCATATAATTTCCTATTATTTCAGCATTTCAATTGTTTTCAGTTGGTTTACTGTATTGAAGTCTGGTTTTTTAGTTTATGATGCAATTTTCTAATCCAAACTTTTATGGATAAGAAAGAAATACATGCACTTAACGGGAGTGCCAAAGGAAAAAAGCCAAAAATGCTTTACTATGTAAAATGTTTCTTGTCTGATGAGTGATATATTCAAACACCCTTCACACAATACCTCATGCTTAGGGAAATCTTTCCAGAAATGACAGCAAAATATAACTTGCTTTTGAACAAAGTTTAGCATCAGCACACTTTGACTTCTACTTCTTCATGCATCAAACATGGTGATTGCATCACATTGTTGTACCCACTCCTCCACCTGTCAGCTTATTGCCTCTGCCAGACACATTCCTGTGGTCTGTGTGCCACTTACCATAATAGGGGGTCTTTGATCAAACAGTAAGACATTAAACTTCAGAAACATGAGTTTTAATAACATGAGAAATTTGACTAAAAACAAAAAGGATGGAAATCTAACACATTCTTACCTATGCAGCTGTAAATACTCTCTGGGTCTGTTTAAAAGGTGAAGGAATCTGTCGACAACCTTGTTTTTCCCAACACCCTGCAGTAAACAAATATGACATTAAGACATAATACAGAAGTACATTTTTAAGAGTTATAAAGACAAAAAATAATTTGCCAAAATGGTTAAAATACTCTCCATACTCTGTCATAGGAAAATACAACTTCAATCTATTTCAGAAAATTCTGAACACAAATTGATTACATGGAATTTATTTTATATATATATTCACAAAATACTTATCTGTTTTACTTGAAATAACCAGAAATAGGATTGTGCCCCTAGAGCTATGTCACACATGCTGAGCATCCTTTAACTAACACAAGTTTTTCCAGCATTTTTATTCCACAAAGTTGCCTTGCACTTAACAGGCAAAGTTAATTCTTCGTGGTCGTAGGAAACACCCTTTAACTGTCACATCGAATTTGGGCACAGCCTTGGTAATAGCTACCGATCCCATTCCACTGGAGTTACAAAAAGAGACCCAGATGGAATCAGAATTCAGCTGGAGATAAAACTGATCTATAACTCTAATGAAGGATGTCTGCATTAGCAAACTATAGAAAATGATGACAGTTAATTAGGTGTTGTCAACACCCTGCTGCGTCCTATAAAAACATTTTAGGAACTGGTATTTCAGTCCAGGTCTACCCTGGTCCCTGGGAAGGAATTATCAAAGAGCACAAATTAGGTGGGCTGCTGGGGAACATCCTCCACTTCATCCTCATCAAGAAAGGTGAGTATGTACTGAACTGCAGTAAGGAGATTCCCTTCAAAAATACATTCTAGAACTGGTCTGAAACGCTAATGTAGATGCAGACCAAGATGACAGCTCAAATACAGAAATTCTTATCCCTCCTGTAAGGAGGTGGCTGCAGACTGCAAAGAAAAAGGTAACAATAGAAAGGAAAGCTCAATTATAGACCAACCAATAGCTATTTGACAAGACACTATCCCTCTGCTGAGATTCTCACTCTGACTGCATGAATGTATCTAGTAGTCTACACCAGTGTAAAGAAGATAAATATAACCCAAAGAAAGATTAAAGAGATTAGATTAAACCAATTTGAGATTCACTAATCTATTTCACTTGGCCTTAAAACACAATAGGAGCCTTCAGAGCTGCAAGTTATGACATTTATGACTGTAAGCTCTAGCTGAGTGATGGTAACTGCCAGCTGCAGAATTGCAAACTGTTTAAGCTTCTTAAAATGGGACCACATTATACACAGTCTCTGACTACATTTGTAAGAATGGAGAATCATGCACATATGTATAATGAAATCACAGAAGGAGAGTTCTCACCATGAGAGCAGAGGAAAAAATACTGCAGAGGAGACAAAAATAGAACTACCTACATTCTACTGCAGACTTGACTCCCACACAGAAGAGCCAACTCTGTTAGTGTTCTGCCACATGCCTCCTCACAAATCTTCTTCCATCTGATTTTTCAGAAGAATCTACAGCTTTATATAGGTGTAGTAAGAAGCTGCAACACACTTAACACCTTTCACCAGTAGTTTCTGAAAACTGTCACCTGAAACAATTCTCCACTGCAGTGAACAGGGGTGAAATTGTGCTCAGAGGTTCTTGCAGGAACTTATAGGACATACTTACTTGGGAGGAAATATGCAAGTTCAGAAATTTTATCAGTGACGTTAAAAGTAACCAGAAACAGGCTAAGAATCCCCTAGTGGTGCACACAGACAGTTTTATTCACATATGTTTCCTGCTACTTGCAGTCAGATCATAAATGGGTGAATAAACAGGAATATTTCCAATGTCAAGCACAAAACACCCATGCTGAAAGCAGCTTCCTTTCCTAAGAGAGCTAAAGATGGCTGGGCAGATGTCTGCACAGAGTTTCTGTACCGATCCCAAGCAGATTGCATATCCTGTTTCAGAGCAGAGTGGGACTCCAGCCAGATGTGGCAAGTAGAAAGATGATGAAATATATCAACATACTGAATCAATGTAAAACATACTAAATATTAAGCAAAGTCGTTACTGTAATTAAAAAAAGAAAACTGGTGTTCACGTGCATTAACAGAAAGAGCATGTGGTTTTTATGTTTACGATAGATTCTTAGAATTATGCCTGAAAAAAATATTTTTTCCCAACTACAAAATAGTACTGCTAGTGTTTTTCTTCTTCTCCCACTCCAGCAGAAAGAGGACCAAACAACTGCTTTTGCGTATTTGTTGTTACCATCAGTAAGTGTGTTAAGAGGAGAGCACCTCACTTCTAAGAACCCTCAGAGGACACAAGCATGGTTGAGGGCTGCTGCGGAGGAAGGGAAAGAGCACAGTTACCAAAGTAACCCAGTGAAGTCACTGGGAGCTGTGCCGTGACCACTCTCACCCCTTCTTCATTTTAATCTGTGCATCTTGCCACAGTCTCCAGGTATCTCCTTCTACTTAAGTATACTTCAATTTCAGAACATCATACATTTTTTAAAAGGTGCATGCAGTATGTAAAAGCCAAAAGGCATTCCCACCAGGTTTTAGCTATTATAAACAAGTTAACATTGCCCAACTTCCAGACTGAACTGCTTTAGAGGGTACACTGTGTGCCTTCACAGAGGCTGTGGTGTACCACATAAAATCTTTGGTTGGCAACAGTAGCTGGAGCAAAGTTCACATCAAAGCTTTTTTGATTCCATCCCTCTACATTCCTACTTCATGACAAGATACCATTCCTCTTGGTCTCAGCTACTACACTGAGAAGTCACAATATAAAAGAAAGGAAGGAAGAGACCAAAGATATTCAGAAGGCTCTTTAGCACCATTAAGAAACTGCAAAAAATGAGAGCTTGGACGACTTTGTTCCTTAAGTACTATGCATTAGTGTAAGGCCAAAAAGAGCAGGTTTGTTGCAAATTCAGCTGACTTCCAATGGATAAAGAATATGTGTAGTAGTCTTCAAGTGAACAAGACGTGGAAAATGTTAACACATTTTGGAAAAACAACTGACCAAACCAACCCTAGTTACAGGCACTTAAGAAACAAGAAATTACAAAAATGGCAACAAAGTCACCATCCTTTGCCCTGACTGCTGAAGATCAAGCTGGATCTTCTGGACAGACACTCACACAGCTAGCAGTTACCTATTTAAACAGGAATAACTTGAATTACTTTTCACATGAACATACTAAAAGACTGAGCTGAACTTGGATTGGATTCAGAACATAATCTCATGTAATTTTGCAATCATTGCAGCCTAAGGTAATGTTCAGAGGACAAGCCAGTTTGACATTTACACTTGCTGTGTGCTATTTATATACACACTATTGCAGTTACTTAATTTAACAGAAATATAAACATATGCTAATTAGAGAGAAAAGAACATCTGTGTTGGTGTTTCAGCTGAACAGAATAAAAATACTTCAGAAAGCAAATATTAAACAATTTTTACTCCATCAGACATATGGGATAACTGAAATAGAAAAAATGGGAAGTAAATATCTGCACTAATGAATAACAAACAAGAAATTATGCAATTAGAATGGAAAATAATCCCTTAGCTAAAAATCCTTCTAACCGACACTGTAAACACTTGCTACCAAGGATGAAATGGCTTAATTTCCTAGTAGAAGCTGCAGTTTCAAATATAAACAAAGTTGTTATAAGTCCCAGGAGGCATTTTGCAATTCAGGATGCAGACCTGACAAGCAGTAGTGGGACAAATTTATCCCCTGCACAGGTCAAATAAAGACAATAAAGTTATAGTCCAAAGGAACTGGACCCAAGTTTTTGAAATTAACAGTCTGCCTCTTAGAAAAAACAAACAACAAACAAAACAAAACAACAACAACAACAAAACCTAAACCATGCTGCCTCATTTTTATTTTCTTTTAAATGATTTGCAGGTCATACTGAAGCAGCTAAAGAGGTTGCCATGTTGTGCTCTTCAGTACTGCCCTTCAGCTGAAACATTGCAATCACACCTTCTCCATATCAGAGCACGTTTCATTACAAAGAATGAAACAAATTTTGAAACTGGTAAAAAAGCATTTTATCACTTTTTGACCTTAAGAAGTTTCATTTTAAAACTGCATTTTTAGAGAATGAAAGACAAATTCGAGTTAACAATTTTAGTACACAGAACCTTCATGTCAGACTTCTCAGTTTCTAATGTCATAGAAAGTGTCGTATTATCATTTCCACAAAAACTTTTCGCTGAACAATGAAAAAAAATAAAGAAAGTGAAAACACTTTTGATAACATGCCACTTCTAACACTGGGTCTGGCACCAAACCACCTTTCATGGCCACAGCTTGCATGCTTCTGTCAGCAAAGAGATTTGTAACATGTATATTTTGGCAGAGGCTGAGATTTTTAGACCAGAGGATGTATCTCTGTTTTTTCACAAAATGTCCTATTATCAGCAAAGTAACTTGCAGCACCTATGCAGAATTATTTCACACACTCCAGGTATTGAGAAGCCCTGCTTGGAACAAATGTGAATAATGCATTTTAATAACTGCAGAAAGTGTGCCACCAACAGATTCTAGACCTTGCTACCAGAGGACCACTGCAATCAACCCTATCATGGCTACCTTACTTGAATGACAGCACCAAATTTAAATAATTGTGCAAAAGCAGTGGTGATTTTAACTCTTGCCCCAGCTGCAACGTACATACTTATCAGTTACAAAAGTAAGTGTTCTGTGGTTTAGTACCACAATTTTTTATTACAAGTTTATCATCTGGAGCACACAAAAATTATAGTGACAGCAAAAGAAGAAAACACCATATGAATCAACTTAATTCTCTGATAGGAATCATGAATGGAGTGCTCTGGATACACCTCTGACTGTAGTTCTAGACAAGCTTATAGAGTTTATGCCTTTTTCTGACCTTAAGTACAACCAGAGCCTTTCTACCCGGAGCCCTGTCAGGCTAAATACAATCATTGCATTTCCAGTGAGGTAAGACAACTGTGGTCTAATGGAGCGGAGCATATGAAAAGTTTATGATGGAAAGAAAGACAATAAATATCCAAAAGAAAAGTCAATTAACTGCTTATTTTTAAATTCTCCAATTTAATGTGTAAAGGCAGAAAGCAATACCGTAAGCAGAGACATATTTAAAAAGCATGCCTGTTCTCATATGTGTACACACTGACTGTACCAAGACGAAGAGAAATATTTTCTGTGTTTTCTACAACTGTCATACCTAATTCCCTAGACAAGAAATATCATAGTATTTGGCCCAATTTAGCTCATTTGGAGCTCAGTTTCTTCATGCTCACAATAATAATAAAAAATTGGTTTAGGATAGTACATTCTTGACTAGAGGAAGCTGTCTATTTTAAAACAAGTTTAAGCAGGAAAACAAGACTTATTTCTAGAAAAGCTGAAATGCCAAGCAATTGCAGTTTCCAGTTTTTTGATGACTGATATTATTACACTCTCAGTTTGTACTTAATTAAATTTTACAAGAAGTTAGGAATATAAATATTATATTAGAAGAAAAGATCTAATCAAGCATGTAATTTTAAATATCTTTAAGAAAGGCTCAATCATTTGTCCTACTAAATTCTTCAAGAATAAAATAAATTCCTAGTGTGAGCCCAAGAATTCATGTAAGTTGATCTCCCAGTTAAAGAAAGGCAGCAGAAAGGATGAAATTACATTCTTCTGTCAGGGAAATATATTAGCAAATGTACCAGAATGCCATTACATTTCTAAGTTATTTTAATCACAGTATAGTTGGGATTGGAAGGGAGATCATCTAGTCCAGCTGCCCAGCTAAAGCAGGTTCACCTACAGCAGGTTGCACAGGATTGCATTCAGGAGGGTTTTGAGAATCTCCAGGGAAGGAGACTTCACAGCCTCTCTGGGCAGCATGTTCCAATGCTCTTTCACTTTCACAGTAAAGAAGTTTTTCCTCAAATTCAGATGGAACTTCTTGTACTTCAGTTTGTGTCCGCTGCCCTTGTCCTATCACTGAGCACCACTGAAAACAATTGGGTCCCATTGTCTTGACATCCACCCTTAGAGTATTTGTTTACATTGACAAGATCCCCTTCCCCAAGCTAAACTGCCCCCACTCCCTCAACCTCTCCTCATAAGAGAGATACTCCAGTCTACTCATCATCTTCGTAGGCTAGACACAGCACTCATAATTCATGTATTTCTGATAGTCTACTTACTGTGGGTTCACATCAACACATTTAACGAGGGCTACCAGAGGTTCTTCCAGATTATTTACAACATTTAGCACCTTCATAGAATTCTTCATTCTGCTTCTGAAAAGCTCACTCAATATTATCATGGCAACAGAATAATGCCAAATAAAATAACTTCAATTTTGCCTAACATGTTGTTTGGTGTTTTAGAATTTGAAGGCAATAAAACAATTCAAAAGTGAAGGAGCTGTGAGTCTTCTCTATCCAGAAAGCCACATATCCTATGTAACTATAAGTACTATGTTTGGTATTTTCAAAGACAGCCCATGGTTGCCAAGACCTCACCTATGTCTAGAAAGATGAAAGCATCCAACACATCTCTTTACATAACCTCCAAATGCAACAATTTGGGAAATATTATATTTAACATTTAGATTTGTGAGACAAAATAAAATTATTTCAGCCAATGCTCTTTTCCAACTTTTTCCACTTTTTAACATAGTTTCTCTTGCATTTGCCAAAGAAAATCCAAAGAGACAGTAAAAGACAGCAAGTAGTGACCAATCCATGAACTGCACACTGTCCATCAGGAAAAATATCACAAAAACACAGCCTAAAATTTTCCTAGGTAGTAAGAATCACTACTCCAGTATGTTTCATGAAGGTCAAAAGCCACTGCAAGACCTGTATTTAATAAGTCCATAAACAGTCACTGCAACATTTGAAATAACTGAGGGCTCTTGCTCTTCTTTGCCTGCTGGTGTGAGAATAATATGCAGCTTCTTACTCTCAGCCAAAGAAGAAGACGCTTGGCAGGTGCTTTGAAAAACTGTAGATGGTCATGGATGGTCTCATTCATGCTCAGACTACAGGCTCATTGAGGAAGCAACATTAGAACCCAGTTAAGGCACTGGCATGTCCTTTACTTGGAAGCTGTTTCATAGCTGAAAATTCATATCTATCCACTGAACTCAAAACAACCTGTTTGTTTGTATAATAAATGGAAACACAGTCCAGTTAACATCCAAAGTAAATAATCAATCACTGTAAAATATTTATATTTCACTCATGTAAAAACTTCACATACTGTGATATTCTGGGTCATATAAGCCCCAGGGAACAAACATGAATGAAGTATTGTAAAGTAATTTACTTTAGACGCCGAGTACGTCTAAAAATATCTGCTGGCATCTAACACTTGTCTTTAAACTCTCCTCAGTTTCATTAAGCAAGCCAGTCCCTAATATCCACAAAGATAATTTAATAATAATTTACTGATACTAATCGTCAGTCTGTATCTTCAAAACAATCTTGGTGAAAGGACTCTTATCACTCAGCTCTTAGATTTATAGAAGAAACTACATTTACAGACTTCGAAAAGACAGAGGCCTTCAGCTAACAGGAATTTTGTGTGTGTACATGTGCTGGGCAAACAAAAGAGGCAAAGGTGGAAAACTACATTTAGTCAACCAACCGAAACCAAATCCAGACTCTAAAAGAAAGACTCCAGGTCAAGCCTTGCACGTTAAATCACAGTTGAATGGAGATACTCACTTACAGAGTCATCATTTTGAAAGATCAAACTATGTCCTAAGGTAAATGCCAACTCAATAAAATATTTAGGAAATGACACAAGCATTCAAAGGGATGTTAGTCCTATGTTTTGAAATACCCAGGTTCAGAGAATTTGAATTTTCAGTTATTACACTGAATTTCCATGATTCACTCATTCACTAACAAGAAGTTTAACAGAAAGGAGCTCAAAAGAGTACTTTGTATCTCCTCAAAATCATTATCTATTTCTTCCAAATGGGAAACACGAGTACATACTAATGTATATATCAAAGAATCACAAACCCCTAGCTTCTTATTCAGACTGAACTGATAAAGGTAACGGAACAGAAAAAAAAACCCCAAAACCCAAACTTTTAAAAAATCAATTTGTTTACAAAAAATGGATGAAAAGTCTAATATCTTCAATGAGGTATTTGCACATACCGCATGAAAGCACAATTGATGTAATATGGTTGCTTTTAAAGTAGTTGAATGATTCATCACAAGCTGCACGAATTTACAGTAAAATATTTAAGGAACTAGCCAAGGAATTTCTAAATGGTTAGTGATCATTCCTGAGAAATGAAGAATGACGGCTGTGGTTCTGAAAGACTGCAGAATGGCAAATACAGCATCTCAAACTTAAAAACAGTATTCTGAAAGGAAAAAGCCTGTTGGCCTCTTCTTAGGCACACATAAAAACTGTGGAATGAATGCATAAAGAGTAAACCTGGAAGTACTCAAAAGTATGTTAGCAATTAAAAAACAAACAAACAAACAAAAACAACTGTATTGCTGATTTGCCAAAGAGAAAGCTTAGCAAATCAACCAATTTTCCAACTTAATGGTATAGCTGAGCTGACGTCTGGAATCAGAGCAATATGTTCCAATACTTCAATCCAGTCAAATCTTTTAATGCTCTCTTCAATTAGAGACTCAAAAGATGGGGGGAAAATGTGGCACACGTTAAATTATTAGATATGAGAATACAATTGCCAGAAAAATACCTTATATCCTATTAATTGTACTTGCATAGCCTTCAAAATTTTCTGAAAAATGAGGCATTTTTCATTTCATGAAAAATGAGGCTCTGACTGTACCACTGGTCTACACAAGCTCTTTCCCCATGCCTATGGTTTTACTTGTTGGTGTTGAAGGTCAGCTCTGACATGGTTTTCCTGCCTTGCCATGGTTCATTTTGACCCCCATGTCTTGGGAGCTTCATTTACATTCAAATCCTTTCCTTGGTTCCTTCCCAACCTGCATTGTGGTGATGACGAGCTTGGCCCTGTTGTCTTGCTCATCCCAGCCTGGACCTGCCGACTTGACTTCCCAGCTCGATCTCAGACTAGCCTCATTCATCATGGACCTGTCTGGCAGCCACTGAGCACTTGGAGGACCATGGCTGCTGTCCCCAGACCTGCTACTCTTGCTTTGGCACCGAGGGACTACAAAAGTTGTCCTTAAGGACTCTGTCCCTGCCTCCATTTTCCTGTGGTTCAGCCCACTCCTGCTATTCCTTCACAGCAGGTGCTGCAGGCAATCTGTACTACATAACATTTTCAATATCAGCTTGGAAGCAGGCACAGACAGCACTGTTTATCAAATAGAATAAACAGATCTTGTTTCATTTATGAAATAGATCAATTTCTATTTATGAAGAGATTAAACCTTTTGGAGAAGCTGGCATTATCCAGGTTTCAAATACATCATATTTGTAAATTCGAGTTGATAACAAGGATGCTAAACAGATGAGACCATACTTCAATATGTCAAAATGCACATTAATTATAACTAACATTTTATACTCATTGCCATGTTGGTTAGATCATTATTGCTTTGTAATAGACATTTTCTAAAGACTATTGCAAAACAAAAAGAGAAACATCTGCTAAAAAAAGTATTGTATCCTTGGTAAGGGACAGCTAAACTAAAGGGGGATTACTTTTTGGGAGAAAAAACAACCTCGCCCATAAAGTGTTGATCAGCAAAGATACTAGTCAAAGAACTATACAAATATGTTACTCTTTTAGAGAAAATTAATATTTAGCTATCAATAAGATTTAGGTAATTCTAAAGCGTACACCTCTTACCTACCACTGGAGATTTTAAAGGAGTGGCTTGATAAGTCAAAAAGGATAACCAAAGCCATTAACTGAAGATTTTAATTATAATGATGAACATATAGCTCTTAGTATGTCAGGAGAGGTTTAGACTGGATATCTGAAAAAGGTTTTTCACCCAAAGGGTGTTTGGGCACTGGAACAGGCTCCCCAGGGGAATGGTTAGGCCTGAGAGTTCAAGAAGCATTTGATCAATACTCTCAGGTACAGCATATGATTCTTGAGGATGGTCCTTAGCAGGACCAGGAGATGTACTTTGATAATCCTTATAGGGTCCCTTCCAACTCAGAATATTCTGTGATTAATGCCTTGATTTTTATTCTGACAGCCATATAAAACACATTTATAGCATTTACATTTTCCACAAATGTGTGCCCATAAAACCCTTGGACACTGTTAAATAAGGAATTGAAAAACAGGCCAAATACCTCAGTAGTAGAAATGAATGAAATTACAAAGAAGCAAAACAAAGATTTAATTTCATTATTGAATAACGAGTTCATTCCACGCATTGCAAGAAATATTTAACTCACCTGATTGCCAACTAAAAGAAGATGTTCTCCCAGCAGAAAGTCCTTGAGCATATCTTCCATTACCATCATATGCTAGAGAAACAAAACCGCAATTTTCACGTGATTTTATGCTCTCAAGTTTATGCATTCACTAATGACAGTGGTACAATAGAATCCTAACTTCAAGGATTTGGGGCCAAACATTTCTGAATTTTATACTTACAGGCAGGAGCCTCTCAGCCAATAACAGCAGAGGCAATATATCCAGTGACTAGAACAATGAAGCATTTACATCCTCTGCTCAAATTCATTCTGGGCATCTGATTTCCCTAAATACTTTTAATTAACTATAATCATTCCTTGTATGCTTCCTTTTATGCTAGTTGAATGCCTATCACCCAGAGTGGAAGAACTTTGTTTTTGTTTATGCCAATTTTCCAGCAATATCCTAGCAGAACATTACAGAAACCAAACAGAGAGAATAAAGGACACGTGTTAATTATTCACATATATTCTATTAAACATTAAACACCAGGTCTAACTTAATAACAAATATACTTTTTCTGTTCTAATCAAACTTTATTTTCAAGGAAAATAAAGATAGGAAAATGCATGCTCAAGTCTGAAAGTGTTTATATGTGTCTTACATATGTGCCTAACTATTCAATTTTTATTAATTATTAGTTCATATGTGCCTAATTGAAACCAAAATGCTGGAGGTATATTTCTACATATATCCAATATCATAAAAGGTAACACACACTGTACATTATTTAACCTTGTTTCTCACAAATGGTTTGTTTAAAAGGATATAAAGGATTTCAGGATAATGTGGCAATGCAGACTACTTTACTCGCAGTAAAGCAGTGTATATTTCTCCACTGTATCTAGTAAAAATAGGTCATCTGTAAGTAGGTCAGTCAACCTACTTAGAGAAACGAATGATTGTCTTTAAATAATCACAGTCTCATCTCATCTCTAGTACTTGATTAAAATAAAAAAAAATTAAAATCAGCAGCTTGCTTATAATTTCTGAGCATAGAAACCCTCAGTTTCTCTGTGAAGGATATTTTAAATTTCCAAATCTCTCTAGAATGCAGGCTGGGGGTGGGGAAAGAAACTCTTGTAAACACAGCTTAATAACATGAAATCCTAACCAGGCATTTCAAAAGACTACTGAATACTCAATATATAATTTGAGGAGAGCACTTAAAGGCAAATTATTCTATTTTTTGATATGTGTGTATACACTAGAAATTTATAACTGAGGAGAATAAATTTGACCAGATGCAGGACAAATTCTAGGAAGTCCATTTATGACACACACTGATTACATTTTTAATTTTTATTGCTAAGGCACAAGTACATCCTTCTGATGACTTTTTTATCCTGAATTGAACAAATACACTTACATTATGGTTCCCCTGCAAAACAGCTTACCCACAAGAAATACTGTGTATTGATACTTCTTTGTTGGCTTTTTTTTTTTTTTTTTTTTTTTTTTTTTGGTACCAGGACTTAAATTAGCATTGCATTATGATGCATGCAGACATTTAATATTAGCTATTTATGCAAAGGACTTGTCACTAGACACATCCATCACCTTCATCAATCCATGTTCCCCAATGCCTTGTCTGAAAATGGCATTTGGCATATTAGATAAAAAAATTATTCCCATCCCTATGCCACCTGTTGTGGACAACCGCAATGTTCCATGGCAATATTAAATTTCACTGTAATGTGAATTGTTTCAAGACCAAACATAAAAAGGCAAAAATCTATGTGTTTCATTACACTGTGCAGCACTGCAAAGGGCTGAGGGCAGATATTTTTCTCTGTTTTCAGTTTATTTCTGTAGCTTTCAGGTAATGAAGTACTGCACTAAACTCAAATCAAATTCGTTCTGCAGCAGGTTTTGTTAAATGATCGTTACAGCACTTGAATGACCAAACTACAAACTAACAATAAAGAAAATAAAAGTAGAATTAATTTAGAAATTGGAACATCTATCCTGACTGGTATTTGGTTGCTGTTTCTTTCAGCATTTAGCAGGCATAGCTATTCAAGGACAGATACAGAGCAGGTTGTTCTCTGCATCAGTTTTAACAGAGATTCCCCAAATAAAATCTGAACACAGTTTTGTCTACGGTTTTCTGAAGCTATAAGCAAGAAGGTGGAAAAAGCAATATGGGTGTTAAGTGCTAGGAGAACTCAGGATTTAATTTCCAACAGACACAAATTATGCCCTTTATCAAAATGGCAACACAGAACAAAATCTCACATGAAATGTTAGCAAGGATGATTAAGAAGTCTGTCATCTGTTCTCTTAGCATGGGTTGTCATCACCTTTAATATGTGATACTCATGTAGCATAGTCTTTCTGGGGCAAAATTTTAAGTGAGTTACGAAAAAATACTAGGAAAAGAAAGAATGGAAACCCACTACTAGGCCCCTAAAAGCAAAGCATTTCACAAGATCACGCTCTGAGTGTTGCCTTTCAGTAGCAAAATATTCTAAAGGGAACCAAGAGAGTTAATCTCTTGCTAAGGTTACCTTCGTCTGACAGTTTTGAGGCTTCCATGCTAGACAGAGAAGAAAGCTGCTCTACAAAAGGGATGCTGGAGAAACAGAAACCAAAAGACCCACAGTCATAAAGCCCTTCCTCTTCCTTGTATTCACTAACCACTCTTTACTATTACTACGAACTAATTTACATTAATGTCTAATTAATAAGTTAAAATATTTAAAAGAAATAATTAACTACTCCAATAACTAATTTACTAAGTACTATTCTCCTAGCTTTTCAAATACGCAATATTAATTCTAATGCAGAGGAGTGTGTTGGGTCTGGCTGAGATGGAGCTGGTTCATGGGTTGAGCACGAAGGGTTATAATGAATGGGGAGACATCAGTCAGTAGTGGGGCTCCATAGGGCTCCAACTTAAGCCTTGTGCTCTTCAACATCTTCATAAATGACCTGGAAGGGATTCTAAAGAAACGGAAGGGGTAACAAGCAAGTTCATGGATGATACAAAACTGGGAGGAGCTGTTGACTCCCTTGAGAGCAGGAAGGCCTGGACAAATTAGAGAGATGGACAATCTCTCTAATTTTTAAGTTTAACAAGAGCAAGTGCCAGACTCTGCACAGGGGTGGGCAACCCTGGATGTACAGACAGACTGAGGAATGAGAGGCTGGGAGCAGTGCCACGGAAAAGGACCTGGGGGTCCTGGTTGATGGCAATTGAACAGGAGTCAGCAGTGCCCTGGCAGCCAGGAGAGCCAGCCTTGTCCTGGGGTGCATCAGGCACAGCACTGACAGCTGGGCAAGGGAGGGGATTGTCCCGCTCTGCTCTGAGCTGGGGCAGCCTCTCCTCAAGGGCTGTGTGCAGTTTGGGGTGCCACAGTTTAAGAAAGACATTAAACTGTTAGAGAGTGTCCAAAGGAGGGCAATGACAATGGTGAAGGGCCTTGGGGGGAAGCCCTACGGGGAGCAGCTGAGGTCACTTGGTCTGTTCAGCCTGGAGGAGACTGAGGGGAGAGCTCACTGCAGTTACAACTTCCTCATGAGGGGAGAGGCACTGATCTCTTCTCTGTGGTGACAGTGACAGCACCCCAGGGAATGGCCTGAAGTGGTGTCAGGGGAGGCACGGGTTGGATATCAGGAAAAGGTTCGTGAGGATGTTTGGGCACTGAAACAGGCTATGCAGAGAAGTGGCCACAGCATGAGCCTGACGGAGTTTAAGAAGTGATTGGGCAATGCTTTCTGATATATGATGTTATTCTTGGGAATGGTCCTGTGCAGAGCCAGGAGGTGGACTCAGTCTTTTTGAGCCCTTTCCAATTCAGCATATTCTATGACTATGTGAGTTCACTTTCTCCTAGCAGCCCTCACAGTGCAGTGCCTTGCACTGGTAGCTGGAAAGGTGTTGATAACACACCTTTGGCTTCTGCTGAGGAGGGCTGGCACAGCATCAGCGCTGTCTCCCCAGTCCTTCGTCTCCTCAGTAGTCTGTGGTAAGCAAGATCCTGGGACAGGACACACCTAGGCCAACTGACCCAAAGTAACCACAGCTATATTCCAATACCACGACACCAGCTCAGATACAAAAACTAAGAAAAGGAGTAGGAGTGGGGACCTTTGTTATTTAGTATGTTTTTCTTCCCAAGCAACCACCAATGTGCTGAAACCCACAGCTTCCTGGGAAGTGGCTGAATATCACTTGCTGATGGGAAGTAGAGAATTAAATGGTTGGCTTTTCTTTTTGATTGTGTATACACAAACTCCAGCTTTTGCTTAATAAACTGCCTTATCTCAACCTATGAGTTATCTTCCAGCCTATTTTCTCTCTCCTGTCCAGGGGAATGATAGACTAGCTTGGTGGGCACCTAGAGTTCAGTCAAGGTCAACCCACCCCAGGGAGGTACAACTTTATGCAACAGGCCTGTAAAACACCATTTCAGGATGCAATCTACAAACCAGCCCTAAGGGCGGACCAGTCTGGCAGCAGTAAACACAAATAAAATATTCAACAGGATTGTTACAATCTCTTCACACGGGAATGAAGACGTGTCTGAAATGACCACCAAATGTTACAAGAAAAATTTAAGACTAAAGAAGCTTCTTCAGAAATATATCCTTAAAATTTAGTTAGTACATTATTTACTACACATATGAGCATACCCATTAGTACACATTTAACAAACTTTTGTAACACAGAAGTCAGAGATTTGTACTTACTTGTGCATTTTCATAAAATAAAACATCTGGCACTTTCATTTTCTCAGTTGAGTTATAAACTGGCATGGTCACAGACCCTATCTTCAGAATCCCATTCTTTATTTCACCTAGTCGTTTTTCAGGAAACAAGCAAATGCATTTCTTACAACATCTTCTAACCAGATATGCAATAAATATCCAACAACCACAAGTAACGATTTACAAATTTTAACAAGGCTGTGGTTTGCAGTAAATTATTTCTATCTAAAGAAAGAGAACACTTGGAAGAGTATCCATTTACAAAAGTTGCATTATCATCAATTTAAATTCTCTTTAAAACTGTAAAGTATATTACAATAAATGATGAAAAGGTGATCTTCCAGGAAAAGGACCATAAGAAACACCAGAACTTGTGACCACTGCCTTTGTCTAATTTCACACTCCCACTGTATTACTGGAACCTCATCAATACCGTTAGGCTACATTTCCTCAATCCACAAGATTTAACACTTCCATTCTTCTGTTGTGTTCCCCTGTCCCACTGTGGAGTGAGGTGCAGAGGTGAGGTAACAAGTGGCTGAGTGGGTGCTTAGCTGAGAGGGGGAACACACCCACCACAACAGTACAGAGCCACTGCTGATCCTCCCTTTCAGCATTGCATAGTTGAGCTATCCCTCAACTATAGCTCTGAGAGAAAAAGTACATTAAAAAAAAAATTCTTAGCTCAAAAGAACCAAAAATTCATACTTAAAAAAATAACAAATAAACAGTAACATAAGCAATTTTTTTTTGCTACTAATTTCTTAATCTAGCATGGTATAAAACTGAAAATACTCTTATTTCTAGACAGGTGTTTTTAGCTGTTAGCCTTTATGGCATGAAAGAGAGAAACAGAAAATTCAAGGGGATGTATCTAGATTTAAAAAGAAAAAAGTAAGCAGGTGGCATCACACACCTGGGAAGAGTTCAAATTATGTTGTATACACAGTTTTATATGTATATAAAATGAGAAGAAGAGATATAATAATACATAGATGACTGCAGATATATATGTATACATATGGCTCCATAGAAATTTGTATATAGTTACATACACATACTGCATATAATAGAAACTGTATATCCATTAATATATTACTATCTACATATGTACTTCCATATACACACACATTAATAAATTCATAAAAATAGAATCCACATGAATTAAAACCAAAGATGTGTTTACCACTGCAAAGATCTAACAGCAAAAATAGAGAAATCCAATACATCACACAACTGGGAACAAACATACAGAAGAACCAGAGCAGAGAACACTGGTGAAGCAGACGAAAGGAAAAATGTATTGAATGAAAAATGGCAAATTGCTCACAGTATGCTGCCTGACAGAGGATATGGAAAGATATACAGCTAGCATGAAGGGGGTCACAGAGGAATGAGAAAGTAAAAGTGAGAAAAATGGCAGAAGCAGAAATATATGCATAGCCCTGAAGGCTACTACAAATGAGTACAAGTTGGATAAGCCAAAGAAACAAAAACCTGGCTAGATAAAGGTAACATGCAACTACTACAGCAATTTAAAGAGAATAAAGAGATAAACAAAGAAGTGTGTGCCAGAATGAAAGCAAATGATATCACAAAACTTTTACAATAATCTCAATCTCAAAAAACAAAGGTGATTTTAATGGGAGAGAAAGAAGCAATGGTAAAAAACCAGAACAGAGAAATGTTAAGATCAAACTAAGGCTGTAACTGTACAGAGGACTAGCTATCAGTGACTAAAAGCCTGAGACTATGGATCTTACAGAGTGAGAAACACTTAAACAGGATAGGAAACAAAATTACATGAGCAGTGAATTTAGCAGGCAACACAGCATACTGAGAGCAGCAATGCATTCTGATAGAATGAAGTCAGAGATATAACTGAAGCAAATTACATTTAATTTTGAGGATAACTAACACACCTTTAAACATCCAGCAATCTGAATAACATTCATGCAGAGCAGAAAAAAAAAAAAATAGCAGAAGCTTACATGTGTAATCCTTTCCCTCTAATTTCTCTGTGTCATCTGGACTTGTTTCAATACCAGAATCCTGCAGATTTTTATGTAAAGCTGATCTGGCGAGGTTTGGTAAAAATCTACAAGAAAGAGAATAATAGGGAGGTTGTATTTTAAGGGGGTTTCGTTTTAAAGTTTGCAGTATTTTCTGTAATCTAAAAATCTAAATCTAATGTAATGTGTAATCTAAAATCTAAAATGAAGATTCACTTCCACCTCCAAACCCTGAATGTCTATTCCTTTCATAAAAAGCCTTCCACATTTCAGCTGTCCTGAAGGAGAGGAATTAAGCTTCTTTCATAGGCAATGAACTACACTTGTGATGGTGCACTCTTTTTAAAAGGCTTCAGTGTTATCAAATATTGCAATAGGATTGTAACGTAGGGTGGTTTAGAACTGGAGGCATGTAATGTCCTCATTCCATTGCAAGTAAGAACCACAACAGAAAGTTATTTTTTAGAAATACCTTTTGTCTTTACTCAATTCACTTGGATCTCAGTTTCCAGAGAGAAAGATTAAGCTCTAAGGTGTCTAGAACTAGACCCTTTCAGTTTTCCAAACCTTTTGGTAACAACTTACTTTCTTTTGAAAAGGGGAAAAAAACCCCAAAAATTCCCCAAACCACAAAAGCCCAGACAAACCAAAAGCCACAAACAAAATTCCAAAGCAAACAAAACCCTCATAACTTTTCTAGATACAGCTTTTAGAATTGAAATCAAGTGTCTATGAAATGTAAGTCAAACTAGACATTAATATGGCTCCCCTTTGTGTGTTTTTAGACAGTGAAACAATGCTGATAATGGTGACCTAATTTATATAATATAATGTATCTTTATAAAGATGGAAAAAGTGTACCAAGTCCTTTCTGCTTACCTTCCAGGTTTGAGAATACCACTGAAATATTTTTAAAGAAACTTCTAACTTCAAGGAGCAAGACAGCAATTGCATTATTTGCTAAGACACATTAAAAGCTATCTTGCACGTTAGCCACTGACCAGGCAACTCTTGCACTTCCACCAAAACTAGCAGTTCTACCTGGAAAGGCAGGCTTTATTAACAGCATCATAAAGGCTTTCATCTGGATGTTGTGACAGTCGACGACAAATTCGCAACAGTTGTCGAGTAGATAAAAACGAGGCCAGTGACTGTGCCTGTCAAAAAATACAGGGTAATTTAATGATTTAGTCCATGTGAGGGATTTAGAGCGAACGAGTCAGGAGAAAAACGTAATCCAGAAGGAATTATCTCAACTTTTCTCCTGATTCATAGACGCTTTGTGCCTTCTACAGCAACTCATGCACTTTAATAGGCAAGCTTGTAATTCTGTATTTTTTGCAGTAAGTCACTATCATAGAAATCATTATGTCATCAAAAGATTTGCCTTAAAATATCACTTGATAAGCAACAGGAAGAAAAATGTGCTGTGAACTGAATTTTATGTGCAATATAAACCCTAACATTAATGCCAGCAATAAAAAGCAGGTTAGCTACTGTGAAAGGATCAATGTGCTAAAAACTCATCTGCTCTTCACAAACTGAACATGAGCTCCACATGTAATGCTCTGGCAAAAAGGTCTGGCAAGATTCTTAGACATATAAACAAGACAACACTGGGCAGCAGTATGGAGATTGTATCACCTCTGCACACGCCTTCTGGGCAGGCCATTACTGGAACACTGTGTCCTTTGCTGTTGTCTACATGTTAAAACAAATGCTAAAAACTGGATATGATTCAGCAAAGATTTACAGAAATCATTCAATGCTAGGGAAGGCAGACCTCAAACAAACAGCAAAAGTTAAAAAAACAAACAAACAGAACCACAAAACAAGCAACCGTGTATTTAAAGAAAGGTCCAAAGACTGAGAAAAAAAAATCATTCTATAATTGTATCTACCGGATGAAGGTATCTAATACAAATAGGTTCCTTATTTTAGCAGGAAACACACAACAATGAGTGTGATCTGATAAGTCACGCCATGTTTTGCCTGGATCAAGTGAAATATTTTAATTAGGTAATTTCAGAATGTTTTGTTTGGGTTTATACAAGTTTATATAAGGTTTCTAACTGCATTAAAATTGTCTTAATATATGATGCTGTTTCAATTGGAAAAAACCCCAAAATTTTGACATTTGAAATCCAGGGGAAAAAATAGAGAAAAGCAATGATTAATGAATTTCACAGCCTTTTTTCCCCTTTATTAATTTTTTAAGCATGAGAAATTCCTTAGCACCAATTCCTTCCCCTGAAAAACAGCAGTTTTGACAAAAAGGCATTAAAAAAAAAAAAGAGTCAGCTCTATGAAATCACACAGAACTCTCAAGTTATGAGAAAGGAAAGAATAATATTTTTAGCATACCTCTGAGCAATGAGCAAGAATTATTTAGATTGGGCTAACTGTAAAGATTACTACTCCTGCTCCTCCGTCTTTCACTGACAGAAGATTATGAAGAATCTTCTGAACAACCAGTTTACAATCTAGTACTCTGGACACTGTGATGTAAATGAAGGCATTTCATGTGTTACTTCAAGACCTACTCAGTCATGACTGAAGCAAGGGCAAAAGGGAAAGGTAAATGTTCTATCCCTACTATCCATACAGGATAGGACCACCGAGGAAAAGTTGTATCACATCTTCTGAGTATTTCCAACTGGTAGCTGAAAGTATTGTCAACAGAATTTCCTCTTCTTTTACCTGATTTGTCTGGGGTTTTTTATATTGAACATCTGCAAACTCAAAATTGTATTAGTGACAATTTTTTAATATTTATCTATGAGACATCTAATTCAACAGGATCTTGATTGTGGTCTCCAGATTCCATTGTAAATCAAGCAAACAATTACAATGACGCAGACAACGCCCACAGAGTGAACAGACTACAGGTATTCTATTGTTAACAAAATCACTTTAAACAACGGTTAATATTTCAGGATAATCTCTGGCAGAGATTTATTTACTTAGACAACTCTATAAATAGCCTAATATACATAAGGCACACATTTCATCTCTCTGCACAGGTGTGCTGTTCCAAACATGTCTCATGTCACCGCTGATCTACAAGAATCCTCTTTCAAACCATACTGTGATTCACTTCTCATTCAGCATCACATAATTCATTTAGAAACTTCATAGTTCTACAGATATCCACAGATTTGGAAATGATTTTTGTGATGCTCTATTCAGGCACGGTATGTCTCCAAATATGTCAAAACTGATACATTTATACATTAGATGTAGGAAGCTCAATCGATAATTATAACAACTGTCCCAACAGTGTACCTAGAAGTCAATTTTTTACTTACTTTTTTAAGCTCAAAAGAACATAACAGCCCCCCTCTCAGCTTCTTAAACAGTAAAACTATAAAAATTATCACCCATGTTAAAATCAGGAAGACTAAGGACCATGGATTACATTTGTGTACCAGTTAAGCTGGTACTGCTGGATTCCATCAAAAATATTCTACATTTTACTTACAAAGGCATACTGTGTTTTAGCTGCTATAGCAATTTCTTTTTCTTTTCACCATGACTTAACTGTGTATTTTTAAAGAATTCTGTGGTCACTTTGTCAGCAGAACTTATTTTTCTTGACATCACTTCTTTAAGAGACTAGCCTATAGCAACCATGCAGTTCTGGAGTTTTCTATTTTCTCTGCTGCTGCTCATCATATTTTTAAAATTACTACATAGCTCCCATTGCCCAAAAAGCCCCAATAACTTCAGCTATCAATTTTCCAATTACTAAATCAAAGTAATCAAAAAATACCTGAACATATGTGGTTATATACATATACATTCAAAAGACACCTCAGCATATTTCACTGTGAGTCACATACCTGAACTCACTGACACGTGTTCTATTCTTGATTCTCTGGGATGTGTGCAAATCCCTAAAACTTGGAGATTCCAAATACATACACCATAAATCAAAGAAGTTTATAGTATGCAGCACAGTAATTGCCAGCAATAGCTTTCTGGGGCCAGTTTTCCAATCAGGCAGCCTTTGAAATAACACTAGAGCTTAGCACGTTTCACCTAGCCTTTGTTAAGACATTTGCAGCAGGAGAAAGTAAATTCAAAGAGAAAAAAGAAAAAAAAAAGGTCTCACGGTGGCATCATTTGTCTCCCGAAGCTTGTGTGTTACTGACAACAACTTTTCCACAGCAACACTGGGTGCATTTGGAATCTGGTCGAAAGAAAAACAGTATTAATCTTACTGCAAGATATCCAAGTTCCACATATGCAATAAGCATAGAGTTGCCACAGTTGCTCTAAGACAAAGAGTATTTTTTTATTACAACAGAATTTAATATTAAAATAAGAATTATGCCATTAAAAGATAAGCAGGTATGTTGCTTTGATAAGCTTTGAAAATCAGCTCCTTTATGCTACACTGAAATAGCAATATATTTTACATGTAACAAATAATCCTGTTCAGTAAGCAATAGCCAGTAAGTGCCTAAAGTACTGAATGTACTTACCATTTGTTTAATAACTTCAATTTCTTCACTCTTGCTTAAAGATCGAACATTATGAAAAAGAAATAGTGTCAAAAACTCTGGACCCAGCCACTGTTGGGTACTACTTCCAATGACAGGAGGTTCTGCTAAGACCACTACTCTGAAAGAAGGATGGATAGGAAAGATAGACCTGCAAAAAGTAAAAGAGTTTAAAAATGCATTACCTGGTTTAAGGAATGAATATCAGATTTAATTTTTACAATAGATGAAAAAAAGATAACTTATTGTACTGAAACGTATCATAGTATATTCAGATCATTTGCAATGCAACTTTATTTTTTAAAAAAAGACACAAGCTGCATAAAGTGACTTGACATTTTTAAAATTACACATTTTTTAATGCTCCGAAGTGTACCCAAGTCTCTTCATCTGCAACAGGACATGCAAGCCTTAAGAAGGACAAATATCACCAACTAAGCTACAGTCTACTGTGCTGTATGTCTGAAATGGGCACATCTCACTCATTTCGTGGACTTTTACAAGTGCTTTACCTAGAACAGGGTGTGTCACAGGCAACTCAGGGACAAAAGAAGACCTACCAGAGCTGTGGTAAAGAGTAATTTGTTTTACTGAATTAGACTGACAGAAAGGATGACACAGTAGAGATCTGCCTAGATACTGTGAAGAGCTGAATTTATTAACAGTTTAGGAACATTCCCTTACATATGCTCTTTGTGGTCCTTGGATTAATATGTCTAACTTGATAACACTCCTAAAAGTTATGCTTCAAAGACCAAACTAATCACTTCACCCTTGGCTCATTTTAGAGCCAGCATGAGGAGACAGGTCTCTATAGCGGAAGATTAAAATATACAAGAACTTCAGAATTGCTGTCCTGGCTCCTTAAATCAACCAAGCACAAAAGTCTAGCCACAAACAGTAGTCTGTCCATCTCATATTCTTTCAGCATCCCCAAACCATAACTTCAAAATATCATAGGATAGATTTTTATTTGCCTTAATTTCTCTTGGCCCAAAATTTTTTTCTAATGCCGTTCTGAACTCCCCTTCTTCATCCTACCTGCTTCCACAGCTTCCTGTGAAAAAACACACAGTTACCGGCTGTAAAGGGTACTTTTATTATTATTATTTTTCCCATCTTTAGGGGACTGACCTCCTAACTTAAGTTAGTGTTCCCCAGTTCTCACCTGAGGATTTGGTAACTAAGAGTCTTGATTCCACTGAAGATAATGGAATTTGTAATACAAACTTAAAAATACAACTTTTAGATGTGTACGTTAGGGCACTAAAAGACTACTGTCTTGGATTTTGATATCTTTGCCTTTTTCACATCTTTTTTATCCCTTATGTCTGTTTTATTTTCACCTCCTCTGACTGGGCATTCATTGGTACTCATTAATTAGCACACCTGCAAGATTGCAGCATCACACAGAATCAGTGAATAGTCTGAACTGAAAGCAATCCAGAAAGATCATAAAGTCCAACTCTTAAGTGAATGACCCATACAGAGACCAGACCTGTGACCTTGGTGTTATTAGCACCATGCTTTGATCAACTGAGATGATCTCTGGAAGCAGCAGAAACAATGGAGTAACACATCAGATAAAAAAGCCGGTCAAATTTTGTGCAAGAAGGGCCTGTTCCCATCAACTAATTTTACAGTAATCTTATTAAAATAGAGGATATTCATTTGAAAAAAAGCAAGTGAAATTTGATTAGGCAGCTTATATTGTTGTTACCATGTAATTTTCCATACAAATTACTGAAGACATAGATTGACAAACCTACTGCATAGTTGGCTCATCTGTACATCACAACAGTAAACCTGTGATACAACTGGGCAATTCCCACAGTCTCTTGTATCAAAGCAAACAAAGGCAGTGGTAGGAATTATTCTCAGCTGAAAGTCATAAGCCTAGAAACTACTCCCTGACTGATAAAAATAGAAATATATGTCTGAGAACATCACAAAAAAGAGGAACCAATGGGAATGTCACTGTCACTAAGCATAAAAGCAGGTCAGGGAAAATTAGCCAACTTTATTATAGAAAAAAACATTTCCTATATAGGATAAATACATATACTTTCAGACTTACCTTCCCTAACATTACTAAAGAAGAAAGCAACCCTCCCCCAGACATCCATCAAATTCTGGCCTTTTTACAATACCGTAAGAGAACACAAGAAGAAGTCAACTTTTCAGGTGAAGGAATCATATTTCTTTTGTGTCACCTCCTAGTCACTGCCCTCAAAGGGCTTGGTGGGGACAGCCAGGGAGGGCACAGAAAGAAGTGGGAGGAGAGGAGATGCAAAGTGAGGGCAAGCTAACTTGATGATATCCGTTCACTGACGTACTCTCTAGAGTTGGACAACATCACTGCTGCAGGTTTCCAGGTTGTAAATATGAATAAAACTATTTGGCTGTTTCAAAAGCCTATTGTTTGGAGTGATGTTTGCAATGCTGAAAATGTCAAGCTAAGTGTATTATTAAACGAATACCATAAATGACTCACTTCTAGAGAGCTCTGCAAGTTCCCATCTTCCATCAGCACAACTGAAAAGCTTCCAAGTTTCATCACATTGCAGATCAAGTCTCAAAAAGAATACAATATGGAGAGCTCCTACAAGGAGCTATACTTCATAGAAAAGAAATCTTTGATATGACAAGAAACCTTGTGGGTTTCACAGATGAAGGCAAAGTAAGTGAATCTTCATAAAAACTTGGCATCTTTTAAATTAATGAGCCTCAAACACAGTGGGAAGATTTGATGTTAACTGATTCATGCAGAGTCTCTATCCCTCTCTCTATTAAACATTCACTGACAATACAGACAGCAAGACACCCTCCTAACAAAATGAGTGTCCTTCTTTTGACATCACTGTTTAATTTCAGCCAAGGATTACCACCATTGCTCTTACAAAGAAAATCACACACATTGATCAAGGTGCTTTTAGGGAAAAAATTTCTTGTTATTGACCATGGTTCTGAACAATTGAAGCTTCTCATTTAAAAAAACAAATTAAATTAAAATTAAATAAAATGCAGAATGCCGCTTTTTGTAAGACCAAGCTATTTTTGGTTATCTCTTCCTGTAACATGATTTAATAAATCTCATTTTCTATCAAATTTTGTAAGTTGGGAATTACTGTAACTCTAGGACCAAAACGACCTATAGTGTTTTTTTCTTGCTGTTTCTTTTGAATTTCACTACAGTCTAACATTAACAGATTACTTTTATCTTAAAATTCACTAAACTGGAAAAAAGCCAAACCCCTAACAACAAATGAAGTATAAACTAAAAAATGTAAGCAATTAAAATTTCTATTACTTGTTAAATTCACTCCCTGCCATGCTTCATATTTCTCTCACCTACTATGCATTCCCTTTCAACCTAAGCACATGGAAAAGAATCCACTGTCTGCAAGGCATTAAAACCACCCATGAATTATGAGAGCCTTTTTAGATTTTGAACTAGGCTATAATGTATCTACTCCTAGATTTTGCTGTAATAGCTGCCTTTCTGCTCACCACACCAACAACTTTGCATCTGTGTGCGTTTAGGGGGTACACCCACACAAACAGGTTAAATATTGCATCCCAAGACAAACAAACACTTCACTACTTGATTTTTACTGTAAAGGCTGTGTGCTACCTTTACAGTAGTTGTCTTGGTGAAGTAATGGATGATTACAGAAGAAATTCTATGCAGAAATCTTGGATATGCACACTACTTGGACATTCTTTCTCTTACTCTCTGAACTTGTTCAGGGGAGTGAATCATGCAGTCACTAAATGAGTAAGATATCAACAACTATAATTTCCTTCTATGTAAAATATCTTTAAGGACCATCTGTCACATTCTCAAGGTCAGCTTTTTTTCTTCTTCTTAAACTCATAAACATGAATTCTTAGTTTCCTCAGAGGAGTGAAATGTTCTATGGCTAACTTCACAGCCAAACTGGCATAATAAAGAATATAGGAAAAAGGACTCTGTGGCCACCATTAGTTACTTTGTAGCTTAGAGGCTTGCAGCAGGCCAAGGAGTATCCCAAAATGTCCCGAGGGCAATGCATCACATGCACTTGCCACTCTTAAAAAGAGCTATTGTACCCACCAGCCTAAGGCCCGTCTTAGAAAAATGAATTTTTTTTCTACAGATGTAGAAACGTAATGAAATAATAATGAATATATTACTCAATGACAATAATTAACCTCATTTAAAATCAGAATATACTCGATTAGCTCTTTCCAAGTAATAAAACTTGGAAATGTTGTCAAAAATATAAATTATGAATAATAGTTCTCTACTCTACAAAAATTGAAAGCAATCTGAAAACCAAACCATACTTGCCTCTTTGTCCAGCACCTCAAATAACACTATCATGGTTTAAGCACATTCACCTTCTCTACTGTAATACTGTTTGCATTTGTGGACAGAGGTATGTGATTTTTCTAGAACACAGCATGATCTGAAATACCATCCCTTTAATAAAAAAACCCAAGCAAACCTTTTGATCCTCTTCTTCTTTCTCTTCTGCTACACATATGAGTATTCTGACTATTGACGCATTAAAGATTAAAGGCACTAAAATAGCAGGAACATATTAATATTCCCTTACTAGAAAATTAGGTAGACAATGTGTCACTCAAACATTGCAGATCCAGTCCCAACAAAAATGAGAATAACATCATATATTCCACAGGCCTGGCAAAAAGCAGTAGCACTGAAATTACTTTAGTAAAATCGAGAAAATCAGGATAAGTAAAGTTGTCTTTTATCTTCAGAAATCCAGCTAAGGCCACCAGTGACAGTCATTGGCATGCACCAAGAGAGATGTCTCTCATCAATATGGAAAGCATCTCTCAGTTGCAATTTAGATAAGAATTTGCCCAACCAATCTGCTAATAAATTCATATTACAACATACTCTATTTAGTTTCTCCAAAGACAATATATTGCAGGCAAAGGAGGGATGGTGAGCATTGTTGTGATTAAAATCTGTGATTGAATCAGGTGTCAGTACCTCAGATAGGATTGGATGGATTAATTCTGCTGGATTCTGCAACACTGGAAGGTACTAAAGTTTGCAGTGACAGGTAACTACTGCTGAAAAGGATGAGTAGCAAGGATGAATACAGTCCTGGAATCAAACAGCAATTATTGACATTGTGTCCTGGATTCAGTTAAAAGGCAGTGATGTTTTCAGAATATGGAAGGCACCAAACCAGGTGCGGTCCTGGAACACCTTCAGTTCCTCATGGGCTGATGAGAACAGTACCCTCTCTACAGAGGAGT
Source organism: Hirundo rustica (assembly GCF_015227805.2). NCBI lineage: Eukaryota > Metazoa > Chordata > Aves > Passeriformes > Hirundinidae > Hirundo > Hirundo rustica. Next base: position 57,607,369 of record NC_053451.1, on the reverse strand, counting down.
CGTCCATCATGCCAAAGAAGCCCAAAGCCAAACCCAAAGAAGCCATTACATGCTTGCATTAGTTTAACTTAGCTTTTTTTATTAAATCATTACAGAAAAAAGGGCAGATTGAACACTTCACCTAGGAGGCGAGGATTCTCAGCAAAATGGACTTCAGATAATTCAGAAGCAAGAATATTCATCTGCATCCAATGGTCATACTGAGCTTCCTGAGATAAGTACGCCTACACAGTGGGGTATCTGTTTCTAAGACCAAGTACTAATCAGAAATGGATTCTTGTCTAGTACAACAGACACCCTTTACTTATGGATGAGAAAGTGAAAGCTCACTGATAGTCAAACAGATAATTAAGAGCTTAGCAACTCAGAAACATCATATTACAAAATATTGAGGTGGCTAGATAAAAGCAGTACACCAAGATCTAAAGGAAAGAGAGACAGCCTTTCAAGAAAAGCAAACAAACCCCCCCAACTTTTGGAGCCTCCAAAGTAGCCAAAAGCAATGCACAATTACCACTGAACAGCTGAACCAAAAGGTTACTTAATGAGGCTGAAAAGGAAAGTAGATACAGAGGTGACACAAAAGAGAAGCCTGTGCAGAACAATCATTAAAGAAGACAGCTTGGACAGTGCTCATGGGTCTAATGGATAATGAAGATTAAAGGGAGCCACTGTCAAAACAGCCGTTGTTAGAACAAAAAATGACATGCAGGATCCAGATGTATATTTCTATTCTTGTGAGACAGATTTGATCCACTAAGCGGCAGCTCTGAAGATGAATGTGTGATGAACTGTCCAGGTTTTTGGAGTATATTGGAAGTGTACTAAAGGGTACTAGGCAAAACAGTACAGCCATTGCCATTCTGCCTGAAAGCTCCTTGGACAAGACCATGAACACAGCAGGGAGGAGACTGGCACAACAGATATATTTTGTAGCACAAAGTCTGATGCAAAGTTGGGATACCATCTGAGATGGGCCCTTAGAGCATTTTTTGCTGCTCTTTTCAAAGCCTGTGCTTAAAATTCTGATAAACAGAACACTTCCCTGATATATAGTTCTTCACTCAAACAAAATAAATGCAGGAAATTACCATCTAGGTAGGTGTATGGCCTCTGCAGACTGGATAGAATTTGCAACAATTAGGCTTAGAACGAGGTTTGAGTTTTTTGTTGGTTTTGTTGGAGCAGTTCTTGCCCCTTTTTTTTAAACCCACTGTATTTTGATCAAAAAGGGAACCAGAAATACAGAGACAACTAGGAAGTAAAAGAAGAGCAGTTTTCTAAAGGGTGGACTATGGAGGTCAAAGAAGAAAATCTGATGCACAAGACAATTGAGAGAAAACGTGTGGCACATCATGAAGGCACCCCTGCTATAAACCCATCAGGCCTCTTCAAAGTTTGGACACAAGCAGCATAAATACGAAAATGGATGTCTGACATAAAACTTCAGCTGTCTTTTCAGAGGACAGATCCATTTCAGAATCACAATATGTTTAGCTCCTTACATATTACTGAATATTAGATTGCATTTGTTCTGACACAACCAACAATATCCCTCCCATTAACTAAAATCAGTCAGCAGTGTTTGATCATCTATCAAGTAGGGCCTCAGAGGACTAGAAAACATTTCTATCTGGGGAATGTTTCCAGCAGACAAGTGGAAGTAAAGGAACAAAAAGAATAAGCATAATGAGTCCCAACCCATCCTTAGGATTTCCTGCCCCATATTAACTGTAAATTAAATACCAGCTTTCGAGCTCATGAGGCAAAAGAAAGTAGCAAGTAGTATTTAACTTCAATTTTTCTTTATTTTTCAAGACTTTAAATAAAATGTTCCAAAATTAACTACTATATACCTTTATATCTATTTCTGTACTTATTTAGAGTTTATCTTCAATTTCTAACTCCTTCTCTTAAAGGATATTGAATGTTTTCCTTTTAGTTCAAGCACTCTAAACAGGATATAATTTTGCCATACCACAAAAAGAAATAGAGCTCAGGAGGAACCTGATGTTTAAAAGTGTTTCTCTTAGCAATTAGAAGGAATCAGTTTAAGAGAAAAGCATTCTGCAGTTTCTTTATTAGAAAAAAAATTTATAAAATTGAAATGTTGTTTGCATTCTATAGTTGTAGCTCATACTTTACCTTTCCTGTAGTTTCTCATCAGAGAGCTGCAACTCTTCTTTTAAGTTTTGGTATCTATCTTCCCTTAACAATCTGGTGCCATCATAGAGAGTCAGTTCTCTGTCATGTATTAGTCTGAAAATAAAGAATAAGCTCTATCTTGCCTTTGATTAATTTTTATAATACATATAACAACTACGAGTGTTTTTAAACGTTATCTCAGTTAACATATGCCTCAGTAAAAAGAAAAAAAATATATACAAATTCAAGATGCATCCAGGCATGGAGTTAAAATAACATACATAAGTTCTAGCACATAGTCAGTCAACTTAGTTTAAATCCATATGGTAAGAATATGAAAAAAAATAACCTCTCACCAGTGGAATGTGCATAAATGGCATGAAACTGCTTTTTCTGTTATGCTTGTACCAAGTAATATACTTTTATTTATTGAAATGCTATCTTTCAGCTGGCTTTAATGATTAACATACATACAGACACAGCTTTTATTATGTGATATGCAGAAGTTGATTAGCTATAATGCATGCACATGTCAGAACTAAAAATCAGAAAAGAACACTAAACAGATGAAAAGGCAAAAACACAGGCAAGTATAAATCTCTGTTCTGTCCTTCTGCATGTATATATAATAAGACAAAGAAGAAAATACTTTTACTACATGCTTTGAAATCTCGTGATGTCCTTTGATTTGTAAAAGGCAGTATATGATGCATGCATATAAAAATTTGACCTAACAGTATAAATAATTATTACCATAGCATTTTCTATTACTGTATGCTGCAAAGTTTAATTTTTTTATTGAATTATGAAATAATGTTTAGAAAGAGATCTTTGTAATCAACATAAAGTATGCTACGGAACATATATTATAACATCCTTGTTTAGAAGCAGAATGCACTCAAAGTGTTACAAATGTTTTCTGACATCTTGCATTTTAAAACTGTTGCACAAATATTACTAATCTTTAGATTTCAGCATTCTAGAATAAAATCTAGCTCATTCCGAAACTCAGACTTACACTCCATATTTACAACAGGATGAAATTTCCTGTATTATTTCAGGCTTACAAAAAATTCAAGAATTAATTCTGCTCTTAAGTAAATAATGAGCACTACATACTCTATGAAACTTCAATGCTCAGCTTGATCTTTACAGCATTCCTGAAGTTCCAAAGCCATATTCACCAGCAGCAACTTAAGGTCTCAGTAGGCATGCACTCAATGCACACATCACATGCACCCAACTCATCCAAGCTCACGTCCTGACCTTTGGAGCACAGCTAGAGTGCCGGGGTTAATTCGATGAATGCCATCAAGAAGAACAAGCTTTCCTTCCAGAGCTGCAGTGACAAGCGGCGACGGTCTCCAAGCAGTGTCTCCATTCGGAAGAGTGTACCTTTGCTGTAGCAAATCTCTAGCTGTCATATCCTGGAAGTATCAGTCCATCAGAAGAATATATTTATGATCTATTCTCTTAATTTACAAGTACAGCTTTCTCCTTAAAAAACTGCATTCTTTTCTTACCAAGAATATAGGAAGATTAGCAGGAAATCTTCAATTACTTTTCCAGAGTTTTAGAAATACACATAAATCTGCTCACAAAAAAATGCTAAATAGTCTTTGGAAGTTCTAGATTTGCCAATATCACCTCTTTGAAACAGGAACAAAAGCCTTTCTCCCCCCTTCCCCTTTACCAAACATAAGCATATGACAACTTTTACACAGCCCTTCTGCGTACAGAAGGGGGCAGCAATTTACACCTGGAGCAAACAAGAATAATTCCTTTCATATGGAAGCCATCTGAAAGAGCAAAGATTTTATCATTAATCTTGAACACAAACCAGCATGACATTCCACCTCTCAGCAGGGAAATGCAGTGGAAGCATCAGAGAATAAAAGGGTAAGAAAGAAGCCCATAACACAGAATTTATCAAAAGTACATAGTCTATGACAAAATAGACAAGGAATAATACCAAAGACAAAATCTAGCATATCCTCCAGCACACATATTTTAGATGTTCCATTACAACAGGTAAGCACCAGAGAAACAAAGTTAGAATAGTAATTTTGTGACCTGGAAGACTAAATTCCTTCCTCAGGCTGCGAACACAACTTAACCCAAAATCAGATAAAAACATATTTTCTATTGTAATTGTAGCTTTTGCATATGTCTTTTTCACAACTATAAACCCTCTGAACTTTAAAGAATAAAAATAGAATACATTACGTCAGATAACCTGAATCATTTCCTTTTTCTACATTTCCTTAAAAGCCCTAAAATAACAGGACAAAGTCTGATTCCTTCAGTGCTTCCACATTTATAAAATTTAAAGTCTCACATTCAAATCCACAAAACCATACCATCTTTTTATTGTTGTATTTCTATTGTTTTACTACTGTGTTCATGCTTTCCTATTTTATTAATGCATTAGACATGAAACATTTTTATAAAAGAGAGAGAAATATGTGAGTTTAGGACTTGCTTAAGAACTGTGCATTCAGCAGATACTAAATGCTGTAATGAATAATTAACTAACACACCTTTGGATAATTCACCTCTAAAGAAATTAAACAACATACAGTAAGAATTGACTGGGAGCCTGGTATGCTATACAGCATGTCCATCTCTAATTCCAGCAATGAGAACCATGCATGAATTTTCTGCAGATAAACTCAGAAGAGTATTTGGTGCAGAATATTTTCTGAAATATAACATAAATATAACATTGTGATTTAAATGGTTGAATGAGATTCAATTAAGGGATGATTAGAAAGGAATACCATTGCTAACAACTGCAGTTTTTGTAAGGAACTTATTTTATGGCTAAGTACCTGCCCAGTGATTTACTGTTGTTATTTATTTAGTCTAATACAATTTTTAATAAATTTTATTCAAATCACTTAATATATGATACTAAAACTAATCTTATAGTACTCTAATGCTAAAAAGGCCTCCCTTTGGAGTGGAGGTAACTGAAGTATAAGAATTAATTATTCCTCTTATTTTGGACAAAGCAAAGGCTTTGTCTGTCTTGTGTAACAAAAAGCTTATTTTAATTTGCAAAAGTCATTGTAACTTATGTGTTTTAAATTTCATTGTTTATTTCCTAGAGTGGTTTGCATACAGGGAAAAAAAATATGTTTAGGAGAAAAACCAAGTAGGAAAACTTCTGTTGCGCTCCCTCTAGCAGCTATACCAACATAAGCCTCCAACCTAGCCATTTTTCATGGCTTGTAGTACTAATCATGTTCTTGGCAATTATGAGGTGAAGAATCTATGTTTCCTGCTTTTCATGCCAATTTGGACTCATCATTTGTTAGTATTTCACAAATACAAAACTGGAAGGATTTGGTAAAAAAAAAAAAAAAATCCTAGAAACAAAAACATCACAGTACACAAACAGTACTGATGCACTTACAAAACCGTTTTTGCTAGGGAAGAAAAGGAGCAAGTTGCTGGAAAACTGTTATAACTTCACTTTGACTGTTACTTTTTTCCCCTCTGAAATACTGGAGGGAGAAAATATTTTATTTTAAGCAACTTGGAATAAAAGTTCCCTAACTACAGTCCACAAAGCACTAGCTGGCTACTGCTTCTCATTTGCTATTGCTTAACACCTTTAAGAGGCAACTTAAAACCCAAGCTTTCCTAATCAGGATGAGTTTCCTTTCTCAGCAATTCACCTACGTGGAACTGCATATAATGAGAAATCCATATAATGATTTCAGATATCACAAATGAGACAGGAACTGCTCTTTCAGTCAACTGTTAGTAAAAGAGATGATCTATGTTCCAAAAGGTTTGCTTTAGGAAAATTTGGTTCTCACTTCAAAACATAAAAGCTTTTAGAGTTGTTTTTTTCTGTGAAATCAATATAGAGAGATACACAATTTCACATTATTAATCAACTTCAGTTGCAAATAACAATGAAGCAAATATTAAAAGTTGAGACTATGTATACACACACACACATTAGAAAAAAAAAAAAAAAGGCAAGAATTAATTTCTTCAGTTAGCCTGAGGAGAAACGATGCTATTGCATCAGACCAATGGTAAATGTCCCTCGATACATTTTTGTGCCTGCAAAAATTATCAGAAAGTAAATAAGAACCATAAAACAAAGAACAGCCTCCTTAATTTTAGAAATGGATTCAGGACAGTATGATGTTCTCTCTGAAAAAAACCCCAGAAGACACATTTTTGAATGAAAGTAGAAAAAAATGCTGTCACACTTTTCATAGTCTTCACTGCTGAATTAGTCTATGAATTTAACATTTGTTTCATCCTTAAATTATCCTAACACTTTGCTATGCAAAGCCCCTGATAGGTTATATATTTTAAGAAAAACAAATGCATTCTCAAATTCTATTTATAGCTCAGCTACATTCAATACTATTTTTATACACTGCTTTTTGTAAAAACTTCTGCGTTTATGTAACGCATTCTACATTAGGAAAGATTTATATGTATAGATACATATGTGGATCTTACCTAGGCTTGGCTACTCAGGAATTTACAGTGAGCAAGGAGCTCTCAGTAATTTATTTGCTTTATTGATACTGTTTTGATATCACCAAAAGCCTTTCTATAAAACCCCTTTGTCCTCTGATGTTGATCAAACCTTGGTGAAACCAAAGGAAAAGTTTCCTTCAGTGGGAAATACCCTTTCCTAGATTTTATTTTTACAGGATTTTACAGGAATTACAGATCCCTTTCAAATAAATATGCTTACTAAATAAATGGCAATTGTCAGCTCTGCTCATGTGACTTCAAAAATGAAGCTGCCTGCTCATATTCATTGAAGCCATATTAATTAAAGGTAGGAAGCTGAGAAACAGGGGCCATGCCTTTAAGCAAATAATTATCTAATTTTGCTGGTTAATACCAAATATCGTATTGTGCGCAACAATACAAGACTTGTGCTTGCCCTTAAGCAGGTTCGTCAAGCAGCAGAAGTTATTTTTCTGGGAAGATTTAGAACTATGTTTACAGTGACAAGTACAGAGAGAAGTATGCAGAGTAGCTGGACACAGTTCTGGCTCAGAAACTATACTCCTATTTTAATAGGTCACTATACAAAAGCTAGTAGGCACTGCTGGGAATCCTATATTATTATGGGAATGCTGGGAATGCTATATTATTATGAACACAACATAACACCAATGAGGATATGTAGCCCTGGAACCCAAATCTGCTCACACTCAGCCATGTTAAAGCATAAGAAAAGGGCAGAAATCATCCATGTAACTCCAGTTATGCAGACAGTGTTTCAAAGTCTTCACCCTTATTAGCTGAAGCCACACAGAGGAGGAAGGAAAAGCGGTGGGATCGTGACTGGGGAGGTTCTCAACAGTGCAGGAAAACATAAAATGGACTGTCTTTTTTTCACCATCATTTTCAGTATTTCTCTTTTCTATTTTCCTCTCACTTTTTCAACCCTTCAACCTCATCACCTATCTCTGTCAGTGTTTCTCCCCACATGCCAGTACACTTTCAAATCAGATGCCACTGCCATTTTTTCCCTTGGAGGTCTCCATGCTGTCTCAGAAAAAAATAAAGCAGAGAAGGAATCGAAGAAAGATACCAGCATATTGCATTGAATCTGATGCTAATGTTTTCCTGCAGCATTGCCAATTACCACTTAGAACGGTAATTCCTGTTATGTTTGGTGTATTTTGACTCATAAGGTCATAGGAGACCCTTGACTTCATATTTAAGCACTTTCATTCCTCAGGGTTATGGAGAAAACCTTATACATGTGATCTCTGTGTGAAAAGCTAGCTAATTAATTAATTCTACTTTTAAATCTGGTAAATTTTACATTTATGTCATGAGGTTAGAGTATACTACAACCTAATACAGACTATTCTTTTAAGTACTGAGTGACCACTGGCTATGACATTGCCCTTAAGCTTGACAGAACTTGGGGCTTGCAAAAACACCCAACACCTCTAGTGCTGTGAGAAAGTCTCTGAGATCATATTTAAAGCATGACCATCAGCAGATAGTTTCTTTACCTGGTATAGCATGATAGGTTCTATGCTGTATCCCAGTATATCAGCAAACTCCTTTGCAATAACTGTTTTGCCACAGCCCTAAAAAGTTAAAAAATAATAATTAGATGACATTGTAAAGGTCACAGGGAAGAAGGGAGAATAGAAATTTAAATTCTTACTTTTCCTCCAATTAAACACATATCTTTAACCATATGGGATTGCATCATTTCTGCCAACAGTTGATTATGGCTGGAAGTCCTTATGAAAGTATCTGATCGAGAATGATTTTTTAACATTCCAGTTCCAGCTGGAACCTGTAAGAGAGAAAAAGTAAATCAAAATGCCAAATAAACTATACAGTGATAACTCTAAGCTTCATGTGAACTACATTATGCTTGTCCAAAACTACTGCACTATTTTTCTGATACTTGTCATCCATCAAACTTGAAACTGTCACTGTCACAAAATTAAAACACCTCATTTCTAATAGACAGACTCCCCCACCCATTCTTCACAAAAAAAATTTTAACGAAATGTGAATCAATACAATTACAGCATTGAGGTATGCAAAGAACTTCAGACCGTACATAAGAGACAAATAAAAAGTCACCAATATTCACTGCTCATCAGAGAAACATGGAAGAGCTAGAGCAATTAGTACTGTGAAAATCTGAAGGAACTATTTTGACCTGAACTTTGGAGAGTTTCAATAGTTCACCACATTAAGGCACTTGCTCTACACTTCCACTTCCGGCTCTAGTCTAGAAACTGTTTCATCTGCAAACTCCTAATGCCCTCCTGTTCAGAAAGCCTAAGAGATTCTGCAGAAGTACTTTTTGAATGTATCACCTATATGTCAAATGAAAACAAAAAATTTTGCTTCAGGAAAGAATTTAATCAAGTTCCTACAGACTCCACTCTTCCTGAAAAAATCCCATTTGCTGTTATTCCCCTTTTTACTTCGTTATGGTACAAACTCTCTTAGGATATTTCTCACCAATGTTATAATCTCTCTGACTCCCACTAGTTCACCTTCTTTACAGACTCTCTAGACTCTCCAAATTCAACATTAACCTCAAATTCTCAGATCAGCATCTGTTTCCTGATTAAGAACTTATTTCATCACCTAGCAGGTCATAAACTTCATTGGAAGAAACTCAAACTAATCATTTTGGATGTGATTACTTTGTTCCATTTTCCCAACATCCTGTGTCGGAACATTACCAAGCACTCATTAGATTTTATTTGAAGTGTAAACAAAGACAGACTTGTTTTTACAAAAAGAAAAAGGGAAAGCAACATTAAGAGCATCAAAAGTACTCTCTGCTATTCTAATCCAATAAAACAACAACAACAAAAAGAAATTGAAAGGCTTTTCTTTTTCATCCAAACTGTAATGATTCACATGGAGAAAACAATGAGTTTATCTATAAATAAAATCATGTGTATCCATAAACTAGTATTACAGTATCTAAATGTGTCTCCAATAAATACCATGTGCTATTCCACCAAAAAAAAAAAAAAAAAAAAAAAAAAAAAAAAAAAAAAAAAAAAAAAAAAGTTCAGTGCAAATAACTTTTAGTATTGATGAATATATAAATTCATACCTGGAATGTCACTTCTTTTTCACCAATTTGGACAGTTACATCAGCCTTGAAGGGTTTGTTTCCATGTACACATTCTACTCGAGTAATCTTCCTGGGAAACAAGTGTTTTTCTGAATCTTGAAGTTCAAAGCGCTGTAAAATTCAGGGGTGAGGAAATTAATTATTAAATACAACTTTCTGGTTTTAAAAAAAAAACAACCCTGTTCCTTCTAAATTAATGCCAGAAGCATATTCATGATCAATTTCTTGTGAAGTCCTAAATTCATTTACTCCAACTTTTACTGCAGATACCTGTGTTCATATTCTTGGTGGCCTATATATTTTACATTTAAAACCAAAGCAGAGAGATTGTATACCAACTACTTATTCAGAGTGTAGTGACAGACAAAGTGTAAATGTCACATGGTGACTTTGCCAAGTCTTAGCCTGACAGTCTAAAATAACATAAGAAATGAACCATAGCCTTTAGCACGTGTAGTAATATCACCTATCTCTGCAGCTCATTAGAACCAGTTGTAGATTTAAACATCAGACTACCAATAGAAATAACCAGCAAACACTGCATTTACTCAGTTATATAGCTGCTACATAAAATGAGATTTGAGGACAACCTGTACAAATTAAGCCTCCAGCATGCTCTGGGTATATCAAGGACATAAAACAGGACATATGTTTTCTCTATCCTCTTTTGAGCATTATACCCTTTATTTTTGCTGTACATTGAAAGCACAAAAACCATTTAAAAAATGTTCAATAAGCAGAGTCATAATGGAGACTTTATACACAAAAAAGCCCCAATAACTGGAGCTACTGAATTCTTAGAGCCATTTTATTCAACAGAGTGAAAGTTGAGTAAACAAGAGAAAAAGGCATACTGTTCAACTTCTTATAATTCTTAGAAAATGTGTTTTAAACAGAAGTCATTAATGTAAAATCACTCCTAAAAGGCATACAGTATTATTACTACTAGGATTCATAGCACTGCCTTACTAAAGTTCAAAAAGAAAACTGAGATGGATTGCCACAAAAACTTTTCCTCTTCATCACTTTTTAAATTTCCACTTTGGAGCAAAAGCCTACAAAAATACTACGTTTAAACATGTATTTAAGATAAACACGCTTTAGTAAATGGCTGCACCAAATTACATTCATATTGCAACAGCTGAGTCTGTTTCAGATACCATTAAATTCTTAAACAACAAGACAGGATAGGAAGGCCTACTGAGTACTATCTCCAAGTATGATTCTAAGAAACACTCCAACTGCGATTCTGTGAAAACAACTACTAAATGTTCTCTCTCTTTCTTCATTAATAAATTGCAATATTCTTACTAAGTTAATGGTATTTAGGATAGAGTCAAGTGGGCTTATATACAAAATTGCCAACTGCTTGTATACTAAATCCCCTACCAACAAGAGAAAATAACTGAGCAAGATTACCTGCACCAGCAGACACTGGATACTGGGTAACAAGGATTTAGAGACAGCAACAACAGAACTTTGTGTACAAAGGTCTTGGGAGTTTAAAATTTCTAAGGGTTTTTTTGATTGGCTGGGTTGTTTGTTTTTTTTTTTTTTTTGTTTTGGTGGCATTTTCTTTGTTGTTCTTTATTGTTGTTGAGGGTTCTGTAGTATTTTAGACATTAAGTCAGGACAGTGAAAGAGGAACGTCTATGTGTAAATTGTTACTGAATTTAGATGAATTAATCCGACTGAACTTGAATTTATCACATGTAATTACATAGTTGCTGAACTGAATACTCAAGTAATTAAACAACCTCACTCCTCTAGTAAATTCCACACTTACGCCTGAACAGAAGCAGTAAGAAAAACTGCCTGTGGCTTTCAGACCAAGGCTGGTGTCTTTGACAGAGTTCTTCACTGAGAATTATGACAGGCATAAAATGAATATACATCACATTAAACACTTCTGCTAAGCCAGAAACAACTTCCTCTATAAAATGTTCAAGCTGATAGCTGCAAAGGAAGAAATATTTGTGGTTTGAGAGAACAACTACCAAGTACATTCAGTACCAGAAAATTCAAGAGATGCTTGGAGAGTCAGAAGCAGGCAGCCCCATCAACTCAGAGGAAAGCAAAAAGAATAGACCAGTCACCAACAACCATGGAAGTGGTTTGGCACCTCATAATCATAAGGCCACATTCTGCATGCCTAAGAACATGTGAGAAAAGACAAACTGCAAAAGTTTGGGGGGGAAGAAAGGAAGAGGAATTCTGACTACTTGGAAGCATCTAATGATCGGCAACATCTCAAAATGGAAAATGCAAAGAATACACCAGTAATCCAGCTGGCCAAAGGAATATAGAGCTTAAATGAGCCATAGCTACAGATGACCACTTGGCTGAACCCACAAGGCAGCCAGACTATTCAGAAGAGGCATCCAAAGGCTGGAAGATTCTCTGCATGGGAAAGAAGAAGAATTCTCCAAAGAACCAGAGGACTGAACTGCTTCACAAGGAGCAAAATAGGAAAGGCAAATACAAGATAGGATGGATTGATAGACCAAGTCTGACAGATTCTACTACAATGGTATTTATTGGCACTAAGAGCATCTATTAATGCAAAACTCCAAAGATTATAAAATCCTTTGGAAGGAGTAAGAGAGGAACAAATCCATCCTTAGAACAAAATTTGCAACAGAAATATCTTAGAAGAGAAAAGAACTCAGAAGAATTCTTTCTTGTCTAGACATGAAATAGATTTCCAGTCTTACAAGCATTCCTACGTACTGTGAGGCAAAGAAACAGTTTTCAATGAGGAGGTCAGGTAAGATTCAAGTGTGTGTGCAAGCAATACAAAAATTACTAAAGGCAACAAAAACCATTTTATTTTATATAAGATCAAGACAGTAAACACAGAATTAATCAAAGCATGAAAAAAATGAAGAAAAATGATAGGGCTTTAGAGTGAAGCTAAAAAAGGATATAGGCTAAAAGTGACTTGCTCATTTATTAAGACAAAACCACTCTGTATGTATTTTCTAAAATCTCATGGAAAGATTCTCCTGATGAGAAGGTAAAAAAATCCAAACAGTGGGGTGTTCCCAACATTGAAAAAAGGCACACAATAGGTATGTGAGAATTAAAAGAGTAAACCCAAAACATCCAATGAACCTGGAGTAAAATACTAAAAGTTTATGGGACAATGAAGGAGTAAGCATGGAAAATGTGGAGCCTCTCATTCACCATTATGCTCAGTCTAAATGAAGCCAATCAGTTTTATAAAAGCCTCTCAGCTGCATACAGAAAACTCCAGTGCAGTGGGAAGCACATCACGCATGCTCAAGTTTACTCTTTGACAATGTTTAACTAAAAGCCGTTTTCCTTGAAATCAAGTGATTTCTCCATATCTCAGTCTTGCAGAGAAAAACCTTAAATACTTTTAAGTTCTACAATTATATTTCAAATGTTCATCTGTCAGTCAAAATAATTTATCAGTATTTCATGAATGCACAGAGTAATTTTGAAGGCAAAAATTCCAACCAACTCATATTTTCCTTTGTCAGATCTTCTAAGTTAAGGATAATCTTTAAGAACCAGAATACAAATTGATACAGTTGCCAAAGTGCAGAAACTTTAAATAAGGGTAAACAAAGGCATCATCAGCAAGTTTATTTCGGTACTTTTGTCCTGTCTGTTGCAAGCTAGCGAACTAATGAATGCTGCAAACTGTAGCACTTGTACAAATGTTTTTGTATGTTAAGCAACTCTAAAGACCACTGCTGATGCTGGATTAGTGTGCAACCTTTAAACGTCTTTTTTTATGCTAACTAGTTGGAAACAAGGAGTTACATTCCAATCAAATTAAAAAGTTGATTGATAGACATCCTTTTTTCTTCAATTATTCCAGATGGGGTTTTCTTCAATTATTCCAGGTGGGGTACCAGAGAGGAACAGAGGGGCAGAATCCCCGCTCTCAACCTGCTAGCCAAGCTGCTTTTGATGCAGCCCAGAGGACAGCTGGCTTTCTGGGCTCAAAGCTCACATTGCTGGGTCACGTCAAGTTTCTTATCCACAAGCACTCCCAAGAAACTACCTTCGCTCCCAGGGAAGGTATAAGTCAATATGTCACATTATTGCATTACTGAGAATAAGAATTAAAAGTAATGCCTAGATCTTGGTGTGGCCTCAGTAAGCAAAGTGTATAAGGAAAGGATTTCTCCATGTTGAAGATAACATTTGGGAAGACAGTGCCTTAAGAACATGATCTCTTCAGGAAACATGCACAGCACAGCATCTAATAGCTGCCAAAACAGGCAGTTTGGCATAACCACTGGCTATCTCACTTCTCAGCTCCAAGAGCTGACTGGAAGGGAAGACATCCTGAAATTAGGGTATGTTATCAGCTGTATTACTATATCCCCATATCTGCCTCTGAGTCTGATACCTAAACATTACATTCCATTATCTGAAATCTGGGGTTTTTTCTTTAAATGTTAGCTGCTGTAAAGAAGTGACTGAATACACAAATGAATCCATCAATGCCAACACACTTTCAGTATTTTTTTCAACTCTTGTTACCACCCAGTTAAGATTAACATTTCCTTTTACATAGAAAGAAGTATTCAGAGGCAGTTATTACATGGACACTCTTAGGAAACGCATAGAAAAGGGAAGTCTTGCTTCTGCTAGACTCCTCTCCCTCACCATTCTTATAGAACAAAAAAAAAAATCTCTTACTAAAACTTATACAGTTCTGGAGCTGCTATTATTATAACATCATTATAAACAGGTGGTCCTCAATACAACCAGTTATTTTCTGTGTTTCTTAAGGTTCACTGCTTAACAAGATTTGTGGTGTGTAAATAGAATAGAATTCCTAGTAAGATTATATGTACTTATTGACACAGTAAGTTTGTGAAGGTAATGGAGGAAGATGTTTTTAAAAAAGAGGAAAAATTAACACAGAAAAATCTATAAATGAGGTATTTAAAAGTAGATTATTATTGAGAAAGTAAATTTTATGAACCAAATCAATCTGTCTTACACAGCAGAAGCAAAAGCATGTCCAACACAAAGTTAAAGAAAAGAAATAAAAAATTAAGCTGATTGTATTGAAACAAAGACATGCACCTTCTGTAACTGAAGGAATAAACAAAATGACAAAGTATTTGAAATAAAGGCATATTAAGATAGAAGTGACTGTTACTGCTCTGCTAACAGATAGAAGTCTATTTCCACAGGGACAATTGTTTTATAGGCAACTTCAATCACTCCAAACTGTGGTGGAAGGAAAGCATGACACAGAACCACCGAATGGGTCAGGTTGGAAGGGACCACAGTGGGTCATCTGGTCCAACCTCTGCTCAAGCAGGGTCATCCCAGAGCACACGGCACAGGACTGGGTCCATATGGTTCTAGAATATCTCCAGCGAGGGAGATTACACAATGTCTCAGGGCAACCTGTTCCACTGCTGCGTTACCCGCACAGTAAAGAAGTTCTTCCTCACATTCAGGTGGAAGTTTCTGTGCAACAGTTGAAAGCAAGTGACAAATGACTTCACGTCCTGGACTTCAGGCAATATTGGCTTATTCAGAGAAGTGGTAGGTAGGACACCACAGGAGTCAGCTTTGACAGTTCAGAAAAGCTAGCAAGTCATTCAGGACAACCTCCTAATCAAATGTAAGGCCTGTCCAACCCAAAACTGAGGAAGACGAGGAGGAGAGCAGCCCAGTTACATAGGGAATACAGGACCGAACTCCAGTGCAAAAAAGAGGGGGGAGAAGGGGAAAAGAACACGTCAATAGGGATGAGCTGCAAACATTTCCCTGACACACAAGCTTGGTTTCAGGGAAACCAAATATTTGCGAGCTACAAAGTTTGTTATTTCCAACCATGAATATAGAAATAATATCTAATTTTCAGGACTGAAAGAGCTGAATAAAACGCTTTAATGCTAATTTACAGCAACATATGTAACTCCAACAAAATACTAAAAAGTTAAAGACAGCTGACGCTGTGCTTAAGTTTTAGAAGATAAATTAAATAACCCATCATAATTAGAGGCTTTGTAAGCTACTATTAAACATGGACAAACCAACAAAACAGACCTGACCAACAGCAAGCAACAAAAAATAGCACAGACCAAATCCAGAGACTAATACAATCTATAATCATGCAACCGTGGATGTATTTTGTGCGTTTGATATCTACAGTCTTTCTTAATTCTTCTCTTAAACGTCAAATGCCAGAGGTATTTTTTAAGCATTTGACTACCTTAACCATACAAGTAACTACTTTCAAATTAATTAACCAATTATTATACAATGAGGACATTTCTGTAGTCTTTAACTGAAGGTCTAAATATTCCAAAGACTCTAGAGGTTTCACCTTTCACTATAATGAAATTATCTAGTTTATGAGGGATTTTTAAATACTGCTATGAAAGTTTTAAACATCAGCAATAATGTAGCCATTTAATTTACCAAAGATTTCTGGTTTTAGACAGAGGTAATTAAGTACCATGTTCTGAGGTGACGTTATGATGCTGAGGTGTATTCCCAATTGTCTGTTTAGCCCAGAAATAAGTTCAGCACCTTTAAAACCAGATCCAAGAGCGAAAGGAGGGAGAAGCAGTGGCGCACAGTTCGTGTGTGCAAAAGCTTCATTTCCACTGTCCTGCATTCCTCGCTCTCTCGGTGTGTCTTGTGTGCAGCATGGACAGCAGAACAGAGCTCTCCTTTGCTTTTAGTTAGTTTTTTAGCTAGCTGAGGCAGAGAATTTCCCCAGACTGTGGCTTTTTTTTCTTTTTCTTGGAACTCTTCAGCCCTGCCCTGGACTGAAAACCCAGAAAACCACTGGGAGCTCACACCTGTGACCCACCAGGGCTCGGGATGGGCATTTTCCAGTGCAGGAGGGACTGAAAAGAGACTGAGCGAGCTGAGCTACCTCCCACAACAAGGACACTCTCTCTGAATTTACCATCTCTTCAGAAGAGAGAGAGGTTCCATTGTTTAATATTATTCAATTTTCCAAGTTTGTGAGTGCTTTACTTGTTAAATAAACAGGTTTTTCCACTTCTCTTGAAATAGGTTTACCTCCCAAACCAGTAGGGGGAAGGGCCCCTTGAATTTGCTTTCTAGGAAAGGCGATTTCTGAAGTGTCCTCCCAAAATTTGCCCTAAACCAGGACATACCATTAGTCAGGAGAACTACTGCCACAACCCATCACGCCCTGGAATTATAATATAAATATATTGTGCAATACTTACTTTTAACATGTCTTTGACTGCAGTCCTGCCTTCCTTTCCGAGGAAAAGATTATAGGGGTAAAGCCGGTCAATAATATGCTGGACTGACATCATAGGAAAGGAATCCTAATTCAAATTAAAAAAAAAAAAAAAAAAGAAAAAAATACTGGCTCATTTTGTCACCAGCCATTAACCCAAAATTCTGCACCACTTAGAACTTTAGAATAAGACTCTAAGGGCAATATACAAAGGCAATCCAAGCAGTATTTGACTAGATGTTGAAACAGGTACTTCTCAGCTATAATTCATTACAATTTAAATGGCCAAAGTAGATTAGAAGAGCTACGTCCTAAAAATTATTTTCTTTCCTATGCATAAGTGATTGGCTCAAATACCTAAAGACAAATATGGCCAAGAGAGACAAATCCCACTATAGGAAAATGAGTTTCAGAGTACTACTAGAAAAGAAACCATATGACAAGAACTCTGTGTTTCAATAATGATCTACAGATCCACAGCAAATTATAGTATTTAATTTTGATTCTATTATATAGTACCAATTCTACTTAACAAATCAGTTCATAGAAATTTCTGAACAGTTTGATCAAAACTGTCTTGTTTTGAAAAGAACAACTAAGTATGCTTGTGCTTCCTACAGAAAAAAAAAACCCAACAAATTTTTTTTTACTATCTTCTTGTTAGATTTAAGGACTAATTCTTTTGTCAATTGCTGCCTGAGCTATAAAAATATTTGACTATTTTTCTGCAGCAATAAAGAAAGAGAAATACATTTATGACTACTATGCACATCCTTCCCTGGCAGAAAAAAGGTGTTTCAAACTCTAAGTTAATTGATTAAGTATTGATTGTTCACTTCAAAAATGACTTGCAAGTTTTTAAGGACTACTTGCGTGTAACACTAGTGGAAAACAGTAATTTGACTGGCACTATCTTTTTAAGCCTTCATCAAAGCAAATAAAACTATTCAAATAAAATGAACTGATTTTCAGTTATACACTTGGATTTACATAAGCACACAACTGAAAGAAGAGTTCCTTGGAAATGAAGCCAGGTAGTGCATATTTTATGGAATGCGTAATTCAATTTATAAGCAATAACACTACATATAATGTTCCACATTAAAAAAATCAGTAAAGACAAAGCATTTATTGCACCATAGTAGATGTAGAGCTTCAAGGATCAGGGAGCCCTTTATTGCATTTTAAAAGCTCTCCATCTATATATAAGAAATACCATGTAATTTTTCCACATTATCTCAAATAATGTAATAATTACAATGCAATGTATAAAATTAGCCTCTTCAGAACAAGACCCTACAAAAAAAATTCCCTTTTGTCAGGCAGGAGTTCTCAAACTAAGAAATTATGTTTTGGGAATGTTCGACTCTATGACAGAAGAGTCTCTATGTTCACTTTTAAACAGTTAGACTAACTAAATTAAAAGCAGAGTGTGGCACTGACCCAGCATACAAAGGGAGAATGATGTAGCTCGAAATCACTGAGCACAGCTCAGAAATCCAAGTGATTAAAACTAATTCTAAAAGAAACAGTTTCCATTTACATAAAAAAGACACTGTCATACAATGGTAACACTTCACATTCTCTAATGTAAAATAAAATGCTTCCTTCCCTCCATAGTTTAGATATGGCTTAGGGCTCAATTTTCCTTCTGTTACTTTGAAAGCCATCTAGCTTTCATTTAAAAATAATTTTTCACTTTGTGGCTCAAGCAATAAGAAGTTGCAATTTGTTTAAAAATCCAACAGTATTTTTTTCCCAAAGCCCTCCAAATACGACTTCATTTCACTGAACTTGAATTTTCATCACTTCCTAATATCTAATGTAGGACCCCTAATTCAGAAAATGAATTCTGCTTGTAAGTATCCAGCACAATTGAGGGGATTGAGCACCACAGGAACTCAAGTAAATTATATGCTTTAATGTATACAATCCAATAAAATATGCAGAAAGTGATCTGCTGCTGAGCAGTACCATAGGCAAAATGACTGCAAATGAGACAACAGAGAATTATCCAGAGTTCCTTCTACAGACACCTGCAGCTTGGAGAGCGGGTCTGAGAAACTCTCCTGATATTTTACCCTCCTGGGTTGATCATACCTTCCTGCATGCAAAAGGGCACCAACCCCTCTCTCTTTATACCGATCTCATGTCCCTGACTTCCTTCAGAAAGCACCTTCCATGTTGTCTTTGACTTTTTACCATGTAATTATAAAGTCCAAGGGACAAGGGACTATCCAGGAAAGCAAAAAGACTGACTCAGCTTTAGTCCTGACCTGTCACAGTGAACTCTGCAGATGTACAATTCCTATTTCCCTCTGGATGTAGCTGTCAGGAAGCACTGAGTGCACAGCCTGCATCTTCACATAATCCTCTAATTCTCTTTATTCTAAATCCACCAGTCAGCTCAAAGACATAACGTAGGCTTCATCTCATACAATTGAACTGTTTCCTATGCCCACATTTGTTTTGAGTCCTTTTAAGGTGTCAGTGGAGAGCAACAGGTGTCTTTGTAATGCAATCAATATGATTTTCACGTGTAAATTTAAATCCAAAGTACTTTTAGTTTGTGTTTTTTATTTCTCTCCACTCACTACCTCAATGCCATCGCATAAAATGTAGATGCCCTGAAGCCAGGCAAGGTGATTTACCAGAGGGAGGAAAAATAATAAATTGAGCACTAAGATACATTTAGTAACAACACAGATCTTACGTCATACCATACTTTGTTCTTCAGTATTATACGATATGTTTGGTTAAAGTATTATCCAGAGATATCTGACTGAAACTTCTCTCCCTCAAACTATTCTTAGTTTTTTCAGAGTTTTGTTTTGTTTGTTTGTTTTTTAGTATTCATGCTAATCTTCTAACAACATGAATAAACCAGATCTAATTCTGAGAATTTTTAAACCCATACAGTTTCACAGCACGTGTATGCACATACCAAAATCTGAACTGCAGCAGATAAGCTGTCTAAAGGAAAATCTGGAAGTCCCAATGTAGAAGATTCTTGAGAGCAGAGAGTTGTAGCAAAAGACAGCAGCTGAGATATCCTGCATATAAAAAAGTAATTACAGAGTTTTATACATGCTATCTGTACTTAAAATACTAAAGCATAAACAGTTAAATATAGTAAAAGATGCTGAAACTCATTCTGAGTGCACACAAGTAAGGTGTGACCAAAGCTCTAAAGCACTAAGGATTCATTATATGAGGGCTGCGTACAAAAAGCTGTGCGAACCTATGTCCACACATATTATAAATTTCTTCACTTCTGGTCTCTATGCAGCGACAGAGACAAAAATAGCATGGAATCCTGAAAAGACATAGCTTCATCATTCAGTTTTGGTTTTTTTAATTATGAAATATTACCTCTCTGTGGAAGTGTTTGATCCAATTGAATATAATAGCTGAAGATGGTCCTGGAAATAAAACGCAAAATCACAGAGCAAATTAATTTTGGCATCATACTGCAGGTCACAGGTCACAATATGAAGCATTTTCTATCTTTCCCTCTAATTTAAACATGAAGATTCTACTCACTCCTTGACACAGAATCAATTTTATTTAAGGAAAAAAAAATAAGATCAAATCCTTTCTTTTAGGGCTATGTTATGGAAGTTACTTTTCTGCTGCAGCATTCCATGGCAACTCAGACTGCACGTCAGAAATTTATTATGCACTATGAAAATATGAAAAATGCACTTTAAGATAAATTTCTTACCCAAGAATTCTTTTCAGAGGTGAGGTAAGTAAAACATAACATCAGAATATTATCTCTACTCAATACAAATGATCCAATCTTCTGCTACCACACTCACCTTAAAGGGCAGATGATAAACATCTCTAGCTTGAAATCGAGAGCGAAGGGGTGGATCCAAAGGGTTACCAGAGTATTTAGGAACTGGCAGGCCCAAGGCTATCACTCGAAAATCTTCACTAACCCGAACAATCTTCCATGCATCTAACTCTGATTTTGTATGCTCCTAAATAAATTAAAACAAAGCACCAGGAAGAAAAAAACCCACACTGTGTCATTAAAAACTTATGATGGCTAAGCTTCAGCTCAACTAAAAGCCCCAATTCTTCAGCCTAAATGTGGTGATGTTCTCAAATGTTCTCATCTTTCATGCAGAGTGACTAGAAAGACTTGAACTGGTCAAATCTATGGATCATAAAACCTAGTTTTTGTAAATGAACATAGGAAAAATTACTAATTAGGTATAGCTTGCAGACCTGTAGCATACTGACCAAAATCCCTAGAGATGATGGTGCCAGCTGCAATGTTATCTTACATTACATTTTGTGAAAACATACAAATACAACACTCTTTTTACAAAGAACAGAAAATAAACTGACCACAAAAGATATTTTATTCTAAAATATTAGAAGTGTGTTACAATGAACAAGGTTTTTTTTCCTCTCTTATAAGTGTAAAGGCAACTAAAATCTCCATTTTAGAAGCTTCATTCACAACTTGTACTTTATTATATGAAATAACACAGAACTAGTCTCCTTCATGAGGACATTAAATGTTGTATTATGGCAAGCAAAGGATTCTTTGCATACAGAAGTGCTCTCTATCTATCCACATCACAGTTAAGTCCTCCCTGAAACTATACCTGAATACACTTCCTTCAGACCTAAATGCACAGCAATTATTCACACAGAAGCGAAATTGAACATTAGTTCGTCTAATACAATAGTCCCCAAACAACAAAGTAGAAATATTAGATTTAGTATTGTAGCAAGAGATTTAATTCATAAACTAGTATCAATGTGCCTGAGGCACTCATTTTGAAACATTTAATCATTAGAAAAGTGTTTAAATGGAAGAGAGATGTTTCACAACCAAATCTAAGTTTAAATTCTCATTTTTTTTCTTTAAATACAATTACATTTTAAAAGCATGTTTTTGAAATAATAATGCTTCCAGTAACTGCATTTAGTAATTAAATATCACTTTTTTTTTTTTTTTGAAAAGGCATGGATCAGAGGAAATTTAACCACAGATGAAAGGCATAAGATTCAGAAATTCACTATGGTACTTCAGCACAGGTGGCAACTTCATACAATCAAGATCAGTGACTGAAGGCTTATTGGAAATTTCCTTGCTGTGACACATGGGTTTGAATCATGCACCTAACCAAGGTGTGAAAAAGAAACATGAGTTTCTGACACACAAGCGGGTGTCAGATACGTGACTGGAAACTACAGCACATGGAAGCAGAGATGCAAAGTGCTACTGAAACTGTCAAAAAATCCTGAAGAGCATCCACCCAAGCAGTGGGACTCAAAGTTTAAAGAAATCAAAATGGCTCAAGCCGTAATGACAACAGATGCTAAAATCCCATTTCCACTCAAAGGAAAAGCCTCTAACCATTTTCTATAGTTTAGACTGCTGTTTATGTATATTTCTGTAAATTAAAGGCAAAACAGCACCAATATAGTGACTGAACATAGAGATACTCATCTTGACTTCACTCTTGGTATCCTAATATTTTAAAAGCTTAGCAACAAGGCTATTGCCATGCTGAAGCATTATCTAAACTTCATGGCAATAATCTCAACTTAAATATCTTTTCACAAGGACATTTGAGTTATTCTCACACTGTGGTTTTCACATTTTCGAAACACGCAAGCTTTGTGCAAGGTTAACATGGACTACTCTTTTTCCTATGTAGGCAACATAGACATGAAAAAAATAATGAAACCTTGGTGAGATTTCCCTCATTTGACTCCGAAGTACGCTCTCTTTCACAATAATATCCCAGCATTACCAAGAGGAGGGGAAAAAAAAAAATCCAAATAGCATTTCCATACCTGCAAAAGTTTGTCATAACGATCTGCAGACATGAGAAAACGACCATCTTCAAGTTGCATTTCCCTATTCTCCAGCAAATTGTTTAACACTGGCAGGACATTCCGCTCAGCCTTCTCCAGTCCTTCCAGAATAAGGATTCTGCCTTCAGTAGCTGCACGAACTGCACACTTTAAAAAAAAAAAAAATAAATAAAGCCCCATAACATTTTAATAGAAATAAAAATTGCATAATCAATTCAATCCTGCTGAAAAAACCTCCAAGTTCTTCCAAGGACTTTCCCAAAACAACACTTATTTCTGCAAGATTTAACATGACTCTTATCAGTAGTGATCAGGAAGGGTGACATCTGAGCACCTTTAACAGTGCTACACATTCATGACCTGGAGTTTTACTGCCTAAGTATTATGGGGACTGACAGAAGTAAGTTCCAGTACTTTGTACCAACAAAGTTATATAAAACCTTGCAAAATTTTAGACTAAACACAGTATATATAAAAATATGTGGCATCCTTTCTTTTTGATGGCACATAATATTCTGCATTTCCGGGTATTTTAACACCATGAGACAATTCTGGGATACCATTTTTAACAGAAAACATACAATCAGGGTAGTTTTACCTATCTACAATTATATTAAGACATTTAGAAAAAAAGCCCAGTATTCCTTTATATTTTTCTGAATATGCACCAGCCTAATTCATCCTTAGTACATCACTTTAGTTTGATTAGAATATAATATATTGGAATAATATAATATAATGATGAAACCAAACATGGATGATAAAAGCAAAATAGTGCCACAAATAATCAGATTTTTTAAAGTGTGATAAAATTAAAAGGATTATTTTAATTTAAAATTATATTCCCTGACTGAATATGGTCTTCTACAAAACCAGAATAAAAATGCAGCCATTAACTTGATAATCCTTTGGAGACTTATGGTTAGAAAATGGTTTCTTTTCTACTTTATTGGTTGTTTATATATGGCTGTTTCTTAACGTGGAATCGAAATGTAAAACTAACCTCTGGTGTCGATGGCTTTGTGCAGTTTTGTTACAATGACATTAACTCAAGTACATTAAGTACACTTGATATCTAATATTCATAATTACTGCCCAGTAAAAGACCCTGAAATACAATGCATTCTTGCCTTCTTCCAATTTGCAGAAGTTTAAGCTGATAATAATGTGGCAGGTTTGGGCACACGCAACATTTAGAGGCACCAGAATCTTCCTTTGCATTCCTATCACATTTGAACACAATTTTAGACAGAAGCACAGTTGCAAAGGGAGAACAAATGAAATCTTTTCCCAGCATGTCTCCTATAAACTCCTACAGAAGAACCTGTCATATAATACTACATGGAAATCTCTGATGAATACAATAGATGCCAAAAAAATAGGTCAGAGAGAAAGAAGAGAGGAGAATAATGAAGAAGCACCAGAATAGAAAAATAACCCACCAAAAAATTACATATGAAAGCAGACGTATAAAAGACAAATGCATACGGATAAAGTAGGAACAAAGATGAGTTCAGCACAACAAATTAATTGCTGCATGGGTTTAAAGCACCAGCTGACTCAGACACCCATCTGAGGAGATACAGAAGACACTTGCCCTGGTTTTGGAGAGCAGTTGGAGCTCAAAGCCACATGGGCACGGCCAGGCTACTGTTCTATACCACACAGGTCATGGCTTCAGGAGAAGCAAAGGGTGAGCTCACACCAGCAGTGGGACAGCCTCCACTTTCTCTCTCTGGTAGAGGATGGCAGGACCAGGCGTGTGGACCCTGCCCTCCCTTGCACCTGCCCACCCCTTCCCATCTCTCAGGAAAGTGTGGCTGTGGGTGATGAAAGCAGCTGAGCCCAGTGGAGCGTGGCAAGGCGGTCTGGAAGCAGAGTTGGCACAAAGTCAAACCTCAGCAGAGCCAGTGTTTTATGGTGCCAGTGTGGGAAGGGAAGGCTGCAGGGAATGAAATGGAAGCAAAACCAGGGCAAGAGGAGCTCAGCCCAAACCAAGTCCAAGAGGCACAGACTGGTCAAAAGCAGCAGTGCCACATGGAACAGAGTCCCAGCAGAGCTGTCCAGAAACAGGTGGCATGGCGCAATGTGACCTGGCTTTCAGGGGAATGTCCATCATTGCTTTTCATTGTCTTGGCGCTAGGGACGGGAAGCACTGACTGTGGGAGCACCCACCATCTTGTCTCTGTCTGGGGAAGCCAGAACTAAGCTGAGGTGGTGAACACTTTTTTGTGTGTAAAGTACTTTTTTGGTATACTTGCGTTGTTAATATTGCTGCTTTTACTGTGCATTTCTTATGCCATTACTGTTTGCTTTCAGTAAATTGCTATCTCAACCCATATCTTGGGCTTCATTCCTTTCTCACCAGAGGGGAAGGGGGAAGGGGAGAGGCTTATTTGCAGTTTAATTTCTGGCTGGTGTTAAACCACTACAACATTAAACAATAAGACTAATTAAGATGAAACAGTAAGACTAATTAGGATGCTTCTGTGCAGTTTAGAAGCATAACTAAGAACTGGCATATTAGGCACAGATGGAAACAATTCCTAATTACTAATGTATCTAATCTGGACTCAGGCAAACATTACTGAAAAAAAAAGCACTCCTAAATCCTGGTACAGCTCTCCAGATCAAGCTTCCTTCTTAAAGAGACAATATTTTTATATCTAGCCCCATAATCAGTATCAGAGGAACCTGGAATAAGCCCCTTAAACAAAGACTAAACCTCAGATTATTTCTCTTCCCCTGAACCACAAATTCTTTAAAAAAAGCAATGAATTTTTTTCTTCATTCAGGACATCATACATTACCTAACAGGCAACATAAAATACCTCTCTCCTCATTCCATAAAATATGTACAAAGAACGAATTTTCTACTAACATTCTTCCCTAGGAAGGTCATTGGTCATGTCAAAAATCTGCTCCAACCTGCTTGAATAGAAAACCTGAGTCTCCAGCAGACAGTCCAATACCTGGCATGAACAAAATGCTATTTTGTCTAAATGCAGCTTGGAGACACAGCCAGAACTTGCTTTAACAAACAACTTATTTGCCAGGCTGGTTGGATTCTGCATATTATAAGTCTATGAAGACTTTATGACTGATTTTTACTAGCCAGAGGAAAATACGCATTCTGTTCATATGGTTTCAAAATATTTTGAGTATCCATAGAATCTTGTTGACTCATGTTAAGACACACACACTATGGATGTGCTCAAGTAAAAGGTTTCCAGTACTAACAAAAACCTCTCTCTTGAACTAGTATATGAAGAAAATCTGCTGTAGGAGTAGACAGCAAATACTAAGAAGCATATAACAATCATTAATTTAGAGAAAGAGAATGCTCTTTCTCTAAATGCAATGCAATCCTGAGAAGCAGCTTACTATGTACACTGTGCTGACAGCTGATTGTCAGCTTACAGGATCAAAATTTAAAAAGTATGGAACTTGGAAACTGTTTGAAGTTTTTATTCAAAATTCTATTTCTCAGGAAAATAAAATTTCAAAATATCTTTACCTACATATATGAACCTTTTACAATCAGATTCAGGAAATGTTGAAAGACACCTCATAACAGTGATACCACCACCACCACCCCCTGGGCACTAATTTACTCTGATGTGCTTTCTTCCATCTTCAAAGCATACCTGAATACTGGAAATTGTTCTCTAGAATATAATGAAATAAGTACACCTCTAAAGTTCCTGTGTTAAGTAGCATAAAGTCTGCTCTTAAGACAAGAACAGCTGGTAATACCTCTCAACATCTCTCACTGAATTATGCTATTTCTGCATTCTGGTTGGTAATGAGTAGTAAGTTTTTTCAATAAGCTAGGCATAGTACAAGGCATCCTCTGAAAACATTGGTTTTAGCTGTGTATTGATGGACTGGTATGGAAGCTAAAATGCATTTAAAAAATCAGAGGAAGGAAATTAAGTTTGCAATCTGTTGCTGAAAATAATTTTAAAAATTGCTTCCAAGAAACAAATCTTCATAACTCTATAATGAGAACTCAAGAGTTGCACTGATCCCCCTCTATCATTAGTTTTGTTCACTCTAAATGTCTAACATAAACCACAAATTTGACAGGGGGGTTTATATCATATAACCTTGTCACTAAATGTGAGATTAAACATATTAATTCTTGTTAAAAGGGCAAGAAGGATTTGTTAAACATTTACTTTCAGATTTATTGTCACTGCAGCAAGGAGACTGTTTTGCTCATCAGAGGACAGATGCTGCTGCCTCCCACCTGTGCTCCCAGAGCTCTGGAAGGATGGTAACCTGGATACCTGCTCCAGGGAATACCTGCAGCTACCAGAGGCTGGGAGCAGAAACACTTCACACAGCACTGCTCTCACTGTAGTGCCTTTATGCAACAAATATATTACGCAGAATGCTTACAAGGGTTTCACACTGCACCTACAAAAAAATAAATTTTGTCTTTAAAAAAAAGGCAAAAACACTTTAGGAACAAGACAACCCTTTCATTGATTTTCCTATAGCTGAACCACGGCAAGCAATGCAAAATACGACAAACACATGAAACTGTAAACCCCAATTTTGACATAAATCACAGTGTATAAGCATATAGATGAAGTTATATAGTGTCAGAACAGGAAGAAGGACAGAAAAAAGCTCACCACAATGCACACACTGAAATGTAAAAACATCAGAGAAAGGAAGACATTTTTATATAGCTTACCAAAATAGTTTGTAAAGCCAAAAGAATTTTAACAGTATAGTTTTCACATACCAGAACTGAAGTGGCAGTTCTTTTCTCTCAGAAAAATGCTTATTGCACACCAGAAAAGCCTGGTTGTCCTGAAATCTAAGAGGAAGGTTCTTGGGGAACTCCAAAGGACTTTTTTCAAACCTGACCACCATTCAGAATATGAGGGACAGGCTGCATTTCAGAACTGTTTTATAATTAAAAGGATAGAAATTGCTCAACAGCAATCAATAACTGTGTCTTTTACAGAAGCTACCTCAAGGTACAATTTAGGGTTTTTTTAGATGATGACTTGCCCCTGCTCTGAAAACTCGATCCTTGTAATGACATCACAAGCACAGCAACCATCAGAATGTACAAGCAGCTCAGTGAACACAAGAACTAATGAGGTAAGGATTCTCTGTATCACATCCTACATTTCAGATGTCCCTTCCAATGCAAGATCTTGTTCCCACCACCCGCACAATATCCCACACAAACTCATCCACCCAATTCTTTCCGCTCATTTCTGTAACTTATAAACATCTCAACAATGTATTGTCCAGATGTCACTTATAGTGAAAAGAGTTCCTGAACAACCATCTGGTAAAGACAACTCAAAATTTTGGCTGGTTTTGAGCTAACACAATGCAGACTGGCTGCAGCAGGCTGACAAAACTAGGACTGTTAAATACAAGGTACAGTCTATCTTCCATAGATCAGAGGTCTGAGCTCCTGTAGCCTACCATGATAACAAACACCACAAAACTCAGAGGAAATTGGTATCTTCTAAATTAATTTCCATAAGTCAAATCCAATTAATCAAACCTTTAAAATGCAAATTGTTAAAACCACCCAACAAGTAAAAGCTAACAGGAAAAGTAATGGCAGAGAAGAAGAATGGAATATAAGGAGTTTTTACTGTCTCCTACTGGGGAAACTAGTTTGTTAGACTTTCGAGACATGTCTAATGGTATGTCTCTATCAAAGACTATATTTCAAGGTATTTGTCCAGCTTTAAGGCCTCTTAATTCCCGAGCTATTGTTTTCCCTCATGAATTGAGCAGACTAGAAACCTGTTAAGCCACACTAAAATAGATGACTACTTACTGGACTGAAGTAATAGAATCCTACAATCACAAATTTGCTCTGACTGTTCTTAGAGATAGGTGGCACACTTGCCTATTTCCACCCACCTGAGACTTCCACAGTTGACAAGGACTGCTGGTAAATGACTGAATAAGAGAACAGGCTTTCTTCAAAATAAAAGCATCAGCAAGAACTGCGTAGTAAGATAAAGGCCTGCTAAAGCCACATCCAGCCACCATAAAAGCTAAAATGTCACCTTTTAATGAAAACTTAATGTTATCTTTTTCCTTAAATATTTTAAAAATCTTATGGTAGTTGTTTAAAATAAAACGTATTTAATAAAAGAGTTATGAACATGTACAATGCCATTTTAAGATGAGATGACAAACATGCCTACGTTTCATCCAAAATGTATATTCATCAAAAATTTTGTTACAAAATTTTTCACTTTGTAGGTGATAAGCTACAGTTCTGCATTTTTCCATTTAGGCCACAAATATGCTGAGTTACACATATTCCAAATGTGATGTCCATATTTAATAAAAATCAATGTAATAGTAACTAATATTATTAGTCAAATTAAAAATGTAACTTAACTAATTCAACCTTTTTCTCCCATTGTAATGGAGCAGGGGGCTACATCTTCACTATTCAGCCTACCTCCCCACTGAGTTAATTAAGTGTTTTCTGGGTAGGTTTTACAGCTATTTTTCTCCTGAGAGTTTAGCAAAATTACAGAGCAGATACCGTTATTCACTCCTTTTTTAATTTAAAAACCCACAAAAGACAGAGAAATTGCAGTATACCAGAGTACTGTCAGCCAGGCTAGCTAGTATCCAAAGAGGGAATCCAGCCATCTGCAGTAGTTAGCGTTTCAGTGAGGGTGAACGGCCTGAACTGGTGAGTATCTATTTCATGATGCTATATCATGGCTCAGAATGAAAAGCAGCCAAAGAAATAAACTCTTGAATTTATTAGAGTTTCAAATCAGAAAACTTGGCTAGAAAAGTTTAACCTAGGAAGTTAATCAACACATGATGAGAACATAAATATGCAAATGTGACAAGAACTGGAACAGTCCTTCATTTCAGTCATTGATCTTTGCTTCCCCAGTCACTGATTTCACCTTCCTCCACACAGTTTTATCTTCCATATTTGAAGTACGGTGCGTCAAGTGATCTGTTTTTACTTCCATTACCCATTACCCTAACACGACAGTCAGGTGTTTTTGCAACAGTGCCTGCAAACTGTATTTACAAGAAACTATGTCCCTGCCTTGGCAGGGTCCAGCTATTTTAGCTGTTTTACACCAAGTATCTTAGTATGAGAGCACAGTTACATGAGATACGTGAAGCATCTTGCATCGTGGCCAGAAACCAGGCCCAGCAGGAAGCAAACTGAGATTCTTAACATAATTATTAGTAAAAATACCTACAATGAAATAAACCTAGGCAAGGTTTACCTTCCATACAAGAATAAGGGAGAAGGGCAATTTAAATTTTTCTTCCTGATGAGTAGCAAAATAAAATGAAAATTAAATAGGTGACAGATATCTAAAAACTATGAAGTTAGTTATCACTCTTAAATCACTTTGACTCAGAGCACCATCCATCAAGTCCATATTGCCTACGGATATTATGACCCCACATATTACAAAGTATTGCTCCTTTCCCCGTAGTAGGAAATAACAGCTGAAAAGGAAGTGGAATATACATGTAACAGACACAAACATAAGAAAAAATAATCTCAGGCTTTTTATAAGGAATTATAAATACATGAGCTTAATCCTCCTCACATTACATCACAGACATTCATCTATATGCCCTGTACATCAAAACAAGATATCAGAGTCTGAGGTGCTAGCCTAACAATTCCAGTTAAATGCTGACACTTCAGGAAGCATGAATGAAGTATTGTAAATGATTAAACCAAAATCACTTCTACAAGTTAAGAGGGTACCATATAGGAGTCTTTAACATGCACTTTTCTTTTAGGTAAAAGATAAATTATGTCAACATCAACAAAGATTAATTTCCTCCAAATACTGTTGATTTCTACATACCATTTCCCTCCTTGTCTCCAGTGTAGGAAAAAATAAGAAAATTAATAAGAATATTCACACTTTTGGAGTGCATTGCTTGTCTCTTCTTTCAACAGACTTCACTATCTCACTTCTTGTTCTAGGTACACAGATAATGGATTGACTAACACTGCAGTAAGTTATACTTTGTGACTGTGGTTAACTTACCAGCACATTAAAAACCCACTGTCACCTCCAAGGCAGTAAGCTAGTAAAACACAGAATCACACAATCTCCACTCAGTAGTTAATTTTTGTTAAAAGCTGAATCATTCTTACACATATCTTTAGGAAGATATAGAAAGTTTTTTATCTGTACACACAAACATACATACATATGCACACACTCACAAATATTATAATTACACTCTCCAATATGATCATAATTTCATCCAATTAATCTCACAACTTATTATATAATTCCCTTTCTAATCTGCTTTGATTAAAAGAAGCCAAACTCAAGTCTGAGTAGTGCTTCTGTAGGGGATTTCATGTTACATACGTTTTACAGACAGGATAGTTTAAGCCATCATTTCCGTCACTCTGGGTGTTTAATTGTTTACTACGTGAAGTGTTTCAAGCCATGTCAGAAGATCATTCTTCTGGTATCTTGACAATCAATTTTACATTTTACCACTGTATAACTTATGATGCTGATGCAGTTAGAGATGTAAAACTACAGTATTAAAATAAGTATATTCACATAGTTCAAAGACACCGCAAAACGGAGTCCAATTTTGTACAGACAGAAATGACAGTGATATACATATGTATCCACTCAGTGGATGCGGCTTAATCAGCAAATCTTCAATAACATGACACCATATTTTCAGTTTTTCAGCACATAACCATATGACATCTTTCTACTTATTCCAGTTTCAGTCAATTTGAGTGTCTTGAATAGAAAAGAGTGTACACTTTATTACATGGTCTGTGTTTGGGAAGTTTCCTTCATTTAACATAAATGCTGGAGGATAAAATGTAAACAAAAATGGGCATTCTGGACAATGTGGTTTGCAACACAATCCTGGAGCAATACACCTCTCAAGCACTAACAAAGTGGCTTAGCTGCTCTCCCAGATTCCCCTGCTACATTAAAATAATGCAGGATTTCCTTGGATGTAATAATTATTAACGTAAGAATCTGCAGGAATTAGTTTAAACCAGGGATGTGACTTATGTAGCTGTACGCACAAAATAAAAAGCAAAGATACATCAGAAGTGGGGGAGAAAAAAAGACAAAAAAAAAAATCAAATGTAATTCCCTAATTTTTGAAAATACAATAGGCTATTAGTATCTTGTTACTGTTTCGATGAAGTTGACAGCTTAACTGTCAGAGTTATAGAAGCAGAAAACCACTTTGCAAGACAAGCTCTTCTATCAATAAAAGTAAAATTTGAATATTTATGTAATATAAAGTAATTCTAACTAATTACTTGATATACAATATAATCAACCCATTCAATAAATTAGAGAATAAAGCCAAAAGGTTACTTAATTAGCTCACTAACAGCAGTAATGACATTTTTGAGGCTTTTAACAGTGAATTAACTGCTGAAAGCCAAAATTAATGACCCAAAGTAAAGACAAGAAAGCAGAATTTTCTGCTGTCAGTACATGAATTAAAACAAATAATTCATCACTATCTCATCATAAGTTCTTTATTTTACATTATTTTAATTGGCAGTGAATTTGACAATTCATTGTTTATTTTAATGATCTATTTCTGAGGTAAATAAACCCCTTTTTTTTAATGCCTTCATCAAATATCTCTAACTATCTAACTCCAACACCCCCACTTGATTCACTCTAATACTAAGTGTCTTGGTTTTGAAAGACAGCTGTCTGCCAGGGAAAGCTTAGAGCTTCCCTTGGAATGGAGAATGTAAAACCCTTCCCTCCAAATTATTATAATTTTGCCATTAGGGGCTTTCAGGCAAAGATATGGGAATAGGAGTAACAGTTTTTTACTAGGAATATATTTAAAAAAAAAAAAAAAAAAAAAAAAAAAAAAAAAAAAACAAAAACACCACAAAAAAAAACACCAAAAAACCCCCACACCTACAAATGTAGTAGTACAAAAAAAAAAAAAAAAAAAAAAAAAAAAAAAAAAAAAAAACAACAAACAAACAAACCCACAAGCAAGCAAGCAAACAAAAATCCTGGAAAAAACCCTGACAGAGTCAGAGTATGACCTGACACCCTGGTGGTCAGGGTGTTGGAAGCAGTCCAAAAAAATCCTCCTGGAGTAACAGATGTGGTTCTGTGGAGTAGAGATGGTCCTGTAGAAAGTCCAGTGGTGACAAGATGGGTCCAGTCTTCCTCCGGGAATCCAGTGGAAAAACCAGATCCCTTGTGTCCTTCAGTCCCAGTTTTTATCCAGCTAGGAAGAGTTGGCTCCTCCTCCACTGTGTGGAGAATCTCACAATGGGGTGATGGAATGTGTCATGTCATTGGTGGGCCCTAATGGCCCAGTATCAGGAGATGCCCCGCTGGAGGATGGAGGGGTGGTGAAAGAGATAAACACTGCCCCACCTGTATTTAATGGCTGGGCCATTATCAGAAGGCATTTGCCCTCCTCCCCCCTTTGTGTCACAAGAGATAAGGAAAAAATGTCTCCCCAACAGCTTTCAACAGATGAAATAGAATACACATTTTTTGGTTACATAACCCAAGACACTAAGAAATGCTGATATGCAAGAATATTTGATATGCTGGCCCTTCAACATATATTTCAATATGGAATTTCAACAACTGCTTCCAAATCACTGCCTCTCAAATATATTTTAAATGAGTAACTGCAATCATATTCTGTAACTTCCTATTAAAATATAGCCAATGTTTTGAAACCTTGGAGATAATAATTTACAGCATTTAACCTGTCACTATTAAATGTGGAGCTATAAACAGCTACAACATCTTAACAGTCACTCAAAGACAATTTTGCAAACCTTTCTCTGTCTGCAAACCTGATGATCCAATAAATTAACATTCTTTCTGGTCACAAGATGCCAGATTTTAGTACAGTATATTATTATTCAAAGTGTAAAATAACTACATGACTATATTTTGACTTGCTTTCAAAGAGCCTCATATATCTTAAGCAACAGATAAGTTTTATTGAACCTGTAGAACTCAGACTTTCAGACTTTGTTGTCTTCTCTTGGGTGACATGAAGAGCAACCATGAGATCCTACAGGAAAGGAAATGGGATAAAAATCTGAAAAGCAGAGTCTACTATCTTCAGTCCCTCACATGAATTCACCTTCTCTTTGTATCAGCTATGCCAGCTGGAGCAACCCAAGCTCTTTAAGGAATATTTTGTTAAGGCTTCCTACTGATACCTTTCTCAGTTAATGGTTTGTAGTTTAAAGAAGAGTAGTGTCTGGCTTTTGTAATGCTCTGTATTAGTACAGCATCTGCAAAATCATTAAATGAACTCATTGAAATTCAGGCACCAGTGTCATTTGTAAAACTTTATAGCTCAATAATAGAATGGAATAATTAGATCTATGATGGTTCTAAACATAATTATGTACTATATTTTATGCATCTTTAACTAAAATGCAGGATGAGAAAACTTCAGCTGGAACATCACTATCTATGAGATTCATCTTTCATGTCTCCAGTAAAAAAAAAAAGTGCTCATCTAAATACCAAGTATTTATTTTCCTAAGTTCCATTCAGAGCTTAAACATACATTGGTTATAACACGATGAGTAAAACGAGCTCAGGAAAGACGTAACAATTACAACTGATTTTAGTACTTTGGTATCTTGCTAAAGGAAATCTTAGTCTGAAGTACTGCTTGTGCTGGATTCTGGCAAAAACCTTTCAATGATTTTAGAAGTAGTTAGAAAATTTCTAACTTGCCGAGGAAAACCTTGTGAAGACCTAAGGAAGACCTTAAACCTTGATCTTAAGAAGCAAATTTTCCCAGAGCATTCATGCTGGAGTAAGATGACAAAATAGATTGTACAAAGTGAAGCTGTCTAATACTTACACTGGGATCAAAGTCTATAGACAAATACAGAGGTAACAGAACACCTCATATTTTGGTGAGCTTCTTACAGTCCTCAATACAGTGGCTCTTACAAATGTTATTTAATTAATGCTCTTACACCATGAGGGAATTACCTTGACTATCCTGTAGCAAGTGTGAGGATTAAGGCTGTCCCATAACAGCAGATGGGTGTGGAACTGACATTAGTCCATGAGTTAATTCCACAACCCACACAAATGCTCTTATCCTCTGGTAAATGAGAAGCCATTTGCAGACCTAATACGTAGTACAGTGCTTCAAATGATCTCCTATTGTGCAATCCTTGCATTTCCAGGTAAGCATGAAATAATTTGAAATCCTAGAAGTATCTAAAATATACTTAGATTAACTGTTAAATCCTCATTCTGAGGATCTTCTGCTCAATGCCATTTATTCTTGTTTCAAGAAAATCTATTAAAAGGTTTCTTGAAAGTTTGGAGGCTGAAAAAGAGATCACTGGGAATTTAAGGAAAAAAAAAAAAGTCTCTTTAAAAGAGAGAACAAAGCTTCCAGTTTTCTCTCATGAAACACCTGTATGACAGTGATATCAATAACCTCTACAGAGGTTATATATAGTTTCAGATAACTATATATCTATATTTAGATATCTAAACTATATATATAGTTTTAGAAAACTCCTTTGAGTTCTACTACATCACAGTATGAACTCATCCACCCTATATAACTAGATACCTAACTTCCATAAAAATTTCAGATATCTAGGAAAACACACATTTCACATGAAGTGTGTATTTTACCTGCAGAATCAAAAAGGAAACATGCCACTTATAACTTATGAAGAGAAATCTTATGTAACCCAGCTCACTCTATGGCATTGCTAAATCGGCTACTCCTCTGGGGCAATACAGATGGCAGGAGTGTTTAAATCATTATTTTATTCATTGAGGTTTCAAATCAAATCTCCCAATTGTCTCCCTTTACTGTGCTTGGGTTTCACAACACAGAGCAGTCATAAAACACACGAACTAGATGCTTTTACAATTAAAGTAGATCAGAAGATTCATTTCAGGAATACATCTAATGTGCTGCAAGTGTTGAAGAAGAGACATAGCAAGGGCAGCGCTTATCTAACTTGCACAGAATGGATCTTACTCTTATCAAAAATGGTCAGTCTCAATCAACCCTGTAGTACTCTTAAGAGAAAAAGTATCTTAGATTTGTGTGGCGGCTCTCTCTCCCTCAGAGCCCGTGCTCCATTTTTGCCCCGGCTAGCTTGAGAGAGAAACCACACCAGAATGAATTTTCCTCCTCAGGGTCCCAAAGATCCCAGGAAGGCAAATCTTTTTCTTTAGAGAGAGCAAGTGTCCGTCAATGGCAAAAGGAAAGAGTCTGCTCTTAGTCCGAGGGGGAATCACGGCTTTATTCTGGGGTCCTGCCCCCACAGAGTCCAGAGCTCAGTCCGGTCCCTGTCCCAGAGCAAGAGAGGGCTCCCCAGGCGGTCCCAGGGCGTTTTCCCAGGGGGAAGGGGCTAGAGGCAGGGACAAACCACTACCCAATCAGAGACAAGGTGGGAGTGGAACAGAGTTGGAAGATGGGCAGGATGGAGCTGGGACAAATCCCGTGATACATTTTACAAGGGAACAGGGTGGTACAGAAGAAACCATTACAAAACCCATTATAAAAATGAAATACAATATAAATCAAATTAATGCACTACAACAGATTTGGATAAGGATGACTGTGGGAACTCTAAAAATCCCCTCTGGGAAACTTCCAGGCTTTGCCCTGGAAAGATTTATCATAGAGTTCTCCCTGCCTAGGCTGAAAGAAAAGACTTCCCCCATAGTGCGCTGCAGAACTATTGCCAATCTACCTTAGGCTGCTTCCCTCATTGGTCACTTAACCCTGCCCACCGCAACTGTTCATCCCTCATACCCCTCTGTAGGGGTATGATACATGTGCTGCCCTTTGTAACACCCCTGTGCCCTCAAGTCATTGGCTGCTGACTCTTTACTTAACCCGAGCCCCACATGGTCTGGGTCCTCTGTCCCTGGTCCCTTCAGCATGCTGGAATAAACTTCTGCTGGAACATATTACACAGAAGGCCCTTCCCGTTTTTCCTCTGCTGAGCTATCTGTGGGGTGCATGTGTGCATGGACCAGAAATGGCTGCTCCTGTGGCCTCCTCTGAGCAGCTTCTGAAGGAGAGGCTTGGAGAAGGTAGCAGCATTTCACCATCCTGCCACATTGTTACAGATAACATTTATGATAATAATGAGATCATTGTGCAAGAGACTTTCTACTTGGATTAGAAACATGTCAATCCACGTACTGATTTTTCATAATATAAATCATTACTTCCTTCAAACTACTTGTGATTAATGACTAGGTGGTGTGTGACTGCAACTTGCCTGGTCCAGATAAAAAGCACTGCCATCTCGGATCTCTCGTCGCTGTTTGAGGTCAGTTTCTGTGGTGTCCCTTGACAGTGCGATATATTCAACCTCCCGCTTTGTCAGCTCCTGCGGACAACAGTCTAAAGTTATTGCAGAAATAGCATTATAACGCAAGTGACTGAGCTTTAAGAATGCGCCTAATGGTATAATCGGACAAAAAAGCTCTAGGCAGCAGCACGGTGATCTGAAATAACTCTGAACAAAATCTAATATCTCTTATTTTTAAAATGCTAACAGTGTGTTCTGCCTCAAACAAAATGGTTTGAATAAACCATAATCAATAAACTCAATAAACTTTTATTTTCCCCAATTCTATTCTAAAAACATAACAACCAGCTATATACTCTTTCCTCTGAACATCTGTAACATCTTGTAGGTTAATTTTCTGGTTCCAGACTCTAAAAAAGAGCCAGCATCTACAAATCACAAATAAAATTCAGAGGTTTTCTGTAAAAGATTGAAGCGTTCAACTCTCAGAGTTCACTAACACTTAAACTGTGATGCAGCTGTGATTATTACCTGCACATGCTTTGCCAGTACAGTGATGAACAATATTAAACTATATTATTCTTATCCTCTCTTCCTTGGCTGTCATGAGATGCACTCTGCATCTGTAAAACTATACACTATTCAAAACATGAGAGCCCTATTATTTTCCTTATTTTGATTCAATATGACATATACTTAGAATTTTCTAACTCAAAGAAATTAAAACCATTCCCCCAGGTATTTACAACAGATATTTCTCCTACTTCTGTATCTGGGTTATCATGCGTTCTGCCTAGGAAACAGATTCATAATGAAGTGCTCTTAGCCCTTACTCCTCAATTAAAGATGTCATTGATTTAACAGACCTCTCTTAACAGGCAGCTTTCAACTACAGTTGTATGAAAAAAATAAAGCAAAGATACAAAACACAATTAAAACTATTTCCTTTCCACTTTTTCAGTGCCTATTGGGTTACAAAGCCACCAATTCCTTAATGTTGCAGGTAGATAGAGTTGCACTTTCTTTCAATTAAAGAGGGGAAAAAAGAGTGTTTTTCAACAGTTAGCCCTGTCTAGGAATGCATAGTAGCTTTCAGCAACAGCAAACAGAAGTTTTCCAGGTTTTTATATATTTTCATTAAAGGCACCACAGCACGTATTAGCTCACATAGAAATACCAGCCTTCAGATAATTTTTTTTTGGCATTGAATCGGTAAGCTGCAGCCTTTCTAATAGATCTCAAGCACATACAGTCTGTGGCATAAATAACAAGGAACATTCTATATCCTATGCCTGAATATCAGGTGTTTTTTCAAGTCCCCTTTAGGTTATACCAAACTCTTATAATTTATTTTAAGGAACGCATCAAACCGTCAAATAACACATCTGGTTTGCTGAATTAAAATCTTTTCTCTCCTTTACAAAGTACAAAATCTTGCAGCTTTCTCTTCTATGCATTACCTCAGACACCTAGTCTTTGAATTAGCATCTTTTGATTTTTAAAGTAATGTCAGATTTTTACGACAACTGCTTATATGCCTCCATTTGTGATTGCTCTGCTCAACCAGATTCCAGATACAGCTCATGGCAGACCAAGTCCTATCCACAACACTTTTCGGGGCAGACATCACCCTCCTCCTGATCATCTAAGAGCACTGACTTTTAAAATGCGAAATTTTGTACATGGTGCTGCCATGGTTCATGCAGATGGCTGTAGTCACGTCCTTCCCACATTCCAAGAGAGGATCATACACGCATCTACTCTTTCTAATCACTCAGAATAACTGTTCCCAAATGTTACTCAGAACACTTCTCTCCCAAACCCCTTCCTTCATTTCTTTTTTTATGTAGTGAAGCAAAAACTATTTGTTGTCTGTAGCACGAGGCTGCTATCTTAATCTGCTAAACATACATAATGCTGAGAACAAACTGTTTCTCCATTTGTGATGGCATATGGTAACACAGTTTTCCGACTCTTCTTTTTCCCCTGGAGTTTAACAAGAAAAACATGTATTAAAAAGTCTGTACTTCCTATTTGTCTATAACAAAAACTGAGCTTTGGAAAGCACATTTATGGAAAAACTTATTTACTTCCTAAGTAGTTTGCTATAAGATTTTCTAGGACTGCCTTTTACCATTTGTCTAGTAATAGAATGGCTGACATTAATAATGATGGCTCCAACACATTTAACCAACATGCTCACCAGATACTGCATGGCAATGGATCGTCGGAGAGGCCCAGGAGGCCCAATAAGAAAGACATCTTGGCCAAGAAGATCCTTCTGCATTATCCATCTTAAATGGTGGACTACAGACTGGGCCAGAGACTCTGTCACTTTGAAACGCAAAGATAAGAACATGTTATTAAATTTTGAAGTGTTCGATATCTGGCCATTCAACACTTTCTTTGAGCTTATCTGCCAAATTAAAATACACAAAGCTGTACTGCCCTAATCTGAACAGCTGAAAAGCAGACAATTCCACACAGAGCTTATATTAGACCACTTAACTTACACATAAAAATTTATACATCTATCTTAGCCATTGTTTTTTTCTCTGCACAACTTCATCCTTTCAAAAAACAACTGACATAAACCAGAAAAAAAAGTTGTGGATTTGTATTTCACATTAAACTGATCAACATAAAGACTGCTTTTTATTACTCAATGTTGAGTGGACTACCCAGCATCAGTTAATATAATATAAATACATTCTACATTTACGCAATATATTTACAAAATATAATATGTAAAATATTTATCCAGCCTATATCCCAATGTTTCTGTGAATCGTGAAGCTCAAATAAACCCCAAAAAACTCTGATTGCACCAGACTAAGATTAGTGTTCAGGGACAAACTGAAATTGTTACTTTTTAAAAAGAAAACTGCATTCTTGTTTCTACTTTGACACAATAAAGCACAGAATTAAACTATGAAGGAAATCCAAACTTTGCCCTATCACTACATTTATACCATACAGCTTCCAAAATCACAATTAAAAAACCAAATTAAAGCAGATCTATTTACTTCCATTAAAGAAATATCATACACATTAATTTGAAAGGCAATAACCTGATGATAATTAAACTAAAACTTTTACTACATGTATACAAGTAGGGCAGCACTGGAAAGCATCTGCAGAAACAGCAGACTGAAGGAGCCACACGTCACCCTATCCCCAGAAAAGTCATTCACATACCCTGCCACAAGCCTGGCTCTTTCTCAGCAACAAGCTAAAATCACTTGTGCAGGAGGAGAAGATGAACATAAGCAAGTCAGGAGGGAGATTTATGGATGTATGTATATGTATGGTTGCTTTCAGAACAGTCTGACAAGGCCAATGATGAGGTTTGAAGCTGGAGGCTGAAGGGCAGTGACTGGGATGCTGAAGTGCAGTAAGAAAGTAGCAAGAGGCCATGAAATCTCCAAATTAATACTTGGTTATTTGCCTTTTTTCAGTGTGATTATTGGGTGCAACTAAAAGCCAACATTTATAAAAACAAGCCCTGGTGTTACATATGATACAGGGGAACCAGTATGTGTGTCCTTAACCGGAGTTAAGGACACTCAGTTCTGAAGGGGTCCAGTTCACTGCTGAATCTTTGCAAACCAGAATTAAAATCCAGTTTTGTAAGACCCATAGAAACAGCATTAAATGAGAATGTGTGAGGATCAAGGAAGATTTTTCAAGCATAAGGGAGATTAAGGAAAATTTCAACAAAAAATAACGAAAGGTTTTGGTCTGCACTCAGGAAATCCATTTGAAATCATCTGTTTCCAGAGAAATTTACAATATCCTTACTACCAATGTGAAAAGAAATAGCATACACATGCAAGCGAGCAATCTATGCATTAGGATTATCAGATTAATTTCAAACAAACATTTCAGGTTTGCCTTATTGTCTAGTTTTGTTTTCTGAACAACTGTCATTACTGTGTCCAGGACTAGCTTTCATATATGGTGTGATGAGATCATGTGAATGTAAAATGTTTTCTTCTTCCCCGCTGAAGTACTGTATTCCAAAAGCAACACATATCGTACCGCACACAGCTGGCCAAGTGCAAATCAGTTTCTCACAGAGAAAAACATGTTCCTTTCCATAAGATTTTCAAGGAAATTAGGGAAATTCCTACTAGATATATTCTTTGGGAAATAAAGGGTAGTACATCAGACCAGAATAACTGCTGTGTCCAAACTTAGGTACTGGACAGGAATGGAAATTCGAAAAGCACCACACAAAGAAAAAGTATTATCTTACAGCTAAGATTAAAAGTTTAGGACAGAGCTCACATTTCTTATTACTTCTACCTGGATGAAGCCAATGTGCCTCTAGAGAATTTCTACAATAGCTGTCCTCAACAGATGAAAAGTACTTTGCTTGCAGTGGAAAAATAAGCTTGGAACTCCTTCCTGTCAAAATTCATGCATTAGAAGCACAGCAAAACCAGCTTTGACACAGCCTGACTACAAATGCCTCTGGCATAATTCTCATTAATATGTGTAACTATCTTTTACATTTTTAGGGTGGTCTCAAGAAAAAACTTGGCACACACTTCAAAACAGTACCATAAATAGCAACAGGACTTTAGAATGTTCAGCAGCATCTCCAAGGAAAACTATCATGTAAAAGACAACACAAGTGTACAGCATTCAAAAAAATGTAAAGTCTTAGAACATGATCCCCATGAAAACCTTAAGG
Organism: Hirundo rustica; assembly: GCF_015227805.2. Taxonomy (NCBI): domain Eukaryota; kingdom Metazoa; phylum Chordata; class Aves; order Passeriformes; family Hirundinidae; genus Hirundo; species Hirundo rustica. The sequence continues at coordinate 57,565,503 of NC_053451.1, read as the reverse complement.
AATTTAAGGGCACTTATTGTGCTTAACCAGTCCAAACATACTCTGAAATAGAAATATAAAAAAATACAACTTACTGTCTGAGAATTTCCTGCTTTTTTTGAGAAAAGGTCACAGAAGACAATTCCTTATTGATACATTTCATAGAAAAAGGTTTCCTTGCTTCCCCATTCACACCATTCTCCTCACAAACAGATCCCATCTAGATCAATTATAATACATGCTTTCAATCACAAAGTAGCACACTGACATCTGCAAACTCACTCAAAGGAAGCCTGCTACAAATGACACCAACAATTCCAAGCTAGCATTCCCTAAGGTGAAGTGTCGAGAGCAGCTTCCACTTGTCAGTTCATTCAGTTCTAACATGTAATAGCTGTATATTGTTCAGATACTAAACCCACCTCACCTTCCCAGTTGCCTTTTTAAAATTAATAGAATGTAACATCTTCTTGTACATGCAGCCTGTGCTGCAGTTTCCAAAGCACAGTATGCTTTTAAAAAGCAACCCCAGATGCACATACACAGCATTTATATAATTTTAGAGTTTTTGTACTGTGTTTTCTGCATTGCAAGACTTTGAGGTTTTTCTCTAATATGACTTGAAAAAAACCCAAAAAACTATCTTCTCTATTAAAGAGCTGTGTATCAACTTTACCACAAATACCATATAATAATTTTCGATGACATTTAGAAGACAGGGAAAATTCACTGAGGAAAGCATCAGCAAGCATTTTTATTAATTACCTGATGAGTCAGATAGCATCTAATGCAAACTGGGATTGCACAATCTGTTTAGTGGCACTCTGCTGATTTGCAGCAGTTAAATAGTAGGCCCTATTTTCTTAATCTGCAGGATGGTGCATAGCAAGCCTCTGCAATGTATTCTCTAAGACACCATCTGGCACATGCAGAAGAGTAGCTGGTGCTACAATTTGCTACTCCTATGTACCAAGGACAGACAGCAAAAGAAATTGCATTCTATTGTTAAGTGACAAGTAGAACAGCACCTAGCAGAATCTGTGCAAACATTCCGTAAAGTGAGCAGCTGAACCTAAACAGAGAAATCCCCAAATAAGAAAAGCAGAAAATGCTTTAGATAGATTTTGAAGCAAATGCAGCAGCTGCTCCTTTGATCCACAAATCAGCTTTTGATAAAGCCAAGACTGAAACGGCTATGCTAGCCTCAGAAATATTCCAGTTCACTCATACTTGAATTTTTGGCACATTCACTGAAGCCATAAGATTCTTTGGAGATACCAGAGAGTATCTGCTGGCAAGTCCTTGTGTTCCACCTACAGAAGAAAACCCATAAATGAAGGAGACACGTAACTCTTCCCACTGTTCAGACAGTTAGGTAAACTGATTCCCAAAAATACCTATTCCAGATGTGGTACAAAATACAGCAGAACTGTCCCTGTATGACTCTGGTCTATCACATAATAACCAACAGGCACTTAGAAGACATCAATATACATAATTTCAGCAGAATAAAAAAAGACCTATGCATACCCTGAACCTTCACTACAAGGCATGCTCAGAGTCTGAAAATGGCTCCTTGTTTCAGGAGAGCTAAAAATTAATGACAGGAACAAGATGTCCCTCCCATCTGAATACCTGTTGCTGTCCATGGCGGTCTGCAGTACATCCAACACAGGGAGCAGCAGCCATAAAATACAGCTAAGGGAGAAGGGACAAGGAAGGAGGTCCTTGTCTAAAACATAAGTACATTTCAAAAAGGGAATTTTTATTTTACTTTTTAAATGAGCTCACTGAGACTTACTTCACAACTTGTTCAGGCTGGAGGACAACCAGGAAAGAGAGTGAGTTGGCCAGGACAGGGTGAAGGAGGCAGCATGGCCAAGGTAGAGGGAGGCACTCCTATGTGGTCTGCTTTCAGGTGTTGCAGTTTAGCAAATAAAACATTGCTGCTCTTCCCATTTTATGCTGATGCACAGAATCCAAAGAGTTTTCAGTCTCATTACATGGTTACATCACAGACAGTTTTCACTGGAATACTATTTTTCCTCATAAATTTTTCATGGGAACACTCTTCATTCCAAAAATTTTTGGTCTTGTAGTGTTAAGGAAACAAGTTGCAAGTTTTTTCAGGGGCTTAGAAAGGGGGAATTTACTTCTTGGATGAGACTGTAAACTCATTTATCAATTCCTCTGAGTTGATAACTTAACAGGAAGGTATTATGTAAGTAGAAATTAAAAAATAATATAAAGGAAACATGTAAAATCTAATAGCTTTTTGGAAGAAACCCTGAACGGGATTCTGAAGAATAAGTTTCTCCCTGTGACACAAACATGGAATAATTGAAACTACTCCTAGCTGAATGTACTACTCAGAAAAAATATGCAGAGCAGTTATCCATAGCTCAGACTCCAACTGGAGGAGCATAGTGCGTCTGTGTCTGCGTTTGAGCACAACAGCTCAGGCCAGCACCAAAAAGTATGAGAGAACCCAGGACAAAAAACCAAAAAAATTATCATAAGTTATTTGAATTGAGTCTAGAAAAGAGATAACTGCTTTCCAATATGCAAGACAGAAGCACCATGAAGAAAAAAAAAAATCTCTGCATTAAGGTTATGCTAGATAGAATAAACCCCTGGCAACTAAAAGTACGTCCAAAAAACCTTAAACATTCCAACAAGTTTTTGTCACAAAAGAATCCCTAATTACTGGAGGAAAGTGTGCAGAGAAGTTCTGAAATCTATATCAGGAGCACATTTTAAGAACAAGGAGGACAAACATCTCTCAGGAGTGGTTTGGATTCAGCTGACCTTGCTTTGAAGGACAAGGAACAGTGTAGACAACTCCCTGAGCTCCATCCAGAACTTCTCTGTAGGTTTCCATGTCCCCAAGTATGCCTGTGTCTCACTCATTACAGACAGAAAGGGGATAATGACATTAAACATCCAGAGCTCTACTGACAAAAAGCCCACTATTTCAGATTCTGGATGAGGTGCTAACACCCAAATAGTAGAACAGTTGGAAGCCTACATGAAAACTCTAACCGTTGAAATAATTATCATCTCTGAATGCAGACACCTCTCCTGAGGCTAGGAATGAAGAAATGTAATGGCTGAAGTATTTGTTAGCACGAAATTACAGTCATCCTGCAACACAACCTGTCTCTAGAAAGTGTTGCACTCTGACACTCAGATGTAAAGCTAACACAAAAACCAGTGAGCACAAATTCCAGTGAAAACCTGAGCCTACTTAGAGTGAACACTGTATACCAGTCCCAGCTTCAATATGTGGCACATACCATCCTGTGAGGAGACAGAGATTACTACATGTGCAAATGTTCTGTCTGAATTCCTCACGATAATTACTGTTTCATGTATTTCAACTGAAAAAACCCTAACAAAACTCATCACTTAATCCCTTGTATCATGTCACTTCTGATCACACACTAAGGGGGTACTCAGATTGAAGACATCTGGCAAAAATGAAAAACTTTGAAATTACGCTTCCACAATTCAATGCAGTTGCATGTAAACTCTCACAAATGCCCTTGCACCGTTACAGAGCACCAAAGCCCTGTTGAAAAAAAAAAAATCCCTTTTCCTGCCCTAATGACGACTTGCCATCATTGAACAAAATGTCCTGGAAGAGCTGTGTTAGGAGTCATTTTGTCAAGATTAATAAATAGCTAAAATGTCAAGTACATTGTCATTTTCATAACATTTCCAGAAACCATTAAGGAAAGCAGTACACTGTCACGAACACCTCCCCCCCCCAAAAAAAAAGTGCATTCTTGCAATTCAATTTTAGATCTAAACTATCACAGAAAGTCATACAAAGTTTCTCCGAAGTATAATTAAAGAAACGATCGAGCTTTCAGACATGGTGAGACTTTCAAAATGTAGAGCTTGTTTTTACTGATAAAAGAACACGCAGTGCAAAAATAAGTGCCCTCTTTCTAGAATGTGTCAGACACAGTTATGACAGAAATCCCATTAATAAAATTCCCTTGTGCATGACTCATTTTTACTTGTCACTTACAAAAAGAACTCAGATTTTATATACCTTTAATCACTGTCTTCCAAGAAAAAGCCATTTGCCAGCAACAGCAAAACAAATTAATATTTCACATTAACACACAAAATGGAACATTTCATAGAGAACTTACTAGGGACCTAGCAAAAAACCTGAAAAGCAAAGACATGGAAACATAGGGCAAGCAGCAATACCTATCCTATCCATTTCTACAGAATGCAATAAGGTGTAATAAAGGAGTTAAAATCAGTCTAATTTGGTACAAAGAAATATTTTGGTATCAATTATGTGACAAAATGACAAATGCAAAGTTTTGTAAGTACTTAATGCATTTACATTCTTTATTGTGTTACAAATTTTTTCAGATTTTTAAGGCTATTTTTAAGCCTAGAAAACAATGCTGAGTTTAGAGTATTTTATAATATACCCAAAATTTGCTGCAAATTATAGATATGCACTTTCAACATCACCACATGTTAACATGGCTTTTATCTGGAAGAAGAGCAAAAGCAGAAACATTCTACTTTACACAAATGATGAGCTAGAAAACAATATCATATGCAATACTACTAAATGAACCGCACATACTTCAATTCCCTCTTACTAGTTCTTAGTCCGCTACAAACATTGCAATGTCAGAGACTTTCTCAGGGATATTTCCCACTTAAGCAAATGATCTAATTATTTCTAGTCCTAGTTTCAAAGAAATCAGGTAAGTACACCTTTCATTTAAATTTAATAATTATTTTTAAATTAATTTTCAAAATATATGATACTTTAGTTTATAAATTAGTATAAACATGCAATTATTTCCATTTGGTTTACACTTGTATCTACAGCAGTCATTCACCCAGCAAAAAGAGAAGTGCTCTTAAAAGAAGAAAAAAGTATGTTAATTAATACACATACACTCTCTAAATATTTCACAACAAGATGATAATCAACATGAGGTCAATTCAATCTACTTAACTCCACTACAGGAATACATCTTTGTCCTCCATAGTAAGATAACCAAAGAATCTAAACACTAAGGGTTAAAAAAATTCTTAAGTTTAAATACACAAAGAAACTGCACTCAAGTATTTGAAATCGATTTTCTGCTACAAAATACATTAGTATTCTACCTTAATTTTAACTCATTTGATATTTAGGTTTACAAGCAAAATTTTGTACCTTAAGTAAGCCTACCTTCAGTACATGACTACTGTTGAACAACAGTATCCCAAGCATGACATAGGCTCCTTTCAGTCATGATTATTAAAATTTAAAAAAAAAAAAAATCGAGAGAAACTACTAATAATACGTATGTTCTAATAAGTGTTACTATTACCTGGTATCAGACTTATGTTAGTAACAATAATATTATTATGTGGTATCAGATTTTAGCAAAGATCTCATTATTCTGTACAGTTCCATGCTTAATAACTTTTTCCTTCTTATAGTCATTAAATAGAAAAATCTCTCATTTGATTCTACCAAATGCTTTCCTTCCAAATTTCCTTTTCAATGCTTTCCTTTTCCAAATTCTCTTACCTTCTAAGTACAAAGAATTGAAAGCGATGCTCTTAGATTAACTTAGAGTTAACATTTTACTTGATGAAAAGCGCAGGTTGAACAAAATATGTCATAGTGACTGGTAAAGCATTGTAATAATCAGGACATTTGGTACCGCACAGAAAAGGAGAAAGCAAATCAATCTACCAGAATTATAAATAAGTGAAATGGATTAGCATAGAAACTGATGTCCTTGATGATCAAAATGAGAAAAGAAGCATACAAAGTAAAGGATGAAAAGCAAAAATCTATTGTTTAAGGAGCCGTAAAAAGTAATAATATAGTGCAGCATTTCTCAACTGTTTGGCTGCGCTCCCAGGGAACCCACAGGAGGAATGGGAAGTGTCATTACAGTCTAAACAAGAAACCCTTTCCTCATAGGCTACCCTGTAACAAGGGCTGGCGCAGGGCACTGAAAATTTTTGGTTCCTTAGATCGCCTGGTAGGAAAGTGACAGTGTGATGTCTACTGAGTTATGAGACTTCAGCAGCCCAGGTGCAGATCAGTGATCTGGCCCACCAGACTACTGGCAGAGTTCACACCAGTCAAATAGTCAAAGCAAACAAAATCTTCCTCTTCATACTGCTCCCTCAGCAACTTGATCTATCTGAAGATGTCCCTTCTCTTTGCAGAGGGGATTGGACTAAATGATCTTTAAAGGTCTCCTTCCAACCAAAACTGTTCTATGATTCTGTATTTCTGCTACATCTCTCCAAGAGAAAATATTTCAGACTAAAAATTGTGTGACAAAATAGAGATAAGAAACAATTATCTAAACATGCTGATATTAACTATCCCAGTTATTACAAAATACATGTCTACTATCCCAGTTACTACAAAATAAGGAATCACAGAAACACAGAATGGTTGAGGTTGGAAGGGACCTCTTGATGCCAGCTTGTCCAACCTTCCTGCTCAAGAAGGACCACCTAAAGCCTGTCTGATGAACTGCAGCACAGTTACCTAAGAAAACAATATACACTTTTTATATTGCCAGCTGTGCAATGGCAAGTCTACTGTTGATATTATCAATGTCATCCTTCTAAAACATAAACAAATCCAAACAAACAAAAATACCAGTGCCCCAGGAGTTTTCTTGATTCAAAATGCCATGGAATGAATTTAGACATACTCCTGGAAAGAACAGTCAGAACAATGCAAATTAATTTTAGTTACATGTGCGTGCATTGTTAATGTGCATAACTGGCTGCGTATTTTTGATTTGGCAGCATTTTTCATGACTATGCAACTGACTTCTCATTAACTTGATGGATCGCAAAGATCTGTATGTTTGACAACAATTATGTGATAATCTGGGAATACTAAACATCACAGTAGAAAAACACCACACATCTGCAAACACCTAGGACATGTAATCATATTGCAATTGAATGATAATTCTAAACAGCCACAGTTTTATGAGCAAACAACTTGAGATTATGTTTAGAAATAATCCCTGGAAAAGAACCCTTTTTAACAAAATAATTAAACATACACAAACAATTCTCTTACTGTCCCATTGACCAATGAGACAAGTTATATTCAAAGTTAAGATTCCTATACAACCAGGTGAACCAGAGATATAGTGATGAACTAAGCAAAGACAGCCTCCCCCAAAAACTGCATGCTTCTTCAAAATATATTTCTTAGATCTTTTCAGTAAAGTCAGTGAGGTGATAGAGTGAGTAGAAAATTTTTGAATAAAGCCTTGAAACTCCTTCAAAAGGAAAGCAAATCCTTACTGTAGTTCTGTGGAACAAGTTCTGGGTTCTTCGGTGTTTTGAGTTTAAAAGACACATCTCCAATAGTGACAGTATCACCTAAAATAAAGAAAATAAGTCTTTTAGTTCTTACATACTTAGACACTTAATTATTTAAAGTCCTTAAAATTTAAATCATAGGCCTGCTGTGGAGAGGCTGACTATGTGTTCACAAAGCAGTCTCTAATGTGTTTGTGTTTACTAATTAGGCTCTGCTGCTTTTCAGTCTCTTTTTTCATTCCCACAATATTCCTTCTTCAATCAAGAACAGGTACCTGGACAGTTTACATTTAATTAATATCACTTTTTCCAGTTTTTTCTTTTATTGCTGCTCCTGGAACCTTAAGCTATTGGGAGCTATGGAAATCAAGTTCCAGTGTAGAACACAATTCCAGCTACCACTGTTGACTTACTAACATTAAAACTTTAGCATGTTTGCCTGTAGAGCTACCAGCAACAAACACTTGTAGGGATGATGATTTTCCCACACTTTCAAGCAGCCTGGAACAGTATCTGTTGGAGGTACAAAATGACACATTCATACCAGTGGGCCCTTCCTGCACTCCCTGACTATAGAGCTGCAGAACCTGGCAACTTCCAAAGTTCGAGTGGTCCCAAGAACTTCTTGCTCGGGGTTTCAACAAACCTAAAGCATCTTGGCAATTTTGCTTAATGGTCTCTTCAGTAGGACCTGCCTGTCTCATCTATCTTTCTGCAACCACCAGCTTGAATTAAATTGCAGGGCACGCCCTGTGCACTTTCTCATGGAAAACAAGTTTTCCAAAGTTTCCAAAACCAGGAAAATGAGGTTTGGACTAGTAAGTACACCAAAGCTTATTTTCTTTCAAAAGTTTGAGCCCCACAAATGAGTTCACAAGTATTAAGACCATGAAACTAAGATGACTCTAGCAAAATGACATTTTTCCCATTACTGTTGCTAAAGATAACACCACCTGCACTGCACTGTAGCGCGTGCGTGAGGATGGAGAGGATTGCTGGAGTAAGACCGCTGCACAGAGGTATAGTTTAGCCACAGCACTGACTATACCTCCTTTCCATGAACTGAGGCCAAGTTTTGGAACTGTCTCATGTGTTTATGCTTTTCTCATAAGTGAGATGCAGAAAGTATAGAGCCCACAAATAAGATCAAACAAGGATCCAGTCCTCTTGTAGACCTGCCCCTTGTCTTACTCCAATCTACAGGACCCAATCTACAGCTGCCCATCTCCAGCACCATGAAAGACACCAAACAGTTTGGAAGACCAATGCTGGAACCAGAAAGGGAGATGCTGGAGAAGCAGCTTGCCCAAATTAAAAGAAGCAACAAAAACTCCCACACATGCAGTAGCTCTCCTTTCAGACAGCCATGACTCTAGTTTTGCACTCAAATGCAGTACTCTTCCAGCACACCCAGATGTTACTGCTCATTTCACAGGACTGAGAATACCCAGGTTCTGACATGGCTCACACAATTCATGGGAAAGGACTAGATTTGTAACAGCCAGAGTAGAATCACCTACAGTAACAAACAGGAAGAAGTGAAGAAAGGATTATAGCTGATTTCCTGCCAAATTGAAGGGCTTGACTAGAATGCAGAGACTGGGATTCACAGCCTGACATACATGCTTGCACATGGGTCTTTATATCACTTCTAGAGTCTAAATAATCAGCCCTCCATTCTTCCCTAAAATATTGGCGAAAGGTAGTAAGCTGGTGATTGTTCCCACATTTTATGCAATACAATATAATACATTTTATGCACCAGTACAGTTGCAGAAATACAGTGCCCCAATAGCTTGCAAGAAAGTGGGACCCAGGCAACAGCAGTACTGCCATATAAACGGCAGACAAGTATTCATCCCTGGTTCTCAGGGCAAGCAGAACCAAGCACTTCCCACTCACCATGCTAGAACTAAGCACCCTTCTTTGATTGTGCAGGAGCCTAGAAGTGGAACGGTTCCAAACAGAGCTGAGCTAAGCTAAGAATTAGGTAATTGTCTAGGCCTTTTCTGACCCCTGATGAATTTTCCTTTCAAATGCAGCAAAGAGTATTGTGCCCTCTCCAGCCTGAAGCACTCAAACACAGTTCAACAGAAAAGTCCTGCAAGAGCTTAGAGCCCTGGTCCTGACTCTGGGAACTCTGACATAAAGTCACTGAACAACAGACACAGGTACTGCAGGGACTAAAATCTAGTCTTTGGCTATCACAGTGTTTTGCTCATTTCTCTGAGTTTTAAAGTAAGAAAAACTATTTTACTGACTAAGCTCCCTTTCCCTTTCTTCTACTGCAGTTCCAAGCTTGCTCTTTCTCACTGGGGAACAGCTAATAGGGATCATGGCAGGGCATCACCATTTTTGCCACCACACCTTTTTAATCTGGGCTGCCCATGGTGATGGGATGAGGGGAAGCCATGTGAAGGGTGGCTGAGGTCACACGACTTGCTCAGCCCAAAGAAGAGACTGAGAGGAGAACTCATTGCAGTCTGCAGCTTCCTCATGAGGGGAAGGGCAGGGGCAAGAACTGATCTCTTCTCTCTGGTGACCAGAGAGACATGAAACTGTGTCAGGGGAGCCTTTTCCTAAATCTCTTCAACCCAGAGTATGGTTGGACACTGGAACAGGCTCCCCAGGGAAGCGGTCACAGCCTGGCAGAACTCAGGAACTGTATTTGGATAACGCTCTCAAGCACATGGCGATATTCTTGCGGCAAATTCCTGTGCAGGGCCAGGAGTTGATGATCCTTGTAAGTTCCTTTCAGCTCAGGATATTCTATTAATCTATGGTTCCATGAAAAGACCTCCAAGTTGATGAAAACACCCTAGAAGCCCACTGGTTCCTCCAAAAGTTGGCATCTCCCTCATTAGCTCAGCCTGGAACAGTTTGAACCTTCTAAAATGAGCAGGTTGCCTTACATATCCCTAAGAAATTAGTGACAGTTTATTTTCTCAGAATTCCCCAGCCAACACGCAATGAGACAAGAGTATATGATTAATTAGCTCCTAGCTGAAATCACCTCAGCTCAAGAGTAAATACTATTTCATGCACACATGCATTTCATAGTCTTCCAAAACCCAGTAGGGCCAAGATGGCAAAACAACAAGATGTCAAATTTTTTCAATACATTGGGATGATGATACCATCTACAGGATAGAACTCAAATTTCCTAGTTTATTAACAGAGTATTGAAAAGCCTTAGTTGATTTCCTACACTCCCTTAAAAAAACCAAAAAAACCAACCAACAAAAAACACAAAAAAAAACCCCAAAACAAAACAAAAAAATCAAACCCAAGTTTTGTCTAGGTGAAAAATGCATCACTTCTGGTGGTATTAATGTCAGTCTATATCACACTAACCCTTAATCAACACATCTAACCATGTTCAAAAATCCTACAAGTATTCCAGACATCAATGGACCCTACAAGCTTTCATGAAAAAAAGGACTGGGAGAGAACTATATGTAGGACGTGGTAAGAGCTGAGCACACAGTTGGGGTATTCAGCTTTCAATTGGTCTGTTGCTGCCCGGAGACAAATGTTGCCTTCAGCTTGCATCTGCCCAAAAAGCAAAAAATATTAGCAGTGTTTAATAGAACCTTAAGCAATAATAAACCAAGACAGCAGAGTCCATTTTCCTAGCTAAATGAGCACAGGGAGGATTAGACCACTAATCTTATCACACACTTCCACCTGGGCTACATTTTCTCATCTCAATTTGTTTCTTCTGTACTTGTTTAAAAACTCATGTTTGGTTACTCCATTTCCACTGCCATTTCCAAACCCCTTGAACAGAGATGTCATTCCAGATAGGTTCTTTCTAGTGTTTCACCAGCTGGCAAGGAACAGACAACACCCTGCTTGGTAAAATGGTGGTGTTAAATCAGCAAAACCCATAATTTGAGCACATGTATCCCAAATTGTTTGACCACATGGCAAATTAGGGAACAGCCCATGTATACTCCAACCCATTCCACAAGCCACTACCACACTATTGTGGACAAGAGCTATATCCACAGGATTTTGTGATGGAGACTTTGTAGTCTGTATCAGGCTTGCTTGGGAAAGCAGTGAAGACATGCTTCTGCTTTCTTGTCTCCCACAGTCTTTGGGGGAAACAGTGGGATACAAGCAGTGCATAATGTGCACAAAGAAACACGGCTGCTGAAACAAAACAAGGGCCACATTGGCCAGAACCCAAAAGGTAAAGGGGACATCCCATTCACGGGGCAGACAGGATACAGATACAGGCTTTTTGAGAGCCTGGGCAACAGGGATCAAAACCAGCCTCAATACCTGCAATGAGCTCTTTCTACTGCAGCTGAGGAAGACAGGTGCAAATTGCACCCCTGGCAATATGGAAATCCACACATGGACATATAGCTACCCGGTAATTGCAGAGCACTGAATGATACAGTCTCTTCTTTAGACCTACAATTTAGACAGAAAAGTATTTTTGTCTGTATCTGTTTTTTACAGTAACTGAGAAGAGCTCTTCAGACAAGCAGGCCTTGTCTTGCCTACTCAGTCTGAATAGAAAGGCAGCACCCTCCAGCTCCAAGCCCTTGAGCTGCACAGGAGGCAGCTGGAGGCTGGGAAGGCACCCCTGCATGAACTCCCAGTGCTTTTATTCTCCCCCTGCAACTCCTACTCACTGTTGGCCAATATGGAAGAGTAGGTTTGAGGGACCTTTGTTCTGACCCCCTGTAGATAATGAGATGTTACAATCTCAGTGAGAAGGCTTCCTGAACATGCAGCCTCATTGTGCGCTTGGCATCTTTGATCTCAAAAGCTAGTAAGTATCACACCAACTATCCCTTCTCACCTCTCTCCCTCCCAAGAAGAGAATATTCCCTAATTCTACTATTTATTCCCGCATGCTGAAAAGGCCACTGCTGTTACTATTTACAGCAACACTGGTCATATATAAACAGATTGCCTATCAACTATTCATTAAGAACTTACAAAGTAGAATGAAGTTTTATTCTACTTGCCATTTTTCTGGTAAAATAACACATTAATGAAAATAAAATGATAAATTTGAAAAGGCTATTTTAAAATAAAGAAATTAAGAAATCCTACTGTAAAAGAAAACAACCTGAAGAGATCTGTGCATGAATTTAGGTTTTTGAGTACAAAACACAAATCATTCCAATCTCAGGCGTAAATCATATTAGTATTATCTGTGTTCTTGTAAGACACTACAATGAAGTTTCAAGAACATTATGTTTTTAGGTTGATGAATTTATTGCCTTCTGGCCTCTTTAGTCCTGAAAAATAGGTGAGATTAACACATTCTCCTTAGTATATTACACATTCACTTGTACACAAATGACCCAACTGGTTTCAGAGCCTGAAACAGCAAGAGCATATTAAAACTGTGAAAACACTAAGCTCTGCTAATAATAATTTCTATGTGATAAAACCACACCTGTTAAACGAAAAGTCTGAAATCTATATAATCCTGAAATGTATATTTCCAGGTCTTAATTTCATTCTAATGTGAAGGAGGGGAAAGAAAATACGTTTTGAACTGGTATTTATTCAGCACACTTCCATAAAGAAACAGACAAGACTGTCAGCTCTTACTAATCCTTGAAGAGCTGACTTATTTTGAAGAAACAGAAGTTATACTTTCCAGGTTTTTTTCTTTTTCCTTGACTTTTCCAAATACACTATTCAGGGATGGAAAAAAAAGGCAGCTCTGTAACTTACTTCTTTTTTTACATTCCGCAGCAGCTCCTATTGGCCATCTTCATGGCTGCAAATAGTACATTCATTGAGCAACACTGTTTCCTATTCTTCACCTCATATCAGTATTGGAAAGCTCCCAAATGTCTGTATGATGGACAGAAACCTATTCCCTGCACTCACAGGATTTAGGTTTGTTCCTTGATCACACATAGATGAGCTGGAGCGCAGCTCCTGTCAACAGGACACTGCAGTCCGACAGCTGCTGCTGAGTGAAACAGATGAATGTTTACATGACAAAACCCATCTCTGAGCTAAGCAAAAAAAATCCTCTAAAGTTCTGGGTTTTTTATGGGCAAAAGGAAATCTTTCCCTCTAAAAAACCAAAGCAATTGCTTCAAACATAAAATTTGAATATTACTAAATCTCTACTCTATGTTCTTTTTAGACATCCTATTTTTTTAATTTTCAGGTTTGAAGCTAACTAGATTTTCCAATTGTCTGTTTTGGGCTGGCTAATGAGTGTTTTTACTGGTTTCAGTTTGTCATGAAACCAAAATCTTGGTATTTACTATTTACTCCAGAAAGATAACACTTTTGTTCATTTTTCTGCATTAGCAGAAGATCAACAACATGAACTCAGAATTTTATCTGACATTGATCTCTGCTCTCTGGTGATCAGTGATAAGACTTGGGGAAATAGCCTGAAGCTGCGTCAAGGGAGATTTGGCCAGGATATTAGGAAAAGGCTTTTCACCCAGACCATGGTTGAATCCTGGAACAGGCTTGCCAGAGAAGTGGTCATAGCACCAAGGTTGACAGAGCTCAAGAAGCATTTGGACAACACTCTCAGGCAGACGGTAGTGTGACTCTTGGGGTGCCCTGCACAGGGCCAGGAGTTGGACTCAATGAATCTTGGGGGCCCCTTCCAACTGAGCATGTTCTATGATCCAGCCATGCAGGAAGCATACAATCTTGACTTAGCAAGAGCTATTATTTGTTCAGTCTAATACCCTGAAAGTAGGGAGTCTGATAATGCTCAATTACAGATCTTACAAGATGAAAAGTCAATTTTAAATGTTTACTTACTATGATGATCATACACAGACTTGATAAATTCCAGAATATCTCTTTGTAATACATTTACCATGTGAGAGAGGTGTTAAGCTGCCCATTTCATCAAGTATCAAAACACTGCAGAAACACTGGTCATCTTCAACCTCAAAATCACTTTAGCACCAAGATGAGACCTGATGAGCTGTGGCTCAACTCAAAAACCTTCAAGGATGGATGTTCCACAGCCACTCTAACCAATCTCATCCCCTACTGTATTCAACCAGACATCACTGCAATCCCACATTCTTTCCACCAAAGCTGTTCCTCAGCCAGTCCCTTCCCAGCAACACTTTAGTCCACTACCAGATCTTCATACTTCTTAAACGTTCTGAGGTTTCCATTGTCCCAGTTCTCATGTTCATCAGGGTCCTTCTGGACTAAATGTCTACACTCTGGCAAGATGATAGGGAATTCGTCCCTACATACTATATTGCACTTTTACACTCCTGCTGTCTGTCCTTACTTGCACTTTTGTATGTTCCCTTTTTGTGTTTTTGGTCACTGAGAAGTTCTCTGCTTGGCCAAACAGGCCTTCTGCTACTGCTTAATGGTTCATTGCTGAGCTGCCATTAAGTTTTCTTTAAAAATTTTTGAGCTCTCCTGCCCACCTTCTGTCTTCACGGTTGTTATCCAAAGGATTCTACCCACCAGTCTCCTGAATAAGCGAAAGCTTGCAGTCCTCAAGTCCAAGATCCTAATTCTGCTGCTCACCTTCCCAGCCTTCCTCCAGATGTGCAACTCAGTCATGTTCCAGTCACTGAGATCCAGGCTGCCGCCTGTGACCAAACTGGCCACAGCTCTTCCCTTCTTGAAAGCAGCAGACAAAGTGAAGAGTAAACCCCGACTCTGGCATCTGAGTTACACATTTTTACCAACACGGCCTAGGGGGTACCAAGAGTGCACACACAGTACCAGATTGCCCTCCTAGCTGATGTCTGCATGGCTGAAATCCTCATGCTCGTGAGCACGGAAGCTCATGTATGGGAGGTTACTGCTAGCTGTCTGTAGAAAGAGATATCCATCAGCTCCTCTAGGTCACACGGTAACAGATGCCCACCGCATCGCCAGCGCTCCCTTTCAAATCTTCTGTGGCCAGTGCTACTTCTGTGAAAAATTAGCTCAGAGTGTTTCAAAGCTGTACAAAGATTTCTGAAGTACATTTTGCTCAGCGGAGAAAAACTAGACTATCTATGCTAAACTGAGCTTAGTTACATTAGAATTATGTTAATATAATTTCAAAAATGTATTTCAACCAAAAAGAATCTACAACTGAAAATCAACAGAAATGTTTTTGAAATTTCACATTTACTGAAAAGCTATCCGAAATTGACAAAACAGCTTTGAAATTAGCTATGGCATTGCTTACAACTATCCTGAGTCTCTGAGTATGCCAAGCAGGTACAGCTTCAATCTTATGAATTAAGCTGGGCACAACTTGTAGAACACATCAACACAGTGACAGCTCTTTAACATAAAAAATTAAATTTCAAACAACTGGCAAATATTAACACTCAGAAACTACTGACATCCAGTCCTGTACCAAAAGTGAAGCCCTACAGAAGTTGACCTGACATTTCCCCCCTTTGTTCCAGCTACATCAGCATGTCTAATAAAACACACTTTTTTTTTACCATAAACCTTTTCTTTTCTAAATGTTAGAATAATTTGAAATAACCCAGGCATAACTCTGCAAACTTTCAGACAACTGGCTTTGAAAATTCCCATCTCCATTTGCTGCCTTTTGAGTTATGCTGACGCAACAGCCATACACAAAACTCACCATAAATCAAATCCCTGGAACCATTTCAGTCACCATAATGCAGCCCCCTAAGTACAACTACAGAGGCAAGGAACAATTATAGAATGCCATGGGAAAAAAGAAAGAATGAAGTCTCTTTATAAATAGGTTTTGTCAGCGAAAAAAAATATTACCAGAAACATGCTCACAGCTGTCAACATGTAAACTTCAACAAAGATAATGACACAGGTAAAATTGGAAAAGGCAATGTGCCAGAAAGCATTTACACTCATCATCAACCAACTCTTTAGTCTTTGGACAATGACAAACAGGGGAAAAAAAAAACCCACTTATAAACACACAAATTCATAGTCTTCTTTCAGGTTCTCAATTTTACCACAATCATTTAGATCCTGTACACTAACAATGAACATTACAGAATTCTGAAGTGTGATGCAATTTTCACGAGTGACTGTGTTTTACTCAGCAGATACACTTGTATGTACTACTGAGATCTTTTAGGCTTTAAACACAAGTTTGATTAGGAGCTAGAATTGACCTATAATTTCATATAAGGAAAGTAGAAGAAGTGAACCTGGACAGGCAGGGCTGCAGAAAACAGCAAATGTACCTAGTATATATTTTGGTCTACACAAATGACAAAGTATAAGTTATTTTATGTACACTGAGCAGCAAAGTACACAAGACCTTCCTTTGCCTGTACTATCTGACTGGCAATGGTTTTTATTTTTCCAGCTCTTTGGTTTACATCAAATACAGCATTTGTTCCCTCTAACCCCTTAAAGCAACTCCAATATTGTATATTCTGTCAGCTTTTCATAAATATTCATATTACGTATAGATTAAAATAATTAAATAACAGATAACTGAGTTATGTAGAACCCCACTTTATTCAGCTCATAGTGCATTTAAACTAATTCATCACAAGGAACTCCACGGTCTACAAAACTTTGATACTTTTTAGTCTTTTAGAAGGAAACATGAAACCCACATTAAATATTATTCTGGCAGTCAGCCTTCTACTACATTTGCTACTATAAATTGTTTCCCTCATTAATTGTGAGACCCCATACCCTTCCTAGATATTCCCATTACCCTTTTGTCACACAGTCTACCACTTGATAGCTTCAGCGACTCCTCCACAGCCCCCAGTGAACCAGCAAGCCACATTCACTCTGCCCTGAGCTGAAATGCTAAGAAAGATGGCTTCTTCACATGTAACAGCACAACATCAGGCAACAGCTCCTCCTTTACACTCAAAAGGTACCAGGACAGACAGTAAATCCGACCTGGAAGGGATGTCACATCCAAATTACTGCATACACAACGATTTGCTGTTTAGTTGACTCTTGACAGCTTCCAGCCTTTTAAGACGCATTTTGTTTATTTATGGAAGAGACATGCAACCTCAACGCCACTTACAACAAGAATTGTAATTACAGCAGCTGCACAGAAATAGCAAAACCACACATGGCAGAAAAAAATTCAGATCATCCTTTGTAACTTCAGTAATCCTCAAAGAAATGCTAGGGTCTGCAAGAGGACATGCAAACATTTAAAAAATTAATTTAAAAAACACCCACAAAACAAACCAAAAAACCCCAGTATTCTTAATATCAAGGTACCAAATTCACAGAAAAACGGGAAACACAACAAAGAATGAGATGGCTCAGGTGCTGGGAGAGTAAATATCCCTAATATTATCGACAAGCTCTATCTACTAGAGCTTTGTGACTTAAATCTTTCTACCAAAACTCCTACTATCACTGACTGTAACTGGGAATACTCCTACTATTCACATATATACAGAGTGTATTCACAAATATTGCAGAGTTAAACTCAATTGCATTCCACAGCACATTTAAAGTGATGAAATATTTTTAGCAATGCTGCATTTGCTACCACTTTACACTGCTAAATTCTTCTTGTTCTTAAGGCTACTCATCCCAACAAAGGGCTGAAAAGTGCTCAGCTACCTTCTCCAGGTGCTTGTTTTACTTGACTCACTACATTGCTAACTTGTTTTTTTTTCACCTTAATTTGTTTGATGCTAAATAACTCTTGTCTTTTAAGTACTTTTCCCAAATAAAATATTATTTATTCACAAATTTTGGAAGGAATTTTATGACTATTAATTCCTGAAAGACTTTGGTCTTGAGTAAATTTTCAGAAACTAAATGAAGAAATGAACCGGTCAACTAATAAACAGATTTAAAAATATTAAAATGGAGAGAAATGGGATTAAAGGGGTGTAATTGAGAGCTTGAGCAAATACTCCCCCATCAGAATCACTTGCAGATCACTACTCGTCGCTCACTCTGTACTTATGAGCTTTGCTGCTTTTGGCATTCATCCCGAGAAGCGTCAGTTACCACAGGCATATGTCACCCTTTCCAGACACCACTCTGCACAGGCCCATCACCTGCCTCAAAGGTCACCCGAGGATACACTCCAGGGCAGTTCAGGTCATCCTCCATGGCACCCGCAGGCTCAAGGTCAACCCTCTATCTCATTACCACGTGCTGCCGGCACACTCGGACACGCACCAGCCCTGGCGGCAGCCCCCGACACAAACACTGAGGCTCTGCCCCAGCCGAAAAGAGGAAACCATGTGATGCGGGCACAGAAAGCATGGCGAGATGTGACAGACGCTCTGCAGAGCAGGGCGGCTCTCAGAGGCACGAGCTGCAGGGCTGCCCCTCGCTTCACTGCGGCTGAAGCGCCTGGATCAGGAGCTATCAGGAGCCACAGTAAGTGTCCCTGCAAGCCCGTGACTGAACTCTGCCCTTTCCCCTCATGCCAGGTAGGAATCAATCAGGTTAGAAAAGACCTTTGAGATCATCGAGCCCAACCTATGACCAAACATCACCATGTCAACCAGACCAGACCACGGCACCACGCACCATGTGCAGTCGTTCTTTAAACACCCCCAGGGACGGTGACTCCATCACCGTCCCTAGGAAGCCCATTACAATACGTAATCACCCTTCCTGTGAAGAAATCCTTCCTAAAGTCCAACCTAAATCACCCCTGTCACAGCTTGAGGCTATGTCCTCTAATCCTGTCAGTTGTTACCTGGGAGAAGAGACCGACCCCCATCTGGCTACACCCTCCTTTCAGGGAGTTGTAGAGTGGTAAGGGCCCCCCTGAGCCCCCTTTTCTCCAGGCTAAACGCCCCCAGACGCTCCTCACGAGACCTGCACTCCAGACCTTTCTCCAGCTCCGTCGCCCTTCTCCGGACCCCCCCGCACTCACGGGCATGACACGGAGGGGCGGCAGCGCAGCCTGGACAAGCCCGCAGCCCACGAGGTGGTACCGGCCTGCCGGCCTCCCCCCGGCCCGGCGGCAGCGCCGGGGCCGTGGCCGGAGCAGGAGCAGCCTGGGGAGGCTGCGGGGGCCGAGACACCGGGGGCCGGGGTAGGTTACCTGAGCTGTGCAGCGCCCTGACCTCGGAGCGGCCGTACCGCGCCGCGGCCGCGCCGCCGCCCACCACCTGCCGCAGGAGCAGGCGGACCCTGCGCGCAGCGGGACCCCCGGCCCCGCCGCCCAGGCACAGCACCCGCGACGGCATGGAGACCGCGGGGAGACGGGCACGGGCAGGGCACAGACACCGGCACCGCCGCGGCCCGGCCGAGCGCGGGGGAAGGGAATCGCCGCCGCACAACGTCCCGCCGGAAACCAGGGCCGGGCGGGCGCGGGCCGGCGCCGCCGGGTGCGGGGCCTGCCGGAGCGGGGCCGTGGCCCCACAGCCCGGGGCGGCCCCTCGGGAGGGTGGGGGCTAGCGTGTTTTCTTTTTATATGACGGGGCTGAACTCCACAGCTGGAAACGTTTGAAACAGCCCGGAGAGCCAAGCGCGGGCAGCGGCGGTGCGGTGGATTCGTGCGCCGAAGGTATTTTCTACCTCTGATGTCTCCGATGCTGCTGCGCTCACGGCCCCAGTGCCGCCCCTCGCCTGCGTTCTCGGCGTTCGGGCATTTCGTACTTCAGGAGGAATTTGAGTTACTCCGGAGTGACGTTTGGCTTAGATGTGAGATTTTTATAAAAGGTCACGTTGCAGAAATAGACTTCAAAACTGGCTTATTCTAGCTAAAGGTAATGCTCTTGGAGTTATGAGAAAGCTCGAGAGTAGATTTCAGAATAATTTGTGGGAGGCCGAAGCTTTAACGCTAACTAAGCCTAATTCCAAGGAAAATCCAGTTGAGACATGGATCTCAGTAGAAGGACGATGAGGGACCTTTGTGGAAGTAGAAGCCTATAAAGCTACCACCTTTATCAGGTTTTGGCTGTCTCAGCCGGGAGGATTTTGCTGCTGTAAACCTCGCATTTCCTGCATGTTTCCAGCACTGAACAATTATCCCAAAGGAAAGTCATTAAAGTGGGAACTAAGCATCAATTTAAACATAGACAACCTAGACTTCTAAGCCCCCATAAGATACTACGAGCTAGGAATGTTGGTCTCCTCCGAGTCGTTCGTTTCTGCAGCTCAGTGTTAGGTGCATTAAACACGAGAGCTGACATTTCATGATCTGCATTTCCTGTTGGCTGGGGTATGGGTTTGGTATAATTTCTATTCTTAGTGCCTAATATAGGTCTGTGAACCTGTTTTCTGGGTCTAAGGCAGGATAAACTAAATTGAAACATCCTTTTATGGATATTGCCCTAATTTCTTGTAAGCTGAAGATCACAAATGCTGTAGGCTAAAGCTAGGCTAAGTAACAAGAAGGTCTGCTGGAACAGACTAGAAGGTCAGTGAGGCAAAATAACAGTGGAATGGTTTATGAATATGTCTTAGCAATCAGATATTAAATTAGAAGACTACATTTTTCATCTTTGTCATAGCTATATAAAAAAGAATAAATAGCAGCAGATACGCAAGCAATTAAATGCATCACCTGAACTGAATGCTGAACATCAGACATTTCAGTTTTGTACGGATTCACGGTGTTTTTACAGTAATTTCACACTGTGAATGTACAAAGCCTCCTTTTACCTCTGTGTGTGTATATATATATGCACCTGTCAAGCGAAATGCTTTAAATTTCAACCCTTTCTGAGTCATGTATCTATAAAATGTTTTTCTTTTTAAAGCATTGTCTTAAAATTCTGAATTAATCAACTTTTCCAAAACTTCAAATTCAGCCTGGAGTTCAGCCTCCAACTTTCCATCTGCAGCAGGAGAAAACTATACTTACTGATTTTCAAACTGTTGCAGTGAAAGATATAATGGAAACATTGTTATCTCTGTGCATAATTATGGATACAGTAATTCTGTTGCATGTATACATGTATACACAAACAGATGCACAACTTGAATGTTGCACTGTCTTTAGGCTATACACTCAGTCCTGACAGCACTCAAAATTTAATGTAATAGTGTGAATGTATAGAATCAAGCTTTTTCTTGTATACGTGTGAAATTTTATCTAGCTGTACAATATTAAATTATTGCTTGAGTACTGCATCCGCCTCACTTGCTAATCTTAACTGATGCATACAGGCTTTACATATCTGGTACTTGCTCAATCCTCTCTGTGGAAAGCGTGATTCCGTCAGTGGTTCGGTGCTGTCCTGAAGTGGAAGGATTTAGCAGAGTCTGCATCTGGTGTGTTTGTGAAGACTTTCAGTAAGATTTACAGCACCGGTAACAAACAGCAATTTCATATTTTCATTCCCTGACTTAACAGCACTCTTATTTGGAATGTCAAGTTTCTTACCAAAAATTCTTTTCCTTTGATTAAACAGAAAAGAACTTGCTCCAAAGAGTGAGAGCTCTAAAAGCATCTCTCTGAGCTGACAGTTTCCAGACTATTCTCTCTAGTAGCTGTCGAGTACTTCGCTGTGTAGCTCTAGCTGCAAGACTAAATTAGACACAGGTGCAGACTGTAAAGAACAATGCATCATCATCTCTGCCTAGTTGTAGTCAGTTCTCCTACGCATGAACAGAGAAGCTGAGATGAAATCCTGGCTTTATCTGAACTTCGTAGGAAATCTCCCACTGAATGCACCCAGGCCTGAATTTTACTAAAATGGTCTGGCTGGACTGCAGTAATAGGAGTAAGTCAGTCTTCATTTACTGTTAAAGCTTTGTCTAGAGGGTAGGTCTAACATCAAACTCCTTTGAAACGATGTCCAGATAATGTGATGAACCAAAAAAGGGAAGTCTCTCAGAGTTTATACAATTCCCTAGAGGTGTGGGTTCCATCTGGTGATACTAACAGAGAAAGTCAAACCATTGACACAGGCCTTGCTTACCATTCGTTTTCCTGAGATCAAGAGATACTTCTGTATAATTTCTTTTCGGTTACGCAAAATTAGACTCCTTCGATTAAAATTTAGAGTTGTTCTCCCAAATTAGCTGTAGCCACTGATGTCTTGCTTTAGAGATTATATGTAGAGAGAGCCAGACTTGTTTTCTTCTGTTGTGTATCTATTTTGAACAAATAAAACTATTATTTCCATGAAACCACCCTAATTCACTATAGTGAGTCTTTGATGTACCAGAAGGTGCTCCTCTTGTATGAAAATTATTTGTAACAATATAAATCAAATAAAAATGGAAATCATAGCTGTTTCTTTGTACACTTGAATCCTAAATTTGTTTCCTAGTTTAATCCAAGTTAATATTAAAAATAAATTGATCCACCAATAAGACATGAAGGTTCTAATGTAAAGTGTCTTACTGCTTTATCTTGCTAAACTGACATTCAATGAATTTCATTCATTGTCTTTTTCTGTATCTAATGGTTATTAGAATAATCACCTCTTTCCTCTGTAGTCTTATAAGCAAGAGTCAGTGTTATAATTTGTTCTACAAATTATGTTTATGATCAGTTTCCCACCCCAGAATGTATAATTGCTACCTTTTTAATTAAGGTTTGAAAGATTTTTGCTGTCTGTTTGTATGGCAACTGCCTTCAAGAAATTTAAATCCACTTCATTAGCTTTCTTGGTAACTGTTCAGACCCCTCTGTCTCTGAGTTTTTCTGTACTGTTTGCACTGTTACACTCTACTGAAACAGCGAGTAAGGATAAAGTCATTATTGATTTTTGTAAGAAATAATGACATGGAGGTAGGGAGGTTCTTGCCACCTGATGTCTGAGTGGAAGGTTGACCTAATAATCTCTAGCTACTTGGAAGGGCATTTTGTGAAGATCAGTATTACAGCCAGAGAGCCTGTGTTTATTTTTTTAAGGAACACAGAAGGTAAGAGAAAGGAGAACTCTGCTGAGTGGTAGTGCACATTTGAGTATGTGTTACAGTATAAATGCTTAGAGAGTATAAAGGCCATGAGTGATAGCATCTGTAATTTCTTATGCCAAACTCCATCTGTTTTCAGTAGTTTGTTACTCCACCATTCTTTAATAATTTGGGCAGAAATTTCTCATGTTGGATTTCTGCCGCAGGCAGAACGCTTCTTTTGAAAACTTGAACAAAAATAGCTTAGCCATTTTTCAAAAAAGAAAAGACAATGTTTTACTCAGGAGCAGCTATAAACCCTATGTGACTGGGAAGGCTGCATGGCTAAGCAGCAACATCTCGTGAAGGAGATGCTTACTGCTTTCCCTGGTATTATTGGAGAGTGGAGGGGAGAATAAAAATTAAAACCTTTGTCCTGCTTGATAAATCTGCATCTGGTTTTACCCACATGAAAACAATTCTAAAATTAGATACTTCACCATACATGAGCTTTAGATCAAGGAGTAGAGTTCTGCTAAGAGAGTCATTCTGGTTTCAGAAAGATGCTTTTTGAAGACACCTTTTTTTGTATGTGTGAATCATGAGCTTCTAAAAACTGGGGAAATATATAATACTTTAATATGTAGGTCAACATATTCTGTTTATATGAAGGATTATCTACAAGAAGACTGCACTGGTTGAGCCAGACTTCCCCCTCTTACTTCTCCTTCATGGCTGGAGAGCACTACAAATGTACTCTCTCATATACTTTCTGTGCCTCTTAAGAGCAGAGGGATTAGGAGCCAAGCCTAAAAGGACAGTTAGAAAATGGTGAATTAAGCACAAGGAACCCAAAGGGGAAGGGGGCAGGGGAGCATGAAAATATTACATGGATGTTGGGTGAAAGTAAAAAGTTATCACATAAACACAAAATAAGATAAGTTGGAAAGGATCCTCAAGGATCATCAAGTCCAACTAACTGTCCTGCACAGGACATCCCCAAGTGTCCCACCATGTGCCTGAGAGGGTTGTCCAAACATTTCTTGAACTCTGCCAGGCTCATGCTGTGGCCACTTCTCTGCATAGCCTGTTTCAGTGCCCAAACATCCTCAAGAACCTTTTCCTGATATCCAACCCGTGCCTCCCCTGACACCACTTCAGGCCATTCCCTGGGGTGCTGTCACTGTCACCACAGAGAAGAGATCAGTGCCTCTCCCCTCATGAGGAAGTTGTAACTGCAATGAGCTCTCCCCTCAGTCTCCTCCAGGCTGAGCAGACCAAGTGACCTCAGCTGCTCCCCGTAGGGCTTCCCCTCAAGGCCCTTCACCATCTTTATTGCCCTCCTTTGGACACTCTCTAACAGTTTAATGTCTTTCTTACACTGTGGCACCCAAAACTGCGCACAGCCCTTGAGGAGAGGCTGCCCCAGCTCAGAGCAGAGCGGGACAATCCCCTCCCTTGCCCGGCTGTCAGTGCTGTGCCTGGTGCACCCCAGGACAAGGCTGGCTCTCCTGGCTGCCAGGGCACTGCTGACTCCTGTTCAACTTGCCATCAACCAGGACCCACAGGTCCCTTTCCATGGCACTGCTCCCAGCCTCTCATTCCTCAGTCTGTCTGTACATCCAGGGTTGCCCACCCCAGGTGCAGAGTCTGGCACTTGTCCTTGAACTTCATATGGGTGGTGATTGCCCAGACCTCTGATTTGTCCGGGTCTCTCTGCAGGGCCTCCCTGCCCTCAAGGGAGCCTACAGCTCTTCCCAGTTTCATATCATCTGAGAATTTCCCTTCCAGTCCTGTGTCCAAGTCATTTATGAAGATGTTGAAGAGCACAGGGCCGAGGATGGAGACTGAGGAGCCCCAGTAGTGACAGGTCACCAGTCTGATGTCACCCCATTCACTACAACCCTTTGTGCCCACCCTGTGAACCAGTTGCTCACCCATTGCGTGATGTGTTTATCCAGCTGTGAGCTGGACATTTTATCTGGCAGGATCCTGTGAGAGACAGTATTAAAAGTTTTATTGAAATCCAAAAAGATTAGATCAACTGGCTTGTCTTGATCAATCAGGTGAGTTACTTTGTCATAAAAGGAAATCAGGTCTGATAAATGGGACATTCCTCTCATGAAGCTGTGCTGGCTGTGACCAATGACTGCATTGTCTTTCAGGTGTTTTTCAGCTGAGGGATGAGGTTAAGACAGAGGCTGAAAGGCGATGACCACTGTGTTTTACATCTCCTGAGCACTATTGGAACCCCCAGTATTCTTCTGTTGACAAAAATAGTTGTGAAATCCACTGAAAATATACTGAACTGTTTCACTCATGCTGTTTTTCTGAGTGGTGGGGGTATCTCTGCTCTTCTGATGATGCATTATTCGGACTTTGAGGCAGGAGAGTTGTTTTTATTTGATTTCTGTAACTGTTATTTCTTTTAACTCTAGAAAAACTAAAAATGCTACAATAAACTAAGTAGCAGTTTAGTGATTTCAGAACTGCATGAAGTCAAATGTTCAGGAATTAAATACTAAAATGGTATTGTCACATTAAATATAACAATATTGTTGATATATAACAATATGTGTGAAATATAACTATATTGTTCTCATTGCTGTTGATACAAAATTTTCTTACAGAATTAGTAAGATGACCAGACATTGGGATTTCTTTGGCTTCACAGATATTCATAGATTGATAAAGCCTAGCATGCCTTGACAATGCTCATGTATGAGTTAATGGATTTTAGGGACTACCTAGAATAGTGTTACCACTTCAGATGTTAGCACTTCGGCAAAGACAATGACCCCCTCAAGAAGAAAGAGACAGAAAATCCACACATTGACATCCTGCTGCTGTCTCACTTTCCGAAGAGGCCAGTACCTGGATAGTGACTTCTACAATCTGAGGAACTCAGGGATGTGTGTTTTAGAATTATAGACTAATTTAGGTTGGAAAAGACTTTAGATTGAGCCTATCTCTTAACACTGCCAAGTCCAGCATTAAACTATATCCCTAAGCACCACACCTACATGTCTTTTCAATACCTCTACCTCCCTGGACAGCTGGTTCCAAGGCTTGTCAGCTCTTTCTGGAATAATTTTTTTTCTAATATTCAAACTAAACCTCCTCTGGCACACCCTGAGGCTGTTTCCTCTTGTCCTGTCACTGGTTACTTGGGAAAAGAGTCCAACCCACACCTGGCTACAGCCTCCTTTCGTGTAGTTGTAGAGGGCAGTAAGGTCTCTCCTGAGCTTCCTTTTCTCTGGGCTGAACAACCCATATTCCTCAGCTGCTCCTCATAAGACATGTGCCCCAGACCCTTCACCAGCTTTATTGCCCTCCTCTGGACATGGTCCAGCTCCTCAATGTCTTTCTTGTAGTGAAATACCCAAAGCTGAATGCAGGATTCAAGGTGCAGCCTCACCAGTGCCAAGTACAAGGCACAATCACTGCCGTTGTCATGCTGGCCACACTATTTCTGATACACATTAATCATCAATGTACGGTATCAGTTCACTTATGTTTTGCTTGATTTATATGTAGCTCCATTTGCTCACTGCCACGGGTGTCTTTCCTGTGTTCTTCATGGCTGTGGTGATCCTCTGAAACAAATCTGGTGTCCGCTTCACCCACCTCAACACTGGTGTAAAATATCTGCCAAATTCACTGGTTTGTGTTTAGTGTTTGACTTTATAACTGGAGTGTTATGCAGCTGTACACAAAACTGGTTAGTAGAATGGACAGGTACTATCTGGGTAAAATACACTAGTTCCATCCCAGTATTTTGTGCCTATATTCTAAACCTTTTCCAGACACAGCCCACAGCTCAAAGGCAGCTACAAAATGTTAGGGGAGTTGTTAATACATTAAGAGCTAAGCAAAATCTGATCAGTGATTACCTGAAATCTTTATCCCTTTTCATGTTGAAATGGTAGGTTTCCTTTTTCCTTAAGTAATAAACAGTTTGGCTTTTCCTAATGATTATGTCTCGATGGACTGCCTTTTGCTGTCTACAGAAGATTGCACTGAATAACCTCCAAAGTGTCACTGGTGGCATGTGCCATTGAACCAACATCATCAGTAAAATGCCAGATTTCCTGAAAACAGAAATAATGTTGCTCCCCTATAATTCAGCGTCATCCCTGTGAAGCCCAGGCTAATTCCATGTATCACAAAGGTTAAATTTCCATAAACTGAGTGGCAATCTCACAAGCTCATGTTTGCTGTTAATGAATACAACTTTACCATACTCTAACTGCAGAATTTACAACATCAGGGCAGTAGAGCCTGAGGCCTTTTGTGGGGTTTACATATTCCCAAAAGGAGAAAATACTTATTGCCTCATTCTTGAACCTTTCACCTCTCTGTAGGCATTACTTTTATGTAAAATTGTCAACACATCTGGCTGGCCACAGGGCAGAGCTGTGAATGGCACATAGTGAAATATTTACTCCAGAATGAAAGCTGAGGTGAGTACCCAACCATTCCATTTAGACATTAATATCCCAAGTCCTTGCTTAAGGGAGCTGCCAGTGAATTCCCTGCTGGCATATGTTCTGGGTCCATCTAACAGGAGAGTTCACAGTCAGCAGCCTGATCCCTCGACCTTGTCAATGTAAATAAAATACACGAAATTGTGACTGCTGTGCCATCATCTGTGGGAAGATGCATTGTGGCCTGCATGTGTTGACTGCATTAGCATTACATGAACACAGAATGAAAACCTGCATAGGCTATACATATATAAAAATGCAGATTTAAAATAGCTCTAAATGACCTGGTCTGAGATTTGAAATCCCACAGAGTTGTATTAATGTAATCTCTCTTGTATTTAATATAAATTAGAATGAATGAGATTACTTTTTTTCTGGGAATTTTAAACCGAAAATTGATTAAATCTGTTTTTAAAGAATGGCCTAAAAATTAGGAAGAAATTAAAAAACAAAAACAAAACCAAAACAAACAACAACAACAACAACAACAATACAAAATGCCAAGCCAGCTGTCATGAGACCATGATAGGATTTTCTTTCTAAAAGAAAAGACCTTGAAAATGTTTGTCATTCATCTCTCAAAGTTTACATCTGAAGTGAAGTATGATCTTTACTTTCTTAGGACAAGACTATATAACACAGGTCCTCCAGGGAAACTTCAACTTCATTAGAATTCTCTCAGTGTTTTTCATACAGCAACATTATCTTTTACACAATAGGCAAAAACAAGCCTTTAATAATCTGATTGTTGTTTCAGCTCTTTGTTTTACTTTTCCATTACATTCAGCTGAAAGAGTTCAAATGGAAAATTAGAGACATTAACTTCATGGACCAAGGAGATACAAAAACCTCTTTCTTTTTAGGTCAACCAGAATTTCAGTGTGTGTTGAGTATGAAACTTACTTTCACTGGTTCTTTGATGTACTGTAGCTAGCTGTATAATTTTATCAGACAGTCTGTCTGGGAAGATTCAATTTTATGACAAGTGAAAGAAATGTGAAAATGATCATTATGAGGAGAATAAAATACCTGTACCTGGCTATCTCCTACATTAGGAGGTGGATTTTTTGGTTTGTTTTACAAGTGGCAGTATGGTAAAAGAAACACTTTTCAAGTTCACAATGGAGCCTCTCGAACAAGAAAAGACTTCAAATTCCTCTGAATGTATTTTCAGAATTGAAATATTATATCTGTCTGAGCTGGACAGAGTAACCCAACCCATCTCAACTTTCACTCGCTGTCCTCAGCAATGGCCTTTTTCTGTGCTAATATCTTAAATGGATTAATGTTCTAAGAATGCTTAAATGGGATTGTGGAGCTTTTGTTTACACTTGGGACAATATTCCTCTTCATTGACAAATTTTCTCTGAGTGTTCATTATTTGTTCTTTTTGAAGGTCAGTTTAAGGACATCTTAAAAGCCTTCCTCCGTTTCTGCTCTTATTTCCTTGCTTCATAGCGTGCTGAAGTAGTTCAAGAGCAGCACAAAGCACGTCAGATGCAGTTTTGTCTTCAAAAGCTCAGAATTTAAGGGCTTAAGCCCGTTTGCATGCAACTAGTCAATCATACTTTGATTTCAAAGAATGAGTACAGTTATTCAAGTGGGTAGGCGTTAGCAGAATCAGTACAAGGAGAACAATTATGCAAGTTCATGGGAGAGAGGATTTTTTTTTTTTGTTAAAACTTGAGAGTGCTTTGGCTGTGTTTTCTATTGCACAAACAGTGGCTGACAATCTAATTACCACTCTGTTGTGTGCTATGGAAGCAGGGAAGGAAGGGAAGGTACTAATGCCCTCTTACACAATTTTTCAATCCAGATCAACCCCTGAAATCCTTTCCCAAGCAGACATAAAAAGAGGAGTGGGAATGGGTATGAGCTCCTCTGTCTGCTCTCTAAGCTGGTGCAAGATGAATCAGCTCACTGCCACGTGAGGCAACGGGGCCCAAGTCAAAGTGTGGTGGCTTAGTATCTCAGTATGCAGGAACGTGACAGTGAGGGTTTTTGCTGTTGTCCTTAATTATTATTCCCGTAAGTGTTAGAAGGAATTTGAAGAAGGGAAGGTGGGAGTCCAGAGAACAGGGAGCAAATAAACCTAGGTGTAACTTCACAAGGAGTTATGAAGTGCAGCTCACACCACTTATCTAACTTCAGATTTAATTGTGCAGCCAATTGCTTAATTACAACAGAATATATTTTATGTCCTACTTGAACAGAAGTGCCATCTAGGATGAGCACAAAAGGAAGGAAAATCAACAGTATAATTTGGATGTGTTCGCAGGAATAAACTTCAGCTCTGGAAGAGTTGTGCCCCTTCAGACACAGCATTATCAGTGGTCATGAGATTTTCCTTCTTCAGATCTATGTTTGTAAACCTGAAACCTTTTCTTTGCCTATAAAATACAGCAGTCACAGAGATGTTTGGCAGCCTGTGATAATAATGATAATCATCATCATCATCATCATCATCATCATCATCATCTGTGACTGTTCAACTATAAGTTCTTACTTTCTTCTTCCATTCCTACCTTCTCTTTGCCAAGTCCTCTTTTTTGGCTGCCCTATGTTTTGCAGTGTAAGATCTTTGAGGCAGGGAAACAAGCCTTTTTGCTGTGGTTTATAGATGTTAAATACAGAAGGGCTCTGATCTGCCACAGAAACACTAAGATCATCATGCAGATGATACAAATAAGCCCAAGACAGATTCTGTGCTGGTTATAATTAAATATATTCTTCCCCAAATTACATATGGTTCCTTTGAAAAATAACACTAGGCCACATTATACTCACCAAGCAATAGAATATATCCATGTTGCTGAAAGATGATTCTTGCTGGAGGCTTAGGCAAGGCTTTCCATATTTGTGACATGATTTGACTAACTGTGCTTAGCTTTATTTTGTTTCACCTGGTCCTTTATTTTGTTTCACCAGACCACTTAAAAGGCTGCTTTATATAGGCCTCTACTGATCCAGTCCCTGAACTCATCCAGAAGACAGAAGAACGACCAAAAAGCAATAAAGAATAATTGTACTTTTTAGATGAGAAGAGGATTGAGAATACTTTGCATGAATTGTAGCCCAGACAGCTGATACCTGCGGCAACAGGAACAAATATAAGTTTAAATGATGCAGTCATCAGGAATGAAATAGAGTAATGGCTGTGTATAGATTATTCAATTATCTAATAACATTATAGCCACACAACGCCATGACGGAAAAATTAAAAATTGAAAATGAGGTATCTGCTGACACACAAAAGAGGTGATCCACTAGAGGGAGACAAACTGAAGGAACTATTGCAGTTGAAATCACCAAAGAAATTGAGTGGAACAAACAGGAAGTGTTTGGACAACTAAACATAGCAAACTTTTTTTTTGTGCGTGTGTGTGTGTAAGTAAATCAGCTTTTTACTTCTCTTACTTCCTTGTCAGTATCAGGAAATGTGGAATTTAATGCTAATTTCTTGCCAAGTGTGTTAGCTCAGGCAAAAAGTTGCCACTAAAAATATGACATCTGTATTTCACAAACCTTATTGCTTGGTTCTGTAAAGATTTCTCATTATTAACAAGTCCATGGGAAAGAGCCATCATTTAGATTCTTTCTGTTTCTTGATGGACAAAATGTGTAGTGCAAAATATGTTTAATGATAGCAGTATTTCAGATTTCTTTTGCAGCTCCCAGGGTTTGTAAACAATTATTTAGCAATTTTTTAATTCAACAGGTTGAGCAACATACAAAGTCCTCTTGACAAGTAGGTGAAATAAAGGATTTCAGTACAAGACTGACCAACAAATAAAGTCCGTCAGTCCCACTTTATGTGGTGGATTGACCTTGGCCAAGTGCCAATACCTACACAGATGCTTGTTTATCCCCTGTTTCATGGGAGAAGAGGATAAGTGAGTGGCTGTGTGGGTGTTCAGGTCTTGGCTTGGGTTCACTCACCACAGACCTCCCAGGCCCAGTACAAAAGTCTTCCTCATCTCAACGAGGTATTGATGCTTTTCGTGGTGACAGTGCATATCCTGGGTTGCCTAGTATTGCTCTAACCTGAGCAAATAGAAAGTTTGAGCAGCCAACAGAAGGTCCACCTTATACTCAGAGAATAAAGATAGCCTGAAAGGACACTTCCTCTTAACCTAAGGCAGGTATGGTTCAGATGAATTGTTACTTTATATGATTCCTTCCAGTGGGAACTTTGCCTCACTAGCTCAGTTCTGTATGGGTTACTTTAGTCACCCAAAGACATTTGAGGTGAAGCCAAGTAACTACTTACATCTTTGTCGGATTTCAATTACTCTTTTTTGCATGCCTTTTGAAACCTCTTCAGTTGTGACAATAGACATACCCTGTACTCTAGTTCCCCCTTATCCTAGAATTAAAGATCATCTCCTATTTTTGCTTTTATATTCTCAGTATTTTTTTTCCTGTGTTCTGACACAGGAATTTTTAATAATACATACCACTTACTTCAGTAGCAGTTATTACATATATTAACTGTAGCTTGCTGTACTGGTTAAGCTGTAGGTTGAGAAGGCCCAGCAAAAGAAAAATGCTGAAAATTCATCTGTGACCCGAGCTAAATTTTCTCATGCTTCTATGCTTACTTCCCCATTTCATAGCTAATCACCATATGTAGCTCAAAGTATTTGGACTCCTCTCTCTCTGCTGATCAAAAGAATATTTTTTATTGAGGAGCAGAAGGATGACTTTCCTTACTTTTTTGTCAGGACAAGGTACAGATATTTTCCCACTACTATCCAAAGAAATCCAATGAAAATGTGTCTCGTTGTAATGTTCTTTTAGGGCATTTCTTTTCATTGGGTCTTTTTGGCACAACTGCAAGCCCTAAAGTTTTGAAGAAATGGAACTTTGCTCAGGAGGAATTCAGCAATACCATTGCACGGCTAAATATGCCCTCCTATATTTTATATCCTTCCTTCCTTCCTTCCTTCCTTCCTTCCTTCCTTCCTTCCTTCCTTCCTTCCTTCCTTCCTTCCTTCCTTCCTTCCTTCCTTCCTTCCTTCCTTCCTTCCTTCCTTCCTTCCTTCCTTCCTTCCTTCCTTCCTTCTTCCTTCCTTCCTTCCTTCCTTCCTTCCTTCCTTCCTTCCTTCCTTCCTTCCTTCCTTCCTTCCTTCCTTCCTTCCTTCCTTCCTTCCTTCCTTCCTTCCTTCCTTCCTTCCTTACCTTCCTTCCTTCCTTCCTTCCTTCCTTCCTTCCTTCCTTCCTTCCTTCCTTCCTTCCTTCCTTCCTTCCTTCCTTCCTTCCTTCCTTCCTTCCTTCCTTCCTTCCTTCCTTCCTTCCTTCCTTCCTTCCTTCCTTCCTTCCTTCCTTCTCTCTCTGCCATTTTTCTCCTTTGTCTGAGCCTCCTTCCTTTCCTTGTTTGTTCATTTTCTCTTCCCTTCCTCCTTTTACTGCTTCTCTTCCAAGTCTTTTAATCTGCCAGTTGTTTTTTGTTTCCCATATAACCACACAACTTCACAACATTCTACTTTTGTTTATACTACCTCTGTTTCTTCTGCTGGACTGCATTATCACTGCTACTCAGGCACTGCACATTAGAAATCCCAAATCCAAGTCTAGTCAGTGAGGCTGGGTTCAAAATTTTTTGATTGAGGGCAGGGCTCCATCTCATTTTACTGAAAACAGCAGATTTAACTCTGCCTAAAACAATCCAACCCTAACACACATTTGAGACTCACATTAGAGTACTGCAGTAGGTTCTGCAACTTTTAACCTGAAAGGCAGGAAGTTACTGGAAAACAAGCTCCTGTTTTGCAGCCCTAGTGGATAACACCCACTTGGATGAAGTTGCCATCTGTTGTTTTCTTGGATTATGTCAGAATATGTGAAATAATCTGGAAGAGAGAGAAGCAAAATGACAGAAAAATGCAAGAGGGAAATAATGTCTGGAAAATTACTGTTGGGTTTCTACAAAGCAAGGCAAGGACACAAAATATTCTGGTTTAGGTCTGGAAAAGACCTGCTGGAGCAATAAATGTGATTGCACCAATCACCAAACTGGCTGGAGAATAAATAAATCTCCCTGGCTGCTGTAGATCAACACTGTTATTCGTTATTTCTTTTTTGTATAGTTTCCTAGGCATAAATGGACTGAATACTGTTAGTGGAAAGCGGGACCAAAATCATCCATTAGCCCATGGCAAGAAGGTAAAAGTAAAGAAGCAGTTAGAGTAAATAGCACGTGGACCTGATGATGGGAACTAAAAATGTGAGATTCCCATTAGCCTCTTCCTTCCAGCAAAACTGAATTATAATAAAGAATCCAGCCTGCACCTTATAGCCTGACTCCATTTACAAGGCAAAAAAGGGGACAATTTGAGGTATAGGTTTGCTATCGGAAATTTTGTCAGTTTGATGATACCACATATATTTTCAATTTAAATAAATTTACATTTTAAATAAAGTGATTTAGGATTCAAGACCAAATAACATGATCTCTGCTGATAAAAATGAAATAATATTGTTATCCTCAGAAGTTTTGTTTGTTTGTTTGTTTGTTTGTATTTTCTTCCCCCAGCTATCAAGGAATGCACACCCATAATATAATAAGAACATACAGATATATATTATGTGCAGTTTTGCACAAGACCCAAATTTGCTGTATTGTACAGAACATACATGTCCTGAAAATATTTTCAGAAATGTTTCATCAAGCTGTTATATCATGTCCTATATGGAAAGAAAAAGACTAACACAGAGATAATTAATATGTTAGCTTCTGAATTTAAGCAAACACTTAATATACCAGTGATATTTATTGTTTTTATAAAAGTTAGGCTTGTCTCTAAGTGGTATTTAAATCTGATTCTCTTGAGCTGAAACAGTTTTACTGACTCAATGACACAAGCATTTCCTGAAAAAGAAGGACATATTTCCTGTATATTGTTAATATTTGACAGCACCGATCCTAAACGAGTAGAAACATGACAGTGATTTGCAAGACAGGCTTTAAAGTACAGTTGAAATTCTGTATTATTGTATCTCATGTAAACTCATTTACCAAGCAACAGTTACATAATAAATTACATTTAAACCCAAAAATAAACCCTGTTGTCCTTATTTCAGTGATAGAATTAAGCAGGGCTAAAAAGGAGAGATGATCCTGCAAATGAGCTCTCAGCTGACAATATTTTGTGTCCGTGCACTGAGGTTTCCTCAGTTTCAGAGCGGACAATCTGTAGAAGTCAGCTCAATGCTTTGGGTTCCTCAAAGGAGAAGAGTTTTGCCCTCAATTTTTAGTTTGAAAAAAAAGCCCCCCGAACCCCAAGAAAACTTCTGAACTAATCATCACAGAAGAGACAAGGCTAACTTTGAGGTATTGCAAGTTTTTAATGTTAATACCAGTATTTGCAACAGCATTCTAGGTTCCACAGAGAGACAGTGGGAAAGTCTGGGATCAAAGAGCTGACAATTGCTTGATGATACTCAGCAGGAACATCTTGTCTCTGAATTTGCAGTTCATCAAAGCCAAATTTGTGCATAAACCTTCACAGGATAATCCTTAGTCTGAGGTTACATGTCTGTGAGCACACACACTAAAATAAGTGGATAAATAGAAGTGGAAAGAAACACATAAGCACTGTTTTCAGGAACAGGCTCCACCTTTTTGTCACAGCTTTCCTCCTCACTGGGGACACAAGGAGATCCTTTTACATTAACTGTAGCCAAAACACAAATATCAGAAAGGAGCCTCTTGGCCATTCTACCTCCAAACCAAACCAAACCAAACCAAACCAAACCAAACCAAACCAAACCAACCAACCAACAAACAAAACCAAAAACCAAACCAAAAAATCTCCACAAAAAAAGAAGCATAAAGCTGGAGCCTATATTAGTCAAGAGAGTAAAAAACAGGCATTGCTGTAAAATAATAACAACAACACAGTGGGCTCAATTTTCTTAAATGTTGCCTAACAAAAAGTTTGATTTATCTTGATCACGAATTCTAATTCTCAGTACATTGAATAGTGATTTAGTTGGAGTCTTTCTTCCTTACACAGAAATATGCCAGGAATTCCAATGATCAGAAATTAAGGCTAACTTTGATGGTGGAACAAATCATTCCTATTGTTTTGTAACCTTCTGATTGTTTTTTGTGAGTCTAGTGGATATTCACGGTGTTCAGGCCGGTGTCAATGCTGGCTGCTATATTATAGTGACTGTTGCACCAATGTCAGAAATGATACAGTTTCCTATTATACTAAGAGGATCAGGCTGAGAGCATATGTTCAGTCTCTAGCTTCCATGACCTCAGATGCTTTCCATCTTTCTTCAAAGTATTGTTTTGCACATGACTGCCCTAAAACTTCCATAGTTAGCTTATCAAATAGTTAAGAGGGCTCAAGCACCTCTATTCTGCAGTATTTGCTATTCCTGCAAAATTTATATCATCTGGAAACAGTTATAACACAGTATGCTTGCTTGCTTTGGAATAACTGATGATAGTGGAGAGTAACAGCAAATCCCTTTAGGACCTGAAGCAACCCTTTAAAGATAAGGCACCTTGCAATCAGTGGAGTTTTAAACCACTGATTATTATTTTAATTTTTTTATCGTTCTAAATTCTCAATTACCTTGCCAAGATATACCAGATCAGATGCCTTATAGAATATGCACACGTATGCACACTTGCTCTGTGAGCTTTTACTTTGAAGACGTCATCCCATATTATTTGTAGTTATTGTCTTGTTTCCCATTCTAGTCTCCTTAGAAGTGTGGAGAGTGTTGAGACATGAATTCATATTGACTAGTTCTTCCTAGGATCACATTTCTCTGCCCTAGTGGTGAAAGGATCTCTACAGTGCAAGGTGAAAAACAGTTTTCCATGGACTTTACTGCTGTAAAAGGGTTATCTAAAAAAAAAAAAAAAAAAAAAAAAAAAAAAAAAAAATTAAAAAAAAAAAAAAATCCAGACATTGTGGACTGGAGACAAAATAGAATGAGAAACAAGAGAATTGTATACTGAAACTATGTAACATTTATAATATTCAAGTAAATATATAAAGTTTTAGTATCCAAAAGTATCCAGTCTCTTTGAATCAGAGTCACTATTATAAGGTTGAAAACACCTACGTTTTACTCCAGTGCTATCCAGTAGTTTTAAAACAAATACTATGTATTTTCACAACAGTACCCTGTGCCCCAGATAACCAATCTAGATTTTCTCAGGTTAAAAGCTTCCTTACTGCCTGAAGAGAATAATGTTTGCAGTTTTGTACAAAATATTCCCTTTATCCTCCATATGACTTGAATCTGGCATTTTCAGTAAGACTTAATAGGTAAGGGCTTTGAAACTCTCTTGGCACCTCTTTAAATGCCACTTTAAACTGTCATGTTGTAAGAATAGAGTCCTTTTTCTTTTACCTCGCAGAAAACTAAAACTACTTGCCTGCTCATGATCCTAGGCATTATTCCTTTTCTATTCAAATTATCTCTCTCCTCCCTGTTTCCTTTCTTTAATATCGTCTCAACATTTCATTTACAGCCAAGGTGAAGTTGTTGATCAGTTGCCTGGGTAACCAGAGCCCATATTGCTACATCAGTCATGGGAGGACAAAGTTCCATGAGAGCTTTTTGCCTGCCGCTTTCTGGAGCAGGTTGTAAAATAGCCAATTCTGCGAATAATCTAATTTATACCTCCAAATTCAGCTCCACATTACTGCATATGTTTTCTCTAAATCCTTGTTGCAAAGATTTGCAAACTAATTCTTTAGGTTATTAAAATAGAAACGTTTCTCTCTATCAGTGCCTATGAAATAAAACCTTGGAAATCCCATTTTAAAGGTATACAGATTTTAGTAAAAATTAGTTATTCCTATCCTGTGGTGCTTCTATTGTTTTGAAATATGTATTTGTTTTGCAGGAAAGTAAAAAGTGAAATCACTTTGTGTGTAAACACCATGCAAGGACAGGGATAGTTTTAAAATGTGTGGTGATAGACGAGTAATGATGCAAGATAATGCCAAATTGCACCACCTACATCGTACCACTTGACACATAAAAGATATTTTTATAACATCCTGGTGAATAATAGCTTGTAGTCTCTTCCCTTCTTTTCTCCCTTGAGATCCACAATTTCTTGTGGATCATATTTCAGTTCTCACCAAAAATGTGAACAAAGAGACAAAACTTTGGTCACCCAGCACAAGTGTACCCAGACTGTCTTTGTACTTCTGATTGAGAAGATGACTTTTTCTCTTAAAAATATTCTCTCTTCAGTCTGCTTCTATGCCAAACAATCTGATAGAAAACATAAGTTAGAAATCCAGAAAGTCAAAAGGCGAGTTGTGTGGGTGTCTTAGCACTAGTGTTATTCTAAAAAAGAAATCATGCCTACATCAAGTGATGAAAAGCAAGCCTACTGCATGTGGGAGCAATATTAAAGACCACTAATTCTGTTTAATTTTGGTCTTTAATGAGATAGGACACTCTTTAATGAAAACTGGTTGGCTTGAATTTCTTCAAATTTGGAATGAAATTCAAGTTTCTCTGAAAAAAAAAAAGGAGAAAATATGATTTGTATCAAAAGAAAAATGCAAACAGGTAAGAATAAAAAATAGTTTTGTATGTTAAAACTGATTCAATGGAAGAGGTTGTTTCCGAATTTTTCCAAACAATATGTCAATTAACATCTCGCAGGCATTATCTTTAAAGGGAAAATTTGTCAAGGCAAAACAAAGGGTACAAAATAGTTTATGTGGCATTTTTCTTCTAGGTGAGCTGGGTGGCAACAGTACTGTGTTGCATCAAGGAGTGTTTTATTGTGTGGCATGAAGATGATGAGCTTTGACAAGTTAACATATTACGATGAAATAAAGGTGTTGCATTCATTTAAGGGAAGGAGATGAATGTTATCCTCCATATTTCCCTCAGCCTACAGAGGCAATACCAGGAACTCTGAGAGAAGGTATCACAGAAAAGAAATTAAAATAGACTGCTCTTGTTGAAATTACCTGTTGTCTTTATTTATCGTTTGTCAAATATTTTAAAATCACATTTGACAACCTATAATGGCAGGGGAAGCACCTTAAGACTATTGCTGTTTGTGCTGCCCTTTCCTTCTCTACCTGGGAGAGACTGCAATATGCATACTTAAATTAATGGCTAAATTCAAAGATATTAATGTGTTGTGCAGGTCATTTATTTATAGCAAGCTGGCCAACAAACATGGCTCGGAGGGGATGAAAATGCATTCTACATGCGTGAAAGGCAGCAGATGGATTTA
This sequence comes from Hirundo rustica, assembly GCF_015227805.2. NCBI lineage: Eukaryota > Metazoa > Chordata > Aves > Passeriformes > Hirundinidae > Hirundo > Hirundo rustica. The sequence continues at coordinate 57,526,713 of NC_053451.1, read as the reverse complement.
TTGACTTCAGATGCAGTCAGAGGACACAAAGTGACATTTATTTCTTAAGAACCAGACACCACAGAATTTACCAGTCTGTGTATCTACACTAACGCAACATATTGTGACTAAAAGGTTTAGCCTCCTTATGCACTTGTGTTTAATTTAAATCTGTCATTATTGTGTTCAGTGTTTATGTTTCTATCCTGCTAATCCGATTTTTTGGGGTTTTTTTGTTTGTTTGTTTTGATTACTTTGTAGGAAACAACCTGAATATGAACTCTGTTCCATATTAAGGATTGTTGATTTTCATTTGTCCTCCACCCCAATGAACTTCTTTTATTCCCTCAGGAAAAAAATCTAAGAATTGAGTCCATGTAAGTGTGATGTACAGTAAAACCTAACAGAAGGATGTCAGACATAAGCTAAGAAAGAACATAAGGTAGCAAGTTTGGAATGCCCATTATCTATCAGAAAGTTATCTGGCATAATGTCTCTTCTGCCTTTCGTGTCTCTCTGATTTTCTCCCGCCTTGAACAAATAAAAATGTGTATAATAACTTTATTTGTTCTTCCTGTACTACTTGGGCTAGCATAATTCTACTGTATATTTCTAAACTATTTTTCCAGCTTTCTTCAAATTTAGGTAATTTTAACCTTTCATCTTATCACTCTGCAAATATTTTCCACTTTTTTTTTTTTTTTTTCCCATAATAATTCCCTCATTTGTACTAAGATTTTCAATCAGATATTTCCTCAAGCTTGCAGAATAACCATGATCTAATAGAAGTAAACAAACAAAGCACCTCACCCTTAGGACTGAGCATAAACTATTTACACTGCATTTTATGGATGCCTAAAAATCACTACCCAATACTGTAATCCATGCATGAAGAAGTAATTTCAGCTTCATTGCCTTCTCTGGAGCTGCAGAAATGATACATTTAGTCTGACAATCCTATGAGTGTGAAAGAGTGTGTCTTTCTTACTTTCTCATTTATTTCAGTCTTCTTGTACTCTCTTACTTACTTGAGGTGGAAAGGAATGGTATGGTTGAGGGAATTAGAAAGCTGTATGTGAAAACGAAACCTATATACTCTTTTCAATTCTTTGTTGATGGGAAAGCTATGCAGAGGCACAGAGCACAACACTACAGCACTCTCTCTGCTGGATACATACCCTCCTCCTCTGTTCAGTCCTGTCTTCCCTTCCCTTTAACTAGCCTTCAGGAGATTCTCATTTGCATTTTCCCTCCTTTGAAATGTCATGTCCTTCCTGCTGCTCAGTTCCGCCAACATACCTCTCCTCATTACTTCCACTTCCCTTCCCATCAGGATAAATATAGCTGAATAACTGCATGCCTCCGCCACTTTTGCACTGCAGTCCCGGTCCCCTGTGATAACTCTCAGCAGCTCAGTCACACACTGCGCTCTGGAGAATTCAAAAGCACCAGCTACATGGAAGCAGGAGGACTTGTGAAAGGAGATGCCACTCTGCTTGAGTACAGAAGGTGAAGAGTGCTGAAATCTTGCCTTTTTATGGCAAAACAAGGGTCGAGGGTCGTAGTGATGGGACTGATCTTCCCATGCACACCTACGGCATGAACCAGATTTGAATGGATGACAGAGGTCTTGCACTTCCCCTCGCTTCTACACTGAGCAGGAGAGTTGATTAGAAAACAGAAAAGAAGCCTGATGCACCCTTGAGGGAAAGTTAGTTGCTAAAATCTGTAATGAAGTACCTTTCTTTTGCTGTTTGTCCTCATTTCATTTGCTAAGTGAGAATTTTCCTAGGTCTGTGTGGTGTCTTAATTTAAAAAATGTTCCCTTTTTTGGCAGCTGCAGCTTCCTCAGCCTCAACGATTCAACTTGTAAAACTGCTATCAGCACTAGGCAGGCTCTGCTTGCTTTTACCCTGTCTTTTTGGAGGGAGAATTATCAGGCGCCTTATCCCTGTAACTGCAGATTACTCAGGCTCCTGAAGAAAGTGGAGGCTACAGACAATTGTGGATAACCTTTGTAAACCGCTTCACTTCAAAGGAGTCATATCTGGGATAGCATGACACAAATAAGCAACATGTTTGATCTCATAGTAAACAACCAGCTTATAAAAATAGCAGTGGGGAGGCTTCTGCACAGCCCTGTTTGAAGACCCATTCAATATCATTAGGTAGAAAACACCAGCTCAGGGCAAAGCCGGCAGATCTCCTTCCCAACTCCAAAAAGCCTCCTCTCTCTCAAAGATACTGGACTTATAATAGGTTGGTAGAGCTTGTCTTCTTCACCCCCACAGAAGGTGTGTGAAAGGACTACTTCACCCCTTCAGAGGCCAAACAGAAAGATTGCAACAACCAGAGCAGTGGGTCTGAGGCTGCTCAAAGCTACGGTGCTATTTTTCTTTTGCCATTAGCTTACAGGGTTTGAGAGAGGGGGAAGGGGGAGGGATGTTTTGCCTATTTTAATGCTAAGGGAGGTTCTGCAAAGTTCTGCGTGTCAGTGCCTTGTTTGTCCCTGAATCTGTTGTAAGCCAATGCAAAATAGGCTATTTGTGTGGCTTAGGAAGAAGTCAAATCATACAAATTCTATTTATATACCTAGATGAGTCTATGAAAAGGGTTAACTGTATCCCAAATACTTGGAATCATTAATCACTGCATCGTTAATAGCAGCAGCACCACTTTGCACACATTTAGACATCTGTTTTTCCATTGATTTCTCAAACAGAATGTCTTTTATGCCCTCTTCAAAGGGTTTGGGTATTGGGAAGTTTTTCTGCAGCCTTGTACTTACAGTTGCTGCCTCATAGAAAAAACACAAACCGGTATTTAGATGAAAGTCTGCTTCTTCCTGGGACCCGTGCTGTCTGAAGCCAAGAAGGGATGGAAGGAGAGATATTCACTGGAGAGCTTTGGTGCATTGAGAAGCAGGATTTTGTGCTTTTCCCAAGAGAATAATTCCACCTGGTAGTTTAAGGTGTATGGCTCTAGAACAGATCAAGTTCTAGAGATCAAGTTTTCCTTCCTATGGCAGCTGTGAAGGGCATACTACGGGACGCAGGAAAACAGCTGGTAGCATCTGTAGCTTGGGTTGCATAATGCTTTCCACTGCTAGGGATCCCAGGGCCTTGTTGTTTGAAGAGAGGTTTTTGAAAATACGCAGGGGAATTCCTTAAAGTGTAGGTGATCTGAACACAGCTTTGCCACACCAGAGAGGGAACGTATGCAGAGAGGATCAGAGTCAATTTTGTTTGTCAAGTGAGCCATGTTCATGATGACTGACTTCTCTTTTTTTGGATGGCAAGTATAAGGCAATAAACCACTAAGAAGAGTTAAAACAAATGATGAATATCAAGAAACATCAAGTGGCTTCTCATCCACTGAGTAGCTGGATGTACCTGTAGCTGGAATGAATCAGGAGATAAAAACCTGTGATGAGACACTGGCTCAGACTAGGCTTTTGCACAACAGGACCATATTGAGTTTGCACAGAGTGCCTTGATTTTGGCATTGCCTACCTCTATGACTGCTTCGTTTTGTAGCCTCAACATTCTTTTAAGGCAATTATTCCACCGTATGCAGCGCACAGCTCATACTAGGAACTTATGCAGCTTATTTGTGGAGGCACAGTCTGTCACAGGAAATGTTGAATACCATTTGGGTTAAGGAACATTAAAGAAGAGTCTCTTGAGGGACACATGGGTGGTATTCCCTGGAAAGCATCCCAAAGTATTTTTAGCTATGTGTTTTCTCAATGTGGGATGAAAATAAGCCAAAAAAACCCAGGCAAGATTTATCCTATGTGCTGGATGAGTGTATGAGAGACTGTGAATTTGAAACTGCAAGAGAATGCAGCTCTTTAATCTCCAAGTAAAAGAAAAAGAAATACCATCAGGCTTTCTGCATATTTTTGTTAAGTGGTGCTTTCAAGAGTCTTCAAAAATTACCTAGTAGCACTGAATTTTGTGCTTAGAGGAGCTGACATGCTACTGTTCTATCTACCTGAAGGTTAACGACTCTTCATAAAAACATCAACATTTGTGAATTCACATAATAAAAGATATGTATATGTGAAATTCAGCAGATCGGGATAAAGCTCCCCTTTCTGGACTGTTCCATGCCCTGAAACAGATTTTTAAAATTAATTTTCAAAATGTAGAGCAATGACATAGAATCTGATCTATTACAGTTCATCTGCCTCCATGAAGATAAGTGGTCTCATTCTACAATTACACCACAAAGACTGTGCTCATTATCTGTCCAGTCTCTTTAAAGTCCTTGTTTCTCATGTTTCCTACATCATAAATTCTGATACTGTAATCCCAGCCTGGCCAAGGCATTTTTTCCTTAAAAATCAGTCCACCAAAGTCCATTTCTACACTGACCACACTGATGTTTGTATTGCCCGGGTTCTATGTGGAACGCTCCCTCCCAAGCGAATTTCAAAGCAGTTCTTTGTCACCACGGCTTCTTTTGGCTCTTAATAATAGTAAATCATCGTGACCCAACCTCCAACCTACTTGCCTTTATGGTTTCTAAAATTATTCAACCAGTTGACAAATAAGTTATTAATTCTTTTACATCATCCATTTACTCAGACTACTACCATCCTTAAAATTCATTGGTGTGCCCAGCTCACACAGCGCCCTCCCAAACCACAAAACTCAATGTAGGTCAGACTGGAGGGAATTTAACCTCTTCCAAATAATGCTCTACATCTAAAGACACACAACTTGACTTTAAAAGGACAAGTTCAAAGTAAACCATCCTTACCTCCAGCTCTTTTCCTGAAACTCTTCCTGTTATGGCTGAAGAAATTCCTTTCCTTTTTTTTTTTATTTCTTTTTCTTTTTTCCCCCCCCTTTTTTTTTTTTGTTTGTTTGTTTGTTTGTTTGTTTGTTTTTTCTTTTCAGAAATCACTGGCAAATTCAAAGGTATCCCAGGGTTTGGCATTTGTTGTTGGAGAGAAGGTGCAATGAGATTACTCTTTGGTATCTCTGTTTATGCTCTCAGTCCAACTTGGCTCTCAAGCCATGGTTTAACAGCAAAGTGAATCCATTTTTTGGGGAAATTAGCATCAAATCTCAAAGCCACTGTAATGATAGGAGTACATTATATAGGTGCAGAGTCATTCCACTGATTTGTTAGCAATAAATTGAAGAGAGAATTTTGTCCTAGCAGATTAATGTAGATTTAATGTGGAACAAGTAATTTTCTGTCTAGGCAACTTAAACTTCATGCTGTCTTCCTGAAGCCAGAATAAAATCAACATAAAACTGTAAAGTGAATGTAAACACTGTGCTGTGTGCTCTGGTTAGACCAACTGAAATGTAATCATACGCTCTTGCCTGATTTTTATCAGATTTGTACTGCTAAATGATGTACAACTGTGTTGAGCTGGTATGCAATGATCACAGAACTACTGTCTGAGTAGTCTACCAAAGAAAACCAACTCTGTGGCTAGAGAACCAAAGACATTTCATCTTAACATCTGCTCTTCACTGAGAATTCAGAATCACCCTTATCAGTGGAAGCTGTCATATCTAATAAAAAGACAGCTTCAGTTTGCTATCTAGGAGATCATTGGGAGAATAAGATGGAAGATGCAGAAAACGTGCATCAGCTGTAGAATTCTTAGTACTCTGGTTTTTAATGTGACCCAGATCTCCTTTAATGACAAAATATATTGCTTTTGTGACAGGATAAGGATATTTGTATGCCCTTATTTGCCATTATTTGCTCTAATAAAATAGATTTTTTTCATAACCTAGGGAAAATATATCATATTTCTGTGATTATAAACTCAGAAGATTTCCTACTGATTATCTGGTCAGAAAAGATTACACACCATGTATGCAACAGGAGATTTTACTTGCTGTGGTGGGTTGACCCTGGCTGGATGCCAGATACTCACCAAAGCCATTCTATCACTCTCCTCTGCAGCTTGGCAAGGGAGAGAAAATACAATGAAGGATTCATGGTTTGATATAAGGATAGGGAGAGATCGCTCACCAAATACCATCATGGACAAAACAGACTTGAATTGGGAATATTAATTGAATTTATTACTATCAAAATCAGAGCAGGATAATAAGAAGTAAAATAAACCTTTAAAACACTTTACCCCCAGCTCTCCCCCCTTTCAAGCTTACCTCCTCTCCCAATGGCTCAAAGAGACAGGGAGTGGGGATTATGGTCAGTTTATGACGTGTTGTTCCTGCCGCTGCTCAGAGGGAGGAGTCCCTCCCCTGCTCCAGTGTGGGGCTCCCCCCACGGGAGACAGTTCTCGACAAACTTCTCCAGTGTGGGTCCATCTCATCTCATGGACAACAGTTCTCTACAAACTGCTGAAACGTCGGTCACTCTTCCACAGGGTGCAGTTCTTCAGACGCAGCCTCCTTCAGTGTGGGTCCCCCTCAGGGTCACAAGTCCAACCAGCAAACCTGCTCCAGTGTGGGCTCCTCTCTCCACGGGTCTACAGGTCCCTGCCAGGAACCTGTTCCAGCACAGGTTTCCCATAGGTTCACAGCCTCATTTTAAGCATCCACCTGCTCCAGTGTGGGCTTCTCCATGGGCTGCGGGTGGATCTCTGCATCCCTGTGGACCTCTGTGGGCTACAGGGGGACGGATGTTTCACCATGGTCTTCACCATGGGCTGCACAGGAATCTCAGCTCTGGCACCTGGAGCACCTCCTGCCCCTCCTTCTCCCCTGACCTTGGTGTCTGCAGGACCGTTCCTCTCCTACTTCCTCCCATTGCTCTTCTTCACCCACAATTACATCTATACAATAACTTTTTTTCCCCTTCTTAAATCTGTTATCAAAGAAACGCTACCGCCATTGCTGATTGGGCCTTGGCCAGCAGCACGTCCATCCTGGAGCGATCTGGCTTTGGCTCTGCAGGACATGGGAGAAGCTTCTAGCATCTTCTCAAAGAAGCCACCCTGTAGCCCCTCACTACCAAAATCTGGCCATGCAAACCCAACACACACACAGAGAGAAAAGTGGCAGTTGATTATTTAATTCTCTATAAGGTAACCCATAATATATACTTGAGTTTGAATGAGGACTTCTTTCAAAACAACACACAGTCTTCTGATTAAAAATTTTGAACTCAAACCTTGGTATGTTATTCCAATGATTACTTTATTATTGGTTTAAAATCTGTCCTTGTTTTAGTGCTACTTTTAAACTTAAAGTAGATGGAGTTTCTGATGGCTCATACATAGAGTGAAGAAACCCCTTGCCTTCTTTCTTGTGTTGTGACCTCCAAGCTTTGACTTAAGTCATCTCTCAACTTCTCATGTTAATCAGGACAAATTTCCTGAGTCTTTAACTATAAAGAAAGTTTTGTGGTCTTTCAGGTGCTTTGCAGGCTCTTCCCTGCACCCTTCCTAAACAGTAATCATGTGTCTTGGACTGTGGACCACAGAACCAGAGGCCATGCTGCAGCTGTGTGTACCTCAGCGCCAAGTACACCAGCAATATTCCTCACAAGTACCAGAAATTCCACTCATTAATCCAATATATCATTTGATTCTGGCTTTAGAACTTACACAGCTGATTAATGATCATGAGTCCTATTACCTTATCAAAATGGAGATATGCCCTAAGGAATCCCTAATAAAGATATGTATTTCCTACAACATTTTTATTTCAGTGCAAAGTTTTGCATTTTTCTGTTTAGAAATATATTTGTTTATCTTCATCTAACCAGCCAATCCAAATAATTCATTTCAATGATTTGCCATTTTCATGGTTTTTATCATCCCCTTGGTCTTCATGACATCTACAGGTATTACCACTTAAAGCCTGCCCATCTCTAACTCCTTCTCTGCTTGTTTCCATGGGATTCAGATGCTTTCATCTTCGAAACTGTTTCCTGATAAATCTGTCTCAGTCTCTTCTAGGTTCATCAGATTGGTACTTTTCCATCCAAACCACAAACATTTCCACCTGGCATAGTTTCACCCACCAGGTCGCCAACATGAAGCTCCCTCTAAGTTTCACAAACCTCACACAGGAAAAAAAAGTTGCTCATAAATCATGTCACTGTTCTGACATTGTAGTAGTACAGAAAAACATAAAGTATAAAGCATCTTCAAATTTGCTATTCCACTATTCACCTGATCAAAAGTGTATTTGCTGGTCCCCATTGCCTTGCTCGACCATTCCTCACAAAGGAAGATTTAGCTCCTCGGGTACTTCACAGCCCGGCAGATCTGTTCACAGTGACATGAGCAAAGAGATCTGTCTCCCATGCTGCACAGCATCCCAGCAGGATGGACAAACCTGTCTTTCCCACTGCTCCACACCCTCTGTGGACTGGGCTGGCAGAACCCACCAGCAGTCTCAATTCTTCCATCCATGAGAGATTTCCACTTCTATGGGAAAAATCTCACTAGTCTTATTTCATCACACTGTGAAGTGAGATTTTAGGACCAACTAGGTTCTGGGGAATATGGTTGGTCCTAAAATATCGAGGAGGGAGTAGAAGTATACATGCCTGGATGTGCTTTTATTTGGCAGCAGTAATGCAGATTGGTAAATTCTATTAATAAACTACTTAAAGCTGCAGGTCCCTAATAGTAATACATACTTGCTCATTGCACATCACTGTAGTACTAATAATATAAAAAATTTAGCAATGCAAGTCTTCAGTAAGAAAATAAAATATATTTCCCCAAACCCAAACATTATTCATATGCAACTTCTGTGGTAAATGACACAACGATGTCCATGTTCAGGACCCACTCACCCCTGTACATTTCATCTTTTCTAATCTAAAACTAAGAGAAATGTCCTTTTTGTTTAGTTTTTCAGTTTTCTAAACTAGGCTTGGTTACATCTAACCAATGTTAATTTGGGGTTCTCCCATTCCCTACGGCTGTTTCATGGATTAAGACTATTTCTTTAAATTAGAAATGTAACTTAAGTAAGGCTATAGTAAAAAAAAATTATTTTCTTTTCTAGTAAGTCCTGTTACACCCTGTCTTTATTAGAAAGTAAAAATAGCTATGCAAACCGTATGATGGGATCCCTTGAAAGTAATGTGGGAAGACCATTAGAGCAATACCAGAATTTCAACTCGACGTTAATAGAATCTATGTAAAACTTCATGGAGCAATTTCTCCCTGAGATAATTGATTTTAAATTACAGGATTTATAGTAAGAATTACTTTAATCTTGTTATACTTGACTCAATTGCTAAAAGCATAAGTTTTACTTGATATTGGTCTTTGTGGAGTAACTAACTTATTTTGTTACTGTCAGAAAAATGTATCACCTTAGAAAAGTAAACAGGCACATCCTTCATTCCCTACTATTTGTCATAGACATCTTCCTTCCTTCTTTACATACGTTCTTTATACAGCAGATATTTCTCTTCTGAAATCTGTCAATTTGCAAAGTTCCCCACTGAGACTGTGTTCTTTCAGCATGTGCTAAAAGTGAAATAAATAGGACAAACTGCATCCTTAAAAGTAAACATATACCTCACTGGCTTGGCCACAGAAATACTCTGGTTTTCAGCACTATATCCACCAACTCTTGAGGTAGTTAGTTTTCTAGTTTTTTCTTTTCTGGTAGGACAATATTTGTCTCAGTATCCCCTAGCTCACTTGCAAAGAAGACCAGGACTTTGGATGTGAGTCCATCATGTTACTTATTCAGATTGGCCACACAAATGCATTCATACTCACCCATCACTTCCACACATATAGTTGCCTCTTCCTTTCATTTGTGCGAGCAATAAAACTGGGGAAAATCAGTCTCTTTCTTCTATTAAGCAGGGGAGTTGGTGAAAAAAAAATCCTGTTTTAATTTTTATTTGAACGTGTACCTTGATAGACTTAGAGAAGAAAAATTACCAAAGTAGGAACTTTACATACTGATTTGCTGTAATTGGAAAGCAATACTATGCTTATTAGAACACAATAAAAGAAATGGCTCCATCTAAGTTGTTGGATGGGCTAAATGTTTCCTTTTTCCAAATAAATAATTTTACCATCTGTTTTCTTCTTTTTCAGTGTTAGGAGCAAAGCTCTTTTCTCCCATTCCTGGTTTTTCTTAGTTTTTTAGAGATTGTGTAACTAAACCCTCCACTTTAGTTCTGAGCATTTCAGAAGTAGGTGTGTGGTGGTTGTTTGTTTGTTTTTGTGGTTTTTTTTTTTTTGTTTTGTTTTGGTTTTTTTTTGTGATTTTAAAGTATCACATCAGTAACCTTCATGCTTTACTAGTAATTTCTCTTTCTCTTTTAGAATAAAAGTTTTTCAAAAAGTTGTATCTGCAAGGTCTGAATGAGTTTAAAGAAATGGATACAAAAGTTTGTGCCAGGCATCCCAAAGTGGGCAACCCCAAATGCAAAGCCCTGTCAGAGGTGTTTGGCTCATATGTAAAAATGAGGTTAGAACACATCCTGTGTTTAATAACTTCAGGTCTTGTATTATGAAGTGAAACTTTAAAAAAGGATAAGAAGAAGGAACTTGAGAATTACTGATCCATCACATAAACTTATATTCCTCACATAATAAAAATGAAATGTTTCTAATTTCTTTGAAGATAATAAGGAGGAGTGTAACTAGTACAGGCTTTTCAAGGACAAATAATGTCAAACAGATCAGGCCTGTGGATGGGGTAGACTCACTGAAGCTTTTGACACTGATGTGATATTTTCCTAGGAAACCCCATTTCACCCTGGTGCTCACAGATCTAAAGAGATGCCACCAGGAGGAAGTCCTGCTTTACACACAAACAGGGAGGATGTCTGAATATCCTTATCAGTGGTTGGGATGATCAATCAAGGAGTATGTCCGTCACACCTGGGCAAACCCAGGCTGATGTTATTTAAGGTAAGGACTCAGCCGGAGCATGGTGTCCAATGGGCACTGCATTTCAAGCAAGCCACAAGCAACATCTTGGAAGTGTGAGCTGAGAGGTCAATGATGAGAAAGAAATTAGGTTGGTTGAGAGTAGAAATGTGTGACAACAACCTCTAAACCCACCAAGAGTTATTAGTGAAGAAGCATGGAATGGTTTCCACATATTTATGGGGAATGAGATACAAATTGCAATCAGTAGGTTTAGGTCATTTACTAACTAAATCCTCTAGGAGGGATTTAAAGTCCTGGTCATCAGGGGTCTAAGAGATTGGAGTGAATTACTCTTCCCAAAGGTGCTTTAAGATGTAGAATGTCTTAAGCCTGGTATCAATATCCTTAAATAAAAGTACGTGGCCTCAGCCAGGAGCACTGGTGGTTAGTGAAGGTTAGCAGCGAGTGAAGTTTGAGCGAGCACCATCTACAGCCATGTGTTTTCATGTCATTTTTCTTCTGGCTTTCAGGGTATCTGTTGACTTCAGCAGAAAGTCAGAGCAGTCAAAGGGGTGGGATGACAAAAACAACCCTGCCACCCTCCCAGATGTCTCAGAATAAAGTCCATAAGGAAAATAGCATTCAACAACTTGAGTCCCTGATGTTGGCACTCAGAAGGAAGAGTTGAGGTGGCTTTCCATGCCAGCAGAACAAGCAGGAGGTGCTGACACTGGCAGGGGTGGGGAATTTAGAAGGGGAAATAAAAATGCTGGGGGGGAAATGGACAGTGGATTGTCCTTCCATGACTATGCTGCTTCTCCAGTAAAACACTTTTTCCTGAGGCTTTTTTCTCTGTGATTTCTTTCTTCCTAAAACACCTCATTTAGAAAATAACGCTTCTAGCTGCATAAATAATTTCCTACTTGTAAAACCCAAAAATCAAGGGAATTGTTTAAAAAACCATTCTGTTGCTTACAGGTAGGTATGTGCTGAAGCAGTTGTTAGATTAATGAGAGGAATAATGATAATGATAATGAAGAAGAATGCATATGTTGTAGGAAGTCCATGAAACAAAACTGGAGGCTAAAAACATTTCTCCGGTGCCAATGTGAGTTCCAGGCAGTAGGCCCTGCAAAGTGTGAGAACTGTAGAATTTGTTCAATAGTTTAGATGCTCTTACAAACAGAAAGTAGTGGATTTCAAGGCAACTATCAGGATGTTACTGAAAAAAATATTTTTTTTTTTTTAATTACCCATTTTGTTACTTCAGTTCTATCTGAATGATTACCACAGAGGTATGTACATTTTGCTCTGCTGTTAAAACATTTTTCATTTCAATGACCCACTGCAGGTTGTTACTACCTGGCTGGCTGGCAGGAACTACCCAACTACCATGTCGATGTAATCATACCTCCAATTGTTATGCAAAATTATTTTTAAATAAAGGCCAACTGGCATGTTTACAGTAAAGAGAATGAAGAACAACATTTCCTCACAATTAGGTTTGATACTATATGGCAAGTAAAGATGGAAGTTTCATGTTAGAATAAATTGATGAGAATTAGTATATACTTGCTGTGTCATATATGCTAAATGCAATGCTGGTGGAAAAATATAGAAAAAATATAAAAAAGCTCATTCTTTTAGTGCCTTTCTACCTCAGCTTAGGAAAAAAAATGAAAGCTCCTTTTTCTACCCCCAGAGAATGGAAATTCTTAAAGTGGTGCAGACCTTCTTGTGAAAGTTCAACCACAGCATTGGAATCAAAGTTCATATGTTTAAGTGTGTCCAATATATCCAAAATATTTTGCTCAGAAAATACAGGCTATTTTCAATTCACTTCCTGTTAGAAAAAGTCAATAACGAAACATTTGATTTGTTGTTCAAGTTTTTACTGAGTCATTGAGGGCAGGGAAACAAAAGAGACAGAGGGAGATGAGGCATCTTTGAACACAGTAGATAGAGTAGATTACTACCAAGAAATTTAACCCCAAATGTCTAGACTGAGTTGAAAAAATTGGAAAAGATTTAAAAAAACCCCCAAAATAATCCAAATAAACAACACGACTTGGAACAAAATAAAAAAATTCCAAAGGAAATGAAATCGACCCCCAGGCTGTGTTGGAGAGGTTTTGATGCACTTTGGTAGACCTGATAGGAGAACCACTGTCTGCTCCTGCTCCAGAAGTGGATTCTTCTCCCAGTACAACTTCCCATCTTCTCAAGGAAACTGTTGGTGACTCCTTGTTTTAGCAGGCAGCTCCTCTACCCCTCACTAACATACCTTAGGTGTTTTCCCTGTAAGGATGCATTGTCACATCCTTGCCTTGGACCTGATTTCAGTCCCTTTGGCCCTCTGTAAGTGCAGGAGTGTGCTCCCAAAAATAAATATCCCAATAATCCTGTGATTCTGACATCTATCTTTAAATTCTTTGTTGTCTTTGACAGAATTACATTTTCCAGCAAAATCCTTGGCCTGTGATTTTCAACCAGTTCAGTCAAGCAGCAGTGAGAGACCTCAGTCTCCTGAGGAACTGTACTCTTCGACTCAGTGAGCAGAGGGAAATCACACAGGGCAGGGCTCCTTAGCAAAGACAGAAATCTGTCACCCTGACAGAAAGAACGGAAAAATCAGATTTGGCATTCAGGAGCCCAAAATGGCAGAGGTGAGCTGAATAGCGTTGCATAGGTTGCACTTATACCCAGCAGGGTGTGTGCAGCAGCAGATGCCTGTCCTTATTCAATAAGACCTTGAAATACACCTCCAACCTAAGTGGGTTGCTATAATCTTCTGGGGCCTATACTAGTTTTCCACTTATGGAAACCGAGGTTTGAACTCCAGGGGATGAAATGAGGTGAACATAATTGCATATCTAGTCACAGGTATAAAATTCAGGGCAGATGAAAGAGAAAATGGAGCTGGAGGCACAGTAAGAATCTGAATTTCAGGGCAGAAGGGGACATATAGTGTGTGAACTGAAGAAGTAACTTCAAGACTCTTAGAGTTTTAAGAGACTCATTTTTTGTGGTTCAGCAAGCAAGGGAATGCGAGAGACTATATATGACATATATTCCATGGCAGGTGACTTTTGCCACGAAGCTCCAGCATGACCAAGGCTAAAGAGGCCAGATGTCGAGAGGTATAAACAACCATCATGTGAGATCCTCTGGTGCATCATGAGGAAAAGAGGGGAGATGACTAATCTTACTCTGACACTCCCTCTTAGTGTAAAGCCCTTTATAACATGACATTCCTCAGCAGTCTCTCATACTCACAGAACAAAGCGAAGGAGACCAGACCTCCTTGGGCCACTATTGTTCACCATTAGCTTTAGAAAGCTGCCTTCCAAAAACCAAAATGCTCTAAGTCATCTTGTTTTTTTTCCTTTTGAGGTTATACTCTTACCATCAGGGCAGTTCATCAACTCACTGCTGATAAACTTACTATCAACAAAAATAGTTCCTTTTTCTGTATCTGGAAGAAGTGCAGCAATTTCAGTTCCTCAAATGAGCTGAGCTGCTGTGGCAATTCTTTGGGCCTGGCTTAGTGGCACACCATCTTCATGGGAATATTTTAGAGCCTTAGTTAAATGAGTAGGTAAGATTCATCTTTTTGCACCAATAGTAGTCCTACATCTTTGTAAATAGATGTATTTTGCAAAAACTAAAGCTCAGGTGTCAGTTAACTTTTTTTTTTTTTGGGGGGGGGGTATGAAAGAGCTTTAAAACACAAAGAAAATGAAAATATATAAAAATATAACTATTACAGATATAAATTCCTTTATTTTTTCTTGTGAAATACAATTTCTTGTCCATGTTTGCACTTACCAAGTAGATAATCTGAAGATAACTTGTTTTAATCAAACATGCTAGCCGCAAATTCAAAAGGGCAGGCTGGAAGTGGAGTGAAAAACACTGTTATTTTGGATGGTGAGCATCCTTAATTTTTTCCCTCCCTTCTCCAGTCCTACTTTTTCACGTAACCCGCTATTCTACAACAACAGGGAGAAACAAATGAGTGGAAGTGTTGAGTTCAAAAGAGATACAACATCCACTTGAAGAGTTGTAATGCTTTATCTGGTGTTCAAGAGATGCTGGTATTTGGTAAACCGAGAAGGCTAAAGTGTATACACGCTGTGTATTAAAAGATGTAAATGAGGGCAGAGAAATCCTGCTGCTCCACAAGGTTGACGTGGTGGCCCCAGAAATTAGAACCCCCTGTGTCAGACATGGCCTACACATCCGTGCTCTGTGTTCCACCGCGGCTATGCTGTGTCCCAGCTCCCGGGAGTTTGTTTTAACGTGCCCGTGGGACCACCCGGCGCCGCTGTGGGGGAACGAGGTGCCGTTTCTCACTCAATTTGACAACCACAGGGTGTCCAAAGCGCAGTACCGCGCTCCCGGAACATTCACGGAGCAGCGGGGCCAGAGGGCTGTCCCAGCATCGGGGCCTTCACCCCGTCCTGGCTCGGCTCGGGGCAGGGCGATGCGGGGGCAGCGATGCTCCCTCCGGGGCGCCCCGCAACACCCGGCCGGGCCCGTCGGTGCCGCAGACCCCTCACTCAGCGGGGCCGGCCTGCGGGCCGGGGGAGGCGGCGTGTCCCGGCGGGGCGGGAGCGGCTCCCGGCGCACCGGGGAGCTTTCTCCCCTCGCCGCGGGGCGCATCCTCGCTCGCCGGCTCCGCCGCGACGCCGACAGCAGGAGCGGCCGTAAACCGGCTTACGCCCGAGGCGATTTGCCCGTGATCCGCCGGGCTCCCCGGGCGGGAGGGGGCCGGGCGTGCGGGGCGCCCGGGACAGCGCGGCGGGCGGTGTGCGGGGGGCGGGAGGCGGCGATGATGTGAGCGGCGCGGCAGCTGCAGGCCGGCTCCCCCGGGAGCCGGGGCTGAGCCCGGTGGCCGTGGGAGGGAAAGGAGCCGGGCGGGGAGGGAGGAGGGGGCCTGGACACAGCCGGGGGAGAAAAGGGAGGAGCGGGGCCGGGGTGGGGGGAGGACAAGCGGCGCCGGAGAAGCGCTGCCAGCCGGAGCAGCGGCAGCGGCGGGAGGGAAGCGCAGCCCGGCGGACCCAGCTCCGCTGCCCGTCGGCGCTCTCCCCGCGGAGGTTGGGGACCTGCTGCGGGGTGATGGAGGAGCATGGGTACCCTTCCTATAGCGCTCGCAGCCCCGCCTGGGAGGAGCTGGTAGGTACATGCGTGCCTTGCCGTTGCACAGGCGTTTCCTACCCTTTTTCCTGTCTGTATTGTTCAGCAGGGGGGTCGGGCTATCATCCTTATCTGTGCCCTCCAGCCTCCCCCCTTCCCTTCTTTCGACCCCGCTCCACGCCAGAGCCCGGCCGCCGGCGTTCGTCCCCTCCCCGCGGGGAGCGGGGGGTGGGAGCCATTCGCCCCCGCCGTGTCTGGCCATTTGTTGACGAGCTCGTCCCTCTGGGAGACGGGGTTCATTGCCCTTTCCGAGTTTCACTGCCCGGGTGGAAAGCCTGGGATTAGCACCGAGAGCCTTGCCTTCAACTTTGCCGAGGGGGGTGGATTGGATGTTAGCACCGCCAAACTCCTCTTAGCACAGTAAAAGCAACGTGTCCAAGCAGCGTTGGGAAGCAGTTTCCAGAAAGAGACGTGCAATTTCCCCCCCTTCTTCTTCTGGAGCTAGGCTGGGAATTGCTCCCATAGCGGCGGCAAAGCGGGACGGGGCTGGGGGTACCCTGCTGTCATCCTGCCTTGCGGGGTGTGGGGAAAGTGAGTGCCTTTGGGCCGCTGCGAAGGGAGAGGAGTGCTCAAGCTGGCCAGGAGGAAAGCTGCGGTGAGGTTCCTTTGCGGTTTGTTTAAGCAACTCGTAGACCCTCCTTCCAGCCAAAGGAAATCATGTCACCGGCATCCTCAGCAGGCGATAAAATCAGATTTCCCTTTTCAGGGCAGTCTGGTCCCGCTCCTGGGCTTTTCTCCATTGTGCAAACACACACACACACACACATCAGGCAGAGAGGGCTAAAAATAGGCTTTGGGTAGCTGCTTGGGAGATTTCAGGGTATCTAAGAGGTCAAGGCTAGGCTGCTTCTGGCCCTGAACTTGGCGACGCAACATGAAGCACGGACCCGTGCCACTGCCAAGCTCCCCTTTAGATGGCTGTACCATGTTTTGCTAACTCGTTGGTCCAGGTTTTACTCGTAAACCCAGTTTTAAAGAGCAAATGGGGGAGAGCCGTTCTTTGTGCGGCTTGGTGTGCGTACCCTCAGGAAAGCAGCAGCCGAGCCCTGGAGCTACCCACAACAAAATAAATTCAATCCCTTTCTCGTTAGGATTTGTGGCCCTCAAAAATATTTTTTTACTCTCCTAATTTTTGTTGTTAAGTTGAACATCCCCCTTTGCTGTCCTCTGCAGTCCTCAAGTCCCAAAACTGTTGCTGGAGATGCAGCTGTGATAGGGAAAACAGCTGTATGTGTGTTCTGGTAACACGGAGCTGACATTGAAAGGATCAGGCAAGGGAAACCCGAGATTTTTGCCTGGAGAGATGAAGACATCGTGGGAGGAAGGCAGCGAAGTCAATTCCTGCAAATGCGTTATCCTATTAAACAGTGACATTTAAATTGCTGCCATCATCCAAAACTCAGCTGAAACTCGGGAGGCAAATGGATTGCAGCTCCTCTCCGCTTGGAAATGCGGAGTCCTGGTGCATGGAGTCTGTGCACACGGCTTAGATAAACAAGGAGAACTTTTTTTTTTTTTTTTTTTTTTTTTTTCTCCTCCATTTCCCCCTCCCCCAGTAAGGGCCAGGATTTGGGTCATGTTTATAATTTCATTGCTGTATTTGTCAAAGAGTACATCCACGAATGCAGTTTTAAGGTTAACCACTGCACCGATTTCCTTTACAAGACTAATTTCAGCTGATCCACTCAATCCTTTACCTGGTAACCTGCTGGTAAAATACATGGTCTTTGTGGCAAGAGCCACATTGTTCTTTTCATCTGCTCATAAGCAGGTGTTTTACAATAATGGGGGCAAAGAGAGATTTAGGTGAAGACCTGAATGATGAAAGAGAAAACATAGTATACAAACCTCTCTCCCCTGCTCTTAGAACACAAAACAAAGAGCTGTAAAATAGGGAAAACTATTTTTTGCAGGCTTTGAATCTGTGCAAGTTAATAATATTTGTCAGATTATTGGGAAGTGCTCTTCCTATAGCTATTCTGAGAAATAAGTGACAGACATTAAATGCAGCCACAAGTCATTTGCCAATCAGGGTTGGACTTGTCTGTGTACTACTTCAAATTTCTATAAAGTCTTTTCCTTAACTCACAGCACACTTTTTAATGGAAAAGCTCCTCCTGAATCCAGTAAGATTGTGTAAGAGCCCATGATGGAGCTAAGTAAAAGTGACTTAAAATGAAGGCTCACCCTTCATTCTTGCAAGGGAGGTTTGGTGGCTTTGTAGTAAAAATGTGCTTAGGACATGACTCACAAAGCTCTAGACACAGCTTTCATGTTTTATATGAGACCTGAGTCTTGGCTTTACCTTACTCTTGAAACGCGTACATGAGTCCTAACACATTCGCAAAGCATCTGTTCACTTTTATTACCTGCCCTGGTTTGGACCTTTTCACTCTGAAGCTACAACACAGTTTAGTAGTTTCCTAAATATTGTAACCTACATGTTACAGGATTCCCTTGGCTAATCTCAAACCAGCCACAAGCGATGTAGTTACTTTAACAGTGGCATGGATACATGTTGTTGTATTTTAGCTTCCTCTTTGCTAAGTAAGGAAGTCAAGAAAGAATAGTATCACTAATTCGATCTGCAGAGGGAGTTCAGACAGGCAGATTTGAAATGAACTTGTTCAGAGTGAGGAGTCTAGTTAAAAACCACAGCTATCACTAACCACCAAAATTAGGCAAGATTCAATAAAATCTTTTAAACATGATGAATAATGCATTGTTAATCTGACACACTATTGATTCAAATTTCCTCGGAACAACTTTCTGAGGTAAAGGATAGAAAAGTATTACCCTCTGCTTTACAGATGCCAAAGTGTTTAAAAAAAGAAAAAAAGTAAAAATGCTTGTTACAAAGGGAATCAGCTTTAGGGCTGGAATCATATGGTGCAGTACTCTGTATTATAAACTATAATGTTCAGTGCAGCTAGAGTGCATGTGTATTTAGATTTTTTTCTACATTGCACATGCTTTTTAGTGACACATATCCTATTACTGGGACTCAATGTAGTTAAAATGTTCTCACAGTGTATATATGTATATTAAAGTATACAATATCACAGTGTAAACATGTATATATTGTATTTAAAGGGCAGCTCATCAGCTGATATTAATTGCCGTAGCACAAGTGATGTCAGCAGAGCTGTTTTTTGTTAGTAATATCTTCCTTTAAATGCCAACCTTTCGTCATGCTTTTTACTCCCTTGCTTCAGTTAGGAAATTTAAGGTCATTACTAAAAAGTGTGAAACTCTTAAGTGAAAGACACAACATGTGCAAATATTGTATGTGTTTTTAATGGCTGCATATAGCCCCACATTGTTCAAGAGCCCAACTTGCAGAAGTCCATGGTACCATTTATGCCAGAGTATTCATGGCTGTGGTCACTGAGCTGAAACGTGCTATCCAGTATTTCTCATCTTGAGTCTGACACCTGACCACCTGAGAGAATCCAGCTGTGAGATGAAGGGACAGAAGTCAAGTTGCAAGTCCTTATTGAGGTGAACTTCAAGGCTACTGCAGGCAGCTTTATCTGGGTAAAGGCTGGAACTGTACCCTGATTATCTACTAACACCTTTGAAAACAAGAACAAGTGGAAATAGTGATATCTTTAAAAATGTCTTTGTGCCTGGGCAATGTATATCTTTGTAGAAACAACGTTCTATACGAACATGAGTGAGTAACTTGTGTATTTTCAACAATGCTTAACACTTAGTTTCTCCATTTTGGAGAACTCTGTAAACATTAAACTGCAGACTTTAGAGCCTGTAATTTCACAGAATCCACTGCATACTTCATAGAAACCATGTTCTCATATTCTCACTGAACTGTTCTTGTGGGACATTTCCTATCATTTGCAGACTTAGGTTTACTTCACATTAAGTAACCTTAGAGAGCATTCCTAGTTGGTTGTGGTTTTTATTATCTATCTATTTATTTATTTATTTATTTATTTATTTTCATAGCACTGTGAAGTTTCCTAAGATATGATGAAAGACACTAGCTTGGAAGTGAAAGGCTAGTGCTTTCTTTCTTGATAACTTTGGTGTTTGGACAGTCAGGAGTGAAGAAGAGCCCACTGGTGAAGGTGCATGGTGCCCTCTGCATGGTGCAGAAAGTGTGCAGCACCTAGTGCTCATAGTTAAGCTGCAAAAATGAACAGAAGTTGAAGAATTGTACTTATCCTAACAGTAACTACTATTGTTCAGCCAGCACTATTTAATTCAGTTGAATTAAATGTAGTCAGTGTTCGTTGTGTTTCGTTAGCACCAAGTGTTTCTCAAATCACAGTTACTGTTATGTGCAATACAGTAGTGTTAATTAGGAAGCTATATCTTGTTGTCCCCTTGCAATATTCAAGTGACATTTACCTTCAAAAGAATTAAGGAATTATAGTAGGACATGTTCTGGCATAATTTGCTATTCCCAAAATTAAGATGGGGAAGAGGAAGAAAGGAGAGTGTCCATAAACATTGCCTTTAACTATCTTTCTCCCTAACTGTGCCCTAAATTAACCTACTGAGTGCAATGCATACTTGCATCTGCTCAAGTTTTTAAAAATGGAGAACTCCCTCTCAGGTGAAGAGTGAGATAAGACAGAATTTGTCCTTAGTTTCACAATCATTTTGAGATGTGGTATTAATGATATGATTTAGGCCTATTTTAATAGAGCATGTAGGTAATTTGATCAAAATTCCTTTAAAATACAACTTAATAGGTATTTTGAATTTTTAAATGTTAATTTTGATATTTTTTAAAATATAACCTCCACGACTGGTCCTGTGTGGAGATGGTTAGTAGAATTGTGTTTGAAGCATCTGGCGCAGTAACACAGAACTAAGCCACAAGAACTCCAAGGCTTCATGGAAATATTTGTATTTCCCTACACTGCTAGAAATAAAAACCCCAATAAAAGAAATGGGCTAGACTAAAAAAATCTCTAGACTATTTGAAATTCAGACTGTGGCAAGCTGTCTGTAGCACAGGATAGGTTGTACAGTTGTTTACTTTCCCTCATTAAATGCTTTGTATTTAGGTACTGTGGCATTATACGAGCGTGTTAAGAGATGTCAGTTTCCTTTCTGGAAATATAAATAGAGTTGTGGGAATATAGAAACCACAAGTATTGATTGCTTTCTCATGTTTAATCCGGTCCACGCAGCTAGGAGCTGTGTGTTTTATTTAGGATTGCTGCGATTTAAACACTTATTTGGAACACTGACTACATACAAGCTACAACAATTTCGAAGACCCACAATTCAGAACATGTGGTGACATTTCAAGATCGTGCGAGCTGCCAGATCTGAGATGAAAAAGGAAAACTGACCCTTTTTATTCTCAGAAGTAAGGGCTGCCCTTTCACAAAGACAAAAAACGAATAAAATAACATTAAAATTAAGCTAATAGGAGAAAATCATCGGAAAGCAATAGATGCATTTACTAAAACTGTCCAAGGCTTTGGCGCTGATGGATAGTTACCACGGGGTTGACCGGCTGGAGGAATAGCGTACAGATAAGGAGCCCGTCGCATCGGATGCCGTCCGTCCAAGTCCCGAAGAGACATCCCGCGCTCCCAGGGGAGAGCGGCACAAACCCCGGCCGGGCGGGCCGAGCAAGGACCGGGCCCGGCGCCGCCCGGTTTCGCCATCCTTGCGCTCAGAACTCGGCGTTCGCCGCCCTCCGCGGGTCACCGGGGAGCACAGCGCGCACGGGGGCGCCCGGCGGGGGCGAGCGGCGCTCGCTCCGGCGCCGCGTCCCTCTCCCGGCCACGCCGGGACACCCGAGGATGCCTTGGCAGGTGCGGGGCGCCGGGCGCCCTCCCCGCTCCCCGTCGCTCGTTTCGCCGCCCGGACCGGCCCCGGCGCTCACCTGCGGGCCCGGGGCGGCCCGGCCGGCACCGGCGCCCCCTGCAGCCGGCGGCCGTCCCGGGCCGCTCGCCGCCGGCAGGGGCGCGGGGGGCCGGGCCCGTCCCGCCCGGCTCCGCCCGCCGGCGGGTGGCCGTGCCGCGGTGCCCGGGAGCGGGCCGAGGCGGCCGGCGCGGCCCGCGGCCCCTGCCCGTGGTAGGGGGCGGCGGAAGATGGCGGCCGGGCGGGCGGCCCCGCTCCGCTCCGCTCCGCCGGAGCCCCGGCCGCCACCGCCCCCGTCCCCGCCCCCCCCGCACCGCCTCTTTCCCCACCCTCCCGCACCGCCTCCTCCTCCTCCTCCCCGGGGAGGGGAGCGGCAGCGGCTGCCCTGGCTGAGCCGGGCTCGTGTGCTTTCTCTCGGTAGGAGTCCGGGAAGATGGCCGGGGCCGAGTCGGGGATGAGCGGCGCCGGGATCCCGCTGCAGCCCCAGCCCCAAGCCCCGGCGGCGGCGGCGGGGCCGGCGGACGAGTCGTCGGACAGCGAAGGGGAGCACGAGGGCCCCCAGAAACTCATCCGGAAAGTGTCCACCTCGGGCCAGATCCGCAGCAAGGTAAGGGGGGCAGGAGCTGGCCAGCCCCGTCGCCTTCACGGCCGGTTTCTCCATCCCCATCCCAGAGAGGGGCTAGCCCGGAGCCGGGGACGGCCGCTGCATCCCGCCCGCATCCCCGGGAACGGCGGCGGGGGGAGGGGGGGGGGGGTGGTGAGACAGCCGTGCCTCTTCCTTCCTTTCCTCTCCCCTCCTCCCCGTCCAGCTGTTGCGTCCACATCTGTCCCCGGCTGGCAGGAAGAGCCCCCCGGGGCGGCGGGGCTCCGCTTGGCCGGAGGGGAAGCTGCCTGCCCCGGCAGCCGCCCTGCCCTGCCGGGCGTCCTGGGTGTGGGGGAAGCGGCGGGCTGCCTCCCTCCCTCCCTCCTTCCCTCCGGCTCCTCTTCCTCGGCGGCGGGCACCGCTGCCGCGGGGATCCCGCCCTGCCACCCTGCGGCGCGGGTGGGCTGGCTCAGCGAGCCCTTCCTCGCCGCTTTCCATACCCGCCGCCCACCCTCTTCGGTTCGCCCGCTGTCCCGGGGGCCGCTGCCGTGCGCCCCGCCAGAGCGGCAGGCACCGAGCCTGCGGTGGCACGTCGGGCTCCCCTTCGGGAGCGGGAGTGCCGCCAAGGAGGGAAAGGCGGCTTCCACTTTGAAAGGCACGTCGCGGAAAGAGAAGTAAACTTCTATACATCGTCGCTCGTGGCGCTGGATGCGTAAAGCAGCTGTCAAGATTTTAGGTTAATGCAGTTTTTTGGCTGTCTCGGGCTGCCGAAATTGTCCCAGTGGAATTAACTTTTTTTCGTGGATGGTGTATTCATTTAATCTTTTTCCCCGTGTAAAATCAACAGGCAGGCATTTGAAAGCATAAAAATAATGAAACAGAGTTACTTGCTATGTAGAAGGATCTCATGACTTTCTACAGAGTGTCGGTGATGGGATCTGTACAAAACCCCATTGGGGAGAGCTTATTGATGCAGTGACACGACGATCAGGGTTTTTCATGGACGTGTCTGTTTTGAGGGGCAGAGTGACTCCATGCAGGCCTGGACTTATTACACTTAGGGTTTGATTTCTACACAATAGGTCATGTGGTGTTTTTTCCTCTACAGGGCACCCGTTAAAGTTAGTAGTTTATGAAGTCCTGTCCGATTGGTGCTGTTCTTCCCTTGGGCTTTTGCTCCACGCACTACGTGCAAAAGGCAGCCACCTTTAAACAGAAAGCGTGGTTGTTAAAGAGTAATGTTACTCGGTTATGTGAGGTGGAAAGCGTTTTTTTCCTGAAGCCTCCTGAACAAGATGTGTCATTCCACTGTGTTGCTCAATGTTAAATTTGCATTTACAGATGTTAGGCCTGGCTGAAAGGTTACTATAGTAAATAATATTCAGTTTTTGCATTGTGTTGGAAACGTAGTTCTGCGCAAACTTTAAGCTTTAACACCCTTCTGTGTGGCAGCCTTCAGGACATTTTAAAAGTCACAGAACATGATGCCTTTATTGGCTGTAGTGGTATTAAGTGCATTTGAGTGTTTGCTCTCATAGAGGTTGATACTTGCATAAGGAAAACATGCCTCCTATGAATGTTATCAACACAGGTTTGTGAGTGAGATCCCAGCCAATTCTTACCAACTGTTACAGATGGGTGGGATATTCTGTATCTGAAGGCTGTGAATGAATGCTAAGCTGGGATCGCCTGAAGATCTAAGACAGCTTTGCAAGTCTTGCTTTTGCTTGAGTCCCAGTTCTATTTCTGTGAATCAGATATATATAGGAAAAACTGCTGACATAATTGGAGTTAAAATGTTGCATTACTGGTTGCAATTTACAATAACATGCAACTCCATGTATAAATATCTTTCTTTCAATTTAATTAAAAGTGATATGTCATTGTTAAAGATGAGACCCGTGTTAAATAATTCAGTAGCACTTTATTTTATAACTCACAATGCATTATTTAAAAGTAGCTATATTTAGACAGACAACTCCCATTTAGTTTAAGGGTGTTGTATGTTTGCTGTAGTAGTAGTTGGTGATCAGTGGTTACATGAAACCACTAGAGCAAGAAACATCAGGGAGCTGCTCTTTTACCCAGCTAGTCCCTTTCATTCAAATTAGATTTGTTAAGCTTCACTTACTTGGTGGATGTGTTTGTAAGCTAAGGTTTTAATTAAATTGATTGGGTTTGTCTTACATCTAAGAATAGACTTTTGAAAGAACCCAAAGCATGTATATTGCATTTATCATTGATGCTCGTGAGCCATTTAAGACTCTGCTATTTTTCTCCAGAGGTTGCTTATTTACTAACTTGAAGCATTTCAGCAGCATGGTATTGATTCCTTAGCTCAGAAGTATACCCAAAAGTCTCTGCTGGTAATTGTTTTTATTTTACTTAAGGAAGATGTTATTTTTAGATGTTTTGGTACAGTTGATCATTTGTGAAAGCTACCATATGGTGATACTTTGCAGACAGAATCACTCAGGAGTGGATTTTTTTTTAATGTGTGCGTAACAAGATTTAGGAAGTATATGCACAAGAACAAACCTCTTTCACTAGCACAAAAAGAAGCCTATAACATCTGTAGCTCTCAAAGGGAGTTTTCACTCCCTGCTCTTTCCTTCCTAAATAAAAGCAATTAATTACTTAGCTGAGGGCAGGGGGTGAATAAGAGAATGAGATGATGAAAAGCAAGAGTACTGTATTGGCAGATGTAATTACACTAAAGTTTATTGCTTGCTTGTGATATGCTAATGATTGGTTCACAGTTCTTTTTAGAATGCTGTTGTCCAGTTTTGCCACAGCTTACCCATATTGGATAGCAACTTCCTTGGCAAACTGCTTACTTGATTTCAGTGGAACTACTTTTACAGTCAGTTGCTAAGAGAAACAGATTGGTGATATGGCTGGACATCATTGTAACTTCTGTTATGGGTGTAGTTTTAGTTTATGCATTTCTATCTCTTTCATTTTTAGAATACTTTAAAGGCATATCTGTGTCAAAATGTGGCCATTGTTAATTACCCCAAACAGAAAACTTGAAGATCAACATGTGTTGGTGTCTGCCAACTCGAGGAGGAGGGAACAAGCAGTGGTGTAAAGGACCAGAGGACTGTTCTTTAGGGCAACATGTTGTTTGTCACTAGGAACTGCTTGCTAAAGCCCCATACTTGGCTGTAGAGTGACACTGTAGCAGTAGGTACCTTTAGGGAAACCAGGACCAAAACTGATTAGGACTTCTGTGAGATTAAATCCAGCATCTTTAAATGTCATCCTGGAAGCTTTTGCATCACTGCAGTTTATCTGTGTTCCATGGAGGAAATGCTAGTGAATAAATAGGTGACAGGTACCCTGTGAATTTTGAGCACTTCTGAGCCAAAATCCCAAATGGAAACAACTCTTGGTTTTGTAACGTCTACTCATCTTTCCCCCTCATTTTGGGAGACCTGAATATTTAGTACATAAAATGTGTCTCAGTAAAAAAACCAAAACAAACAACAACAACAAAAACCCAAAAGCAAAACATCAAATAACCCCCCCAACATTTTAAGAATATACATTTTGATTTTATGAGAACTGTGGAAAACTGTAGTCAGACAATTTTGAAGTAGTATATGTGATGATACTGGGTTACAAACAAGGTTACATTGGAGATTGAAGTAATGGAAAGTTCTCCATGTGTGTGTTAAATTTGGCTTCTTCATTTTTAAAGATGCTGGTTAAGACAGGTAGAGTCAGTGCCTTCCTTAAACAGATGACTTCAGTTCTTGGGGCTACAGCCTGAAAACTGCCTGTCATCAGCTGGCTTCTAGTTGCTTTAAAGTTAATTGCTGTGGTGCAAAGCATATTCCTTAAAAAGATTGCCTTGCTTCAGTTCTTTATAGTAGGAACATGAGAAGGGAAAGTTCAAATTAGAGCTCACACTTTTTCTCTTTGCATTCTTCTCACCTTGAGGATCAGCACAAGATTAATAAATGAAACAATCCCTGGGTACTTGGAAGTGTAGTTGTCAGATGAGCAGAGTTACATTTCCCACTCTTGCCTTGAGTACTCTGCAGAAAAAACTGGATATGAAGAGTAGCACTTTTATCACTGGCCTGACTTCCTATTTTAATGGGTCCATGTCCAGTTAATGCAAAAGCTCTGTTAGAAATGTGTTTTGCTTTCAAATCTGCATTGAGTATCTGGCCTGTGTTTATTTTTGCATGAAACAGACATTCTGGAGCAGAAAGTAAAATTTAGGAAATGCAAGAACACGTGGTGTATTGAGTAAGATAAATACACTTGTAAGGTATGTGGGACAAAGCTTTCTTCCTCTCCTTCAACCCCAGTGGTTTTTGTTAGTAATGAAATTGCTGTAACATGGGAGATGTTCAGAAGCATGACTGGGTATAATTAGTGGAGATAATATAGTGTTGTCTAGTTAAATGGCATGAGTTGTTACTTGAATTTTCTTGTCTGAGTTGGTTTTTTTGGGTTTTTGTGTTTTTTTGGTTTTTTTAGATCTTAAATCATTATGGAGTAATAAAAGTAAACTAATTAAATTCCCCACTGTGGTTTTATTTGCCTTAACACCAGCCATTTAGGAACTGAGCCTTCAAAATTTCTAACCTTTTCCATATGGTGACGTTTGACAGTGCCAAGTCCCAGCAGTCACTTCCTGTTTGTTTCTGGTATACATTTCTCTCAGTTTACCATAGCTTGTTAATTCACCTAAATGTAAAGTGCTGTGAGTGATACCAGGGTGCAAATGCATGAGCATCATTCTTTGCAATGTAATCTGCTTTTCCTTGTTTTAATGGTTCCCAATTTACTCAACTAGTAGTGGTTCATTCCTTTCTGGTTAAGGAAACATGATTTTTTATGCACCAGAAGTTCTCAGGTAAATGCCATGGTAGCAAAGTTTACCCCAGTGGAGATCCTTTATATGCGTTAGGACTGTGTGACTGCGCAGCTTCAAATGCATTGTAATTTGTAATGTATTCTGCAACTGCAGTAATATGAATAGTGTCACTAGCAAGGAAGTGCACAGCAATCGTCCTCAAGTTCTTGGCACCTGGCAGTGTTCACAGAACAGACTGAAGGGTGCTGCAGGATATCGGTCTGCAGCGTTCATATTTTCCATCATTTTCATTCTGCAATTAAATCGATGTACTGTATAGCCATCCTTAGCAAAATATCTCAGCAACTCTTTCTTTTCCCCCCCCCCACCAACTGTTGTAAAATCTGGCAAATTTGTTTCTCTTACCACATCCCAGAGACTTTAACCTAGTTTTAAAATGAAATATTTATTAATATATATTCTTGATGCCTGAAACATGAATAATGTATGCACAGGGCAATATATTTAAGTTTTGATATGGAGATATATATATATATATAGTATTCCATTCTAGAGTATGCCTGGACAAAGCAAACCAGTTTTTAGCATTAAATGGTGTGCAATATTTGTTGCTTCTTGTAAGCGCTGTGTGTCTACATAAACTTTCAAAATAGAGTCCATTAAAGGAAAATTTCAGGCAAAGACATGATATTTTGGGGAAGTTAAAAATGACTGAACACACTATGTAGAAGCAAGCAGGATTAGAATGGAAAGAGTTACACTATTTAAGGCACAGTGGTCATTACCACTCCAAATTCTGACCCATGTTTGTATAAAACTGAAGTGAAATCTGCTAAGGCGTTTTAGTGATGGAGGTATTGGCAAAGCTTAAATTGCCAGCTAAGTACCAGAAAGGAGGAGCTTGTAACATTTTTCAGTAGGTATTTGCAAGCAGGTCTTCAAAGAATGTTGCTTTTGAGGGTTTTTTTTTTTGTTGTTTGTTTATGTGGGTTTTTTTTTTGGTTGTTGTTGTTGTTTTTTTTACTTTTCTGGTGGTTTTTTTTTTTTTTTCATTTTCTAGACTCTTTAAAGTATTAATACTATTTTGTACTGTAGATTACATGAATTACCCTTTCCCATCTCCCCCCCACTGCCCCCCAGCCAGCTGGGTGAGCTGTGAAGGTGGAAAAAGGATAATCACACTTTCATCTTTAATACAAGATTTTGATTGTTTTATGTTTTGTTCCAAGGAGCTGGAAAATGCTTTTCTGCGAAAAAGATCGGGTGAAACACTTTGATGTTTATTTTATTTTTATAGTACTTTATATAGTACTTTATTTTGTAATTTAAGGAGAATTTGTTTTTTAAGAAGCAAAAGAGGAGACTTTTTCAAGAGTAAATGACAAGAGGGAATCCCTTTCCGAGATGCCTTATCTTGTGAACTTCACGTGCAGAGTCCTGGAGACACATAACAGCCATGCCAGAGCTCAAGAAAGGACTATTCTATAGCCGGGTCTTTATCCATGTAAGGCTATATAGATCATTTGCAAACATTTTGAATTGTTTCCAGCGGTTACGTCAGAATGCAGGATGCAAGACTGTTGTATGACTGCTGTATGACCACTGAATGACTAGCTGGACTAGCCAAATTAGTTTGGATATCTAAAGCAGAATACCTAGAATTGCAGTGGTTTTGTATTTGAAATAGTGATTAAAAGAACAGTCTGTCTAGCTATCACAAAGCCTTTTTCTGGAGGGAAGTATTGAAATCCTCTTGACAAGCCGAAGACAATAAAAGGCAGCTTAGACCAATGTTCTTGCTCTGGAACACTCCAAAAGGCTGTGTATATATATATATCTATATATATATATATTTAAAACAATGTTCCTCTCATTTTCATTGGACTCTGACCAGCCATGCTTCTTATAAGGGATCTATAGAAGAACATATATAGTTTGTAGACCTCAAAATCTCAGCACAGCAAGAAGGTAAAGCAAGAAGTGGATTCATTGATGCTCAGAATATGGAGCTTTGGGTTTAAAAGAATGCTCTGTAGTCATGCTGTTTTGGTTGTTTTCCTCTGGCAGGAATAATTAAGACATAGTTTGATGTCTTGTGAGAGTACTTCAGTAGCTTACTTGTAAAGGAACCACAAGACCAGTATTTTGTTCTGGTTGGCCATTACATTTTTGAGATTTTATTATTATTATTTGTAATACCAACAACTTCTTAAAGTCATTGACAGCATAGTCAAGGACTATGTTTTTTTTGACATTTTTTCACTCTGGTATCTGAACTTCGTCTTTATTAAGCGAGAGAACTCTTTCTTTCACCTTTGTATTTGCCACCTTTTTACACTGCTGTTTTATCCTTTCCCTTCTGACCTTGATCATTTGTGTTTTCCAAAATCTTCTTTTAAAAACCTAAGAAAAGGCTACAAAATACGTGCAGTAATCATAGCTGTATAATACTAAGTTCAAGCCATCAAGCCATGACTCTCAATTTGCTAGCAATGGCAAAAAAAAAAAAAAAAAAAAAAGCTGGTCTCCATATCACATTGGAAAAAAGCCTCATTCTTTCTTAATGTAAACATTGCATTTATCACAGCAAACAAGCTTGATGCTGACCCAAAACAAATATTATTTCATTGATATGCTAAAAATAAGACCTCTACATTAGATGCTATTTAAAATGAATTAAGAGATTTATTCTAGTACACCATTTGTGCAAAAAATGAAACACTTCAGTCACCCTGTACACTTTTATATGACTAATTACTTCTTAAAGTTAAGCTGGTGCTTAAGTGCTCATCAGATGTGGGTCATAAAAATTTTGTATATAATGCCAGATCATAGTTAACTTGAAAACTTTTACCATGTAGGAATTATCACGATATATTGCACAGTTATGAAGAAGGAGCAAAAAAATTTTTTTTCTAGTTTTTTGAATAATATCCCTGTTTAGGAATATTTCTCCACTTAGATACTGAAGGCACATTAACAAAACCTGAGCTTGTACTCTTGGGAAGAGTTAGCATTATTGTAATGAATTCAGCAAGCTTTTACATTTGATGAGAATTTATTTGTTTATTAGATGGGCAGCATGAGATTTATGATGATCTGGACGATTCGCTTCCTTGCCTTCAAGCGCTTGGGGCTTGTGAGTTGTGTGAGATGGCACTACTTTATTGTCACTTAGCAACCCGAATAGGGTTTTGAAACTGAGTAGTAGCTTGTGGGTGGCAAGCCTCCCTATGTGTTTTCCGGGTGGGAAGCAACAGAAGCCCCTCTGTGGGCAGCCACTAGGAGGATGTGTGTCCGGGGTCTCTCTAGATGCGCTTGCCGAGGAGAAACCAGCTGTGCCCTCAGTGTCATTTTGCACTTCTGGCATAGTTCCATGCTGGGAAGATCTGCTGAGGTTTTTCATGCCTGCAGAGATTTAAGTGGTTCTAAAGGACTGTCATGCTGCTCTGGTCAGTTATGTCCTGTTGTGTGGTTGCTTAAATTTAGTAACTGAGTTTGAACGGCTTCAGTTTGACTGCTGGTAGTCCTTACTGCTGCTGTGATCCTCTGGAGTGAGCGGAAGGTCGGCGGCTTCTCTGCTTGCAAGAAGGGTGGCTTGCTCCGGCTCAGTTTAGGATGTTAGAAGGGATCAGCATGGCTGATGCCCGTCAGGCAGAGACTTCTTTTCTCCCTGTGCACACTCTCTGTTGACCGTGAGGACGGGCACATACTTCTGTGTTTGTTTTAACGCTCCCATAGAGACATCTTGCTTTATGTTCTCTCCCTCCTTTCCTGCCTGCTGCTGTCACGGTTTCTTCAGGAGCTGGAAAAAAGAAGGGGTGACACCCCTATCCCTTTTCCTCGTAGTTTATGCCTCTGCAAGTTTTCTCCCAGTAGTTCCCACAAAGAGAGTATCTGCCAAAAACCATGAAGTTCCTTGGGCGTGGAGTCTTAGAGAGGGTGCAGATATATGAGTTTGCTTCTTTTATATAGTTTCACCCTTCACTGCCTCCTCCTTCAGTGGTACTGATCAATCCTGGGAGCAGATGGTTCACTGTGGAGCTATTGACTTGAAAATTAATGCACCCTTTTTGCTGATTTTTCGGCTATTGTCATTTTTTGCCTGAAGCGTCGGGGAGCTTCACATGAGTTACTCTCCAGACAAACATTGATTGGCCTCAGTCTCAGATCTATTAAAGTGAATAAAAAAGAGCACAAAGGGTAAAAGGGGGTTTGTGAGTCAAGGATCTGAAATAATATGGTTGTGTTCATGGAGTAAACAGGTTTTTTTTATTGTATATAATGGTACATTTATAATATGTGGATCCTGCCTGGGATGAATATAGAGGGAATGCAGATCTATAATGGGGAGCTAGTGTGATTTACTTGGGTGTGAGATGAAGAACCAATTCTGATTTCTGATTTTCTGAGTTTCTGATTAAATATGGACTTTCAAGGAAGTAAAAAATATTTTCCCCTTTGCACAGCTTGTCATTAAAGACAAAACCAGGAATAACCTTCAGAATCGTTTATCTCACGGTAAACTTGATTTTCTTTCACTTGAGTGAAGTTTTTTAAGCAAACCTTCATATAACGTAGAAGTTTGCACTATGAGGGTTTTATGGGGGGGAAACCAGAATTTAGGAAAACCTTTTCATGTAGCTCAGTTGACTGCATCTTTGATTTTTTTTTTTTAATTTGGTTATGAATGGATGTTGGGTGAATAAACATGATTCTGTGGCGCTTCTGGAAGCGAAGAAAGAACTTTTACCTGTCCAGAGTCCACTGGTTAACATTTTATAGAGAGAACATTGACCAAAATGTGCCTCAAAACTATGTGCAGGTAAGATAAAATTTATACATGAGATGGTTTGCTGCTTAGGCTGGTGGTCTCCAACCCTCCCTGATCCACTGGCAAATAATCTTTCAGAAATCTGAAGGCAGGTTGCACAAGTTAGGCTCTGTGTGTGTATCCTGTCTACTAGATGACAAGTTTTTCCCTTGCCCAACTTGGTAATTCTATAAAAAGCATTAAAAAAATCCTTCAGGCGGTTGTCAGGTTTCTGTCTATGCCACTGATGCTGCGTTGCAAGACTCTGTTCTGCTTCTTCTTCAGCATTTCAAAGGAACTGAAGATATTGGTAAGTACAGAACTTCTGATGAGCTCCTGTCAAAAGCAAGCCATTAAATGTGCTGGCAATGTCAAGCTGTATGTTTAAAGACCTGTCAGTGCTTTTGTGTATTATCTCATGTTACCTGCTGTTGCCAGGTAAATCTCCAACTGCAGCGAATGGCTTTTTTTTTTTTTTTTTTTAAATATATTTTTATTCCAGCTTCCTTAAGCTTTGCATTTTTCCACAGTTGTGATCATATGTGTGCTTCAGATGATCTTACTTCTTGCATAGAGAACAGTATTTAGAGCCCAGTAGTTTTGTGCATATATGTCTGTCCATGCAAACCAGTACTTTTTTTTTTCTTTTGCTTACACTGTTTAGGATAAAAAAAGGAATTTTTTTTTTTTTTTTTAATATGGTTGCTGTGTGCACCATTGAGGAGGAGATAAAAGGAGTTAACATCATAGGTTCTACTCCTGTGTCAGCCAGGGATCTGCTGCCAACCATTTTACAAAGGGTTCATATTTCAAATTACCCTTTGAGATTTTGATAAATTTGTGTCTCTGAGAGGTTGTCTCACAGTGAGGTGTTGGAAATGACAGGGAAATCTTATATTTTTCTGTTTGAGTAAAAAGAAACAAAAATAAGTCATAGCCAGGGCAAGAGGCATATGAGCTTCTGCTGAATTTTGTTACAGATGATTATACCTTTTCTTTGAAATATACCCCAAGGTTATTTGTAGTTGATCGACAGTTTAAACTACTGTGTGTAGGTGTGACAGGTTATAGAGAGGGACTTTTTATAGAAAAAAATATTTATGAATGTTGTTACAGGATCATAATAGTAATCTGGGTTGGAAGACACTTGGGGAGGTCATGTGTCCCACCCCTATGCTCAGAGCAGGTTAATTTTCAAGGTGACATTTGGTTGCCCAGAGCTGTGTCTCTGAACGTCTTACAGATCGATAGAATGTGATTCCTGATTTATTGCAAATTAGGTATTCTCTCTTCCTTTTACACAACTGTTGAGGTTAACCTGTGTCTGCTGAGGAAGATTTGTCAGTATTTTAAAGGCATGATTAAGTACCTTCAGGAGCAAAAAAAAAAAAAAAAACCCAAAAAACCCAAACCAAACCCCAATAAACCCCGCTTTCCCCTCAAACAAAGCCACCACCAAAACAACTTTAAGAAAGGTCTTAAAAAATGAAAGTGCCTTTTTTCTCCCCTCCCATACCTCATAAAATGGGGCAGGAGTGAAATGATGTGGTTGCTCTCTATTTATAGATGCAGTAATGTGTGGTGTACACTTACTACATCTAATTAGGAGTATTCTAAATAACTTGTTGTTTGCATTACAGATACAGCTATATGATTGCAGATCAATGGCATGGAATTATGTCACACCTTATCAAGGTCTAAACTCTTTCTCCTCTCTCTAAATTAAACCTCCCTGTCCTGATTGCTTTTTTTGAGAAGTTTCTCTACTATGGCTGAGATTTATTTGCTGTGAGACTGTTTTTATGCTGATTTAGTTAATAGTTGAAAGCTAGATTTTGAAGAGGGACTCAGGACTCGGAGGAGCTGGGATGTGCTATAAAAGAAAATTGCAAGAATTTAAATAATTGCCCCCTTTTTTTTTTTTTTTATTTTGCTTATTTGTTTGTTTCTGGTGTTGTTCTGTATCGCATTTGATAACCTAGGATTTGACAAAGGTGCAGTTCATCAAGATGCAGTTGACGGCGCCTGGATAGTGCTGCACCATTTTCACCATTCTTCCAATATCACTGGGTCTGGCCATGGAGGTGGATATTCACCTCTTGGAGGTGGTAACAGATGAGTCAGAAGTCATGAGTATGGTACAGAAAAGTACCCAAATAAATGCAGCAGCAAAATGTGGGGCACTGGGATTTGATAAAATGTAGACTTCTTGACTTCTTGGCCATTCATGTTCTGGTTATACTTTCAATGCTTTCCCTCTAGTAAGTTGTTTATCATGGAAATGATTATCAAGCTTTTCAAGCTGTGCAGTTTAGTTGATAGAATGTCTTTTGTTTGAGCCCAAGCTTCATCTTTCATTTTATTTGACCTTTGACCATATAAGCTTTGTCGGTTGTTGCTAACACCACTTGTCAGTTTTACCGCAGCATGTGATGATGGAGAAATAGTGATTCCAGCTCTTCTCCCCAAGGAGTTACGCAATACTGAACCTCTGATTCTTGGTGTGTGCAGAATTTTGTCATGTATGGAAAAGAACTTCTGTGTTTTTCTTTCATTGGAGAGCTATGTAGTGTAATTTAAACAAAAAGAAATTTATAGTACGCTATATCACAAAAATATGCAGTATCCACAGAAGAAAAAAGGTAGTTGGTAGCACTGAATTTTGCTTGAAAAATCTGATCAATGATTAGGGCCTAAGAGTGTATGCAATGTTGTATTAGAAACACACCTAAAAGAACTTTTGTTCTTTGGGTAGTACACAGTGCATAAAATTATTGTTCATCTTGATAGTTACAAATAAGGAAAAATGTTCTGACACCTGAGGTTCAATGGTGGCTTTTGTTTTAATTGCTAAATTGCCTTATTCTTAGATGTAAAGGTTGACAGTCATTAGCAGTATCTTATAACAGGCTTCATTTTTCTTTTCTTTAGAGCCTTCTAAATTTCATTGAATCTGCACTTAATTTTTACTCTAGGGATTGGAGCTTACAGGGGGGATTTCTCTACATGCTATCTGGAAATTGCTTATTCTCAGTTTTAACAGACATGCTATGACGTTCCTAATCAATGAAAAAAATTATGTCCTTTTATATATCGGCAATAAAATGAATTCTAAACTGAAACAAGAATGTGGTCTTGCATGTTTTATTGCTCGGAGTTAATATATCGTGAAAACTCATTTGAGAATATTCAGGAATAAAAGCTGCTCATCATTGCAGTCTCTTGGCAACCTGTGCTAGATTCATTGCATATAGGCAAGCAGCTGAGCATTGGTGGGAGGTTATCTTTGTTATTTTCACAAGTTGCATAGAGGAGAGTTTGATTTGAAATGTCAGCATCCTGGGATTTGAACAATGGGGATAGATATGCTTAAAGTTCCTAAAAGCTTCAATGTAAAAGGGTGCAGGATGCAAAGGGCACTCTGCACATTTCATCATTGCAGTTGAAATGGAATTCAATGCGTGGAACAGCTTCCTTTTGAAGGTAGATCAAAGCAGAGGCAGAGGATTGTTTGCAAACAAGAAAAGAATTTAAGAACAGCTATTTTGGGGCAATGTTTTGGAGTCCTGGAAGTACCCATCCCAGTGAATGCTTAACTTGACTGTCTGTCTCAGTGACCTCTAAGTCTTTTGCTTCGGCCTTGACATGGTCACAGTGTTGCCAATGAACAGGACTGTTCTTACAGCTTCTAAGGGTGTCTTCATGTGTCATCACAGCCAACAGAAGCTTAAGTGAAGGCTTAGTCAAAGAGAGGCTGTTCAGTGCGTCAGCAAGGAAGGACGTAGTACTTAAATCACTTGTGTGTAAGCTCCTGCTTCAGACAGAGAACCAGACACAGAAATAAGGAGTATCTATGGGGTAGAAGTAAGAGTGAGAAGTGTGATTTTAGTGTTTTGTGCAGAATTCTTAGTATGCACCTAACCTGCGCTGGTAGTAAACAGATCACACTGCAAAACTTAATAGCAGATAAGAAGTAGGATTTAAGTGCCTGTAGATTTTGCTGGCTGCTGCACATGTGTACCTTGAAATACAATGGGGCAGCTTGCTCAGGAAAATTACCTGTGGGAGTTCCATGTCCAGCTCCATATCAGGTATTGCCTGATACGGCTTTGTGACAGCTTTTCTCCTGGAAGAGAGGTGCTTACAGGACGGGCTTTATTCTGTGGGTGGATCTTAAAAGGGACAATATTGCTTTGAGGGCAGTGTTTGGTCTCTGAAATTTTTCATCCTTTTTCTGCAATCTGTAGCCTCTTGTATTCCTTGTTTGTTTTCCTTTTCTATTTTCCTTGTTTTCTTCAGGTGGGTCTCTTCTGTGAATTTAGTATATTTCTAATTGCTGCTGTTGGAGGCCAAATAGTAAAAGGTGATGGCTTATCTTAAAAATCCAGCTACCCCTTTCCATCTTTCAGGAGTGAAATGATGATCTAAACTTTATATGCATTTTGAGGATAAGAGCACATTTTGATTTTAAAATGTTTATTATCCTAATAATTTGCTACACAAACAGGGAAAGTATAGTAGGCTGGTGGAATCTGTCATGAGTGAGCTGTTAGTTGTTTTCTGTTCTTGTGGCTTTTCTTTTCTAAAACAACTGGATAGCTTCAAAGGGCTTGTGTTGCAGTGAACACCAGGGTAGGGTGCTGAACCACAGTGATGATCAGATCTGGCAGAACACAGATCAACAGCTATTTTCTTGGCTGGGACAAACATCATGGCCTGTGGTGAAAGCAGCAGTGTAGATCCTGCTCAGGCAGGATCTATGCTCTGCCTGCTCATCAAAAGGAGGAGCTCTCTTCCAACTTTGGTGAAACAAACAGCCTTTCTGGGGTATAAGTGGATGCTCTCACCTTTCTTTTTACAGCACGTACTTCACAACTACTTTTCCAGTAAAACTGTGCCTCTGCATGTGGTGATGATGATTATTGTTATTGTATCATGCTTTACCACTTCAGCTGATAATGTCAAGAAGGTGTCTCTCTGGAGGAGAGCAGTACTGCAGTGAGGTGCCCTTGGCAGCCCTAAATGAACTGCCTTCTGGATCCAGTGCAGCCCTCTTGGGCTTTGTTTCTAACAGAGCTAAGTAGCTGGGGTATTACATCATGCTAAAGTTAACTTGCTTCCCGTTCCAACGTGCTTCATTTAGCGATAGCTCACATATCTCTGCAAAATACAGCATTGTATTGTTTAGGCCAATCCCAAAATACTTAGGAGGAGAGATTTATAACAGGGTGGTCAGTTCTGCTTCCTTATTTCTTTGGTCTTTGCACAGTGGTGAATTAGCTCCCCAGTTTGCAGGGATTTCTTCTACACTGCTTGCAGGCCTCTTTTCTATTTCCTCCTCTTTTCTTGTTTGTCTTTCTTTGTATCACAACCAAACTCACTTTTCTGCATCCTAACCAGCCCTTGGTGTTTTGATCCCTCACTCAAAGTAGTGATTGCTCTTCCCTTCTCTCTGTGCTTATTTAGGAGTGTGGTAACTGGAAGATTACAGGAGGAGGGAGAGGGTATTGTGTACATCCACTTGACCAGGAGAGGAGAATCCAAAGCTTAATGTGTTCTGTGTAAGAACAGTATTTGCCTTTTCATGCCTGCTTGGTACAATGAAGTACCACTAAGCAATGTGCAGCAACAATCCAGAAGCATCTTGGTAATCACCTTACTTCATTCAGGGTCTGAGATCAGTGGAAATGGAAAATGGCAGGGGGGTTGGACCTAGATAATCTTTAAGATCCTTTCCCACCCAAGCTGTTCTAGGACTCTACAATTCAATGAAGAACTGTCTCCTGTTGTCAACCTCTTCTTTTTTTGTAACATGTATCCCCAGTAAAGTTAAGTGTAAAGCTCGAGCAGAAGTAGATTCAAAGTGCTCTAATCCAAGTAGAAATGCTGATACTTTGAGGTGGTCTAATCAGGATCAGAACTTCCCGGGTACAGAATTTTTCAATGTATATTTGTTGCCTTTATTTGTTTGTTTTGTTTTTAATTGTCCATTGACCTAAGAAATAGAGTTATTGTAGCTAACAATACTGTTATAACACACAGTGACAAAATCCAGATAACTCAAAGTTGGGCTGACACTTGATCCTTTACTCACACTATTGTTCCATAATATTTTTTCCTCCATGACATCATGAACTATGAAAGTGCCAACATTTTTTTTAACTGCTTCGCCTTTTCTTCCTTCATGCTATAACCTTTATGTTTAAAAATAATGTTTTTTCCTTTTTTTCTTTAATTTCTTTTAAAATTTAGTGTATATTTCAAGAGGAACCTGGTGACCATGTGAGAATGTTTAACATCTGTGATGCTTTACCACCACATATTCCAAGCAGTTGTCACATTACATACACTTATCTGCAGGGGTACAATGACATTTTTCTCAGCAGCTGTATCCATGACAACAACTGGGAAAGTCCATGCCTCCCCTTTAGTTTTCAGAAGAATGTGAATTCTTACCTTCCTAATG
This sequence comes from Hirundo rustica, assembly GCF_015227805.2. Taxonomy (NCBI): domain Eukaryota; kingdom Metazoa; phylum Chordata; class Aves; order Passeriformes; family Hirundinidae; genus Hirundo; species Hirundo rustica. Next base: position 57,488,188 of record NC_053451.1, on the reverse strand, counting down.
AAAGGCCCAGAAGCAGAAGCTGTGTGATTTTAATCGTGGCATATTCTCTACAGTCATTCAATAATGACCACTCCCAAGTGTTTTAGTATCAAGAAGTACAGAAAGAAGAGCAAGGGTCTGTTTTACGACCTGCAATAACCAAGAAGGAGTTGTGGAAGTATTTGAAAAACAAGGGTACTCAGGTTGTTTATTTTATTTTCAGTATGGAAATCTGTACAAAGGTTTAGTTTGAACACTTATGTTCAGAGATATGTAGAAGAGTGTATCATTTTGAAAGGCATTTTGTACCACAACAGAATCACTCTCCCTGTGTGCCTAACAATCAAAGCTGCTCCCAAGTAGTGCATGGTCTGTCTGTCAATGTCATCTTTAAATTCAGTGAACTGTATGTAAAGTAGTACAGAAGTAGTAGCTGGGTCAGGTCTTCAAGAACACTCAGCATCCAGCAAATCCAAAGTGACTTATTTGCCTGCCTAAATGGGACTTGTTAGTGCTGAATGCTCTTGAAAATTTGAGAGTGTTTAAAACAGTCTGTTACCATGAACAGAGCAGAAGGTGGGGAATAAAACAAGTAACTTTCTTTTGCCTTAAACAGAAACCTGAGTTCAAGGACAAGGCTAATATTCACATCCTGATACTATATGGGCTGCCCAAAAGCAGTAATTTCTTAGGAGATGAGATTTTGATTGCTGTGAAAATGAAGGTATAAGATTTATTGCTTTGGGAGACTTAACATCCATTTTGACACCTCTTCATGGTGTCAAAGAACAGCGTGCTTTGCATGCTGTTCTCACAAGTAGTTTCTGGACCTCCAAGAAGAGCCAACTTTTACCAGATTTTTACATCATTTATTGCTTTCGGAATAGAAGAAACACTGTGACAGATGGTAGAAGTATTTCAATTGATTTATTCATAGTTACCTGTCTATTTTTTCCTCAGATGAATGGGAGTGTGCGAAGCAGGATAGAAGACAGCTTGCTTACTGTTTTCTGCCTCTTGCTTCCTGGTGAGGAGTGGGGCGGGGAAGGGGAATGGGAATCGGTACCTTTAGTTTTTGGTAAATTGCAGGAGAACAGGGAAGCCATAGAAATGATAGAAGGGCTTCTGAAGAACATGTTCAATTGAGGAAAGCCCTGAGAATTGCCAATGTACAAGGAGATTTGCTCTTATCGCTTTTTAGGTAGGGAGAGGTTTGCATGCAAAGCTTTTAAGTGTTTCACTTGGTAGTTCTGAATTTTCACTATTCATAGGTTTATTGTATGTTATAATGAATTATTATTTCAAGGGTTTAGAGTTGTTTTTGGCCTTTTGCTATGCTCACCTGGAGGAAAAGGAGGTGGAGGATGGCTGGCTAATGGTTCTGTTATGCCACCAAACCTCAGTTCATGGCTGTTTAGGTTAAGATTAAAAGCTTTTCCATTCCCAGGCAAGAAGAAGAAGTGGCAGCTATGACAAGCTCTGGAATCCCAAAGGACAACCTGGATCCTCCTCTAGAGAGAAATCGTTCCCCAAAAGAGAGAACAGCATGTCTGGAGAGGCTGTTACAAAGCCATTACATGGAAAATCTGTCTGTTTAGCCATCAGAGTGTACACAAGCCTGGCTTATCTGATGATACGTGGGAGAAGTTGGAGGCAAGATAGAAGCCCTTGGGAAGGGGAGAGAGAGCCAGATGTACATGGGTTTTGGACTGGAATAAAGAGGGGTCTTTTCTATCTCATGAAGCTTCTGGACTGTTCCATGAGAGGAAGATCAAAAGACCTCTTGCTGGAAAGTGTATTGGGATGATGTCTGTTTTGTTTTGAGCTCCCAGGCTACCAGCAAAAGACTGCTGTAGATCTGTCCCAGTGATTCGAACCCTAAACCTTTAATCGTTTCTTGTGAACAGCTTCATGTGAATTTTAGTGAATGAAGTAAATGGAAGTTCTCAATCTTGGCAAATTCATGGGTATGATGTGACCCTCTTATCCTTACAGGAAATGAAGAAAACCTTGGAAATTAATTGGAAAAGCAATTAAAAAGACATCACTTTGGCTGCACGAGTATAGTTGCCTTTAAGAGAACTTTGATTTTGATTTTGCAGACAAAAGTGCCTGCGTGAGAACAGGCTGTCTTTTTTGAAATCTCAGTTGCCTGAGTAGTTTATTATTGTGGGACTCGTGAAATGTTCCTAGTCCTGGTTATGTGTTCACAGGCACCTTCTATTGGAAGTCTTTAACCAGAAGAAATGGATGTACAGTAAGTGTCCATGAGTTTTCAATAAGATGACCCCAGAGAATGACCTTTGGATGCAGCACGTTGTCTGGGCATCTGCCAGGCATTTAAGGTTCCTCTCTGTTTCTCAGCTATGAGTGGCACGGTCGGAGGGGTGAGCTTCCCTTTTCTGGAGGGAACTGACGGGCAGCACCTGCCACAGTGAGTCAGCAGGGCTGGACTGGCGTTGGCCGTGGCATTCCCGCACCTGTCAGGAGCGGGTGCCAGCCAGCCTTTGACAGTGTCAAAGGAAATAACGATTCAAGAATAGTGGCACACTCCACAGTCAGTGTTTTACTGCTGTGCCCTGAGTTAGTGCCCTAGGAATCTCTTCCCATCCCTGTTATTGGGAGCGCTGTGCTTGCTTCTGTCCCACAGCTTCTTTTTCTTTTAGCTTCTACATTTGTTACATCATTTCATCGCGAATGATGTTTAGTTTATGCTGAATGCATACCTGATGGAACTACTCATTTGAGTTCTTGGTCTCTATGCCAATAAACAATATACCTTGGCAGCACCCAGCATTTTTTCCCAGTGAACGTGTCAATGGTTTCAGGGACTGGATGGCAGTAAAAACTTACGGATGACCTTGAATAGGTGTGTTTTTAATGATCGCTCCACTTCATTGTTGTTTTTGTTTGTTTGTTTGTTTGTGTTTGGTTTTTTTTTTTTTTTTTACCACTTTGTAGCTTTTTGTCCAACAACTTTATCAAAGCCAGAACCATAAGTTTTCTGAGAAGAAACTGTATGGAGCTGTAATTCGATAGTTCAATGAACTTCTTGGTTTCAAACCTCAATATTACTTCAGTGAATCGATTTATCAAGAGAACAGGCTATTTCACTAGAAAGATCTGAGAGATAATTAACTCTGTAGCTGATTCTGTCTGTCTGTCTTTTGTCCAGTGGAGTCTGGAAGCAACTTAATAGAATATAAAGTATTTAAAATTTCATTATCTAAAATTGCTTTCCTTAATTCCATTCACTTTACATGTTGTAACACTGAATTAGTATATATTCTGTTCAGAGCTGCTAATGAACTACATTCTCTTTACCTGGTTACTCCTAGGCTTCTCTAATAAAGTAATGAACTAATAACTTTCAGAGTTGAGGTACAGCAGATGTATCTGGAAAGGTGTCTGGTAACAGTGGTGATAGTAAACAAAACAGATTGTCATCTGTTTTGTTGCAGATAACAAACAGTGTAACAGTGGAAAAGAGTCTAAACTATGGGGTTTTTGGGGGGGGTTTCTTTGAGAAAAAGGGAGTCTTTTTTTTGATATTGATATAATTTTCCACCTAAACCTTCTGCCACTTAGGTTCACGTTGTCCAAATATCATGTCCATGCAACATTTATTAAGAAGGTTTTTTTTTTTAAATAATTGTTTCACAATTACAAATATTAATACATCTTTCATTATAGAATTCATACTCTCTATAATGCTTTGCTTTCAAGAAATTGCTTTATGATGCAAATAAATATAGATAATATCTGTCATCTGAAATGCTTCTAACCATCAGTCTGAATATAAAACCATAGTGCTTTTTGAGGTGAAAATAGATTGTCAGAAAAGCTATATGAAAAATTAATTGAAAAGGTATTTTGCTAAACTAAATTGTTTTATATAAAAGTTGTGCATTATGTACAGCTAACATGAGGCAATACAGGGAAATGTAGCTTTTGTGTTGTGAATGCGATTGTGTATTATCTCTTTTATAATCTCTAGAAGGGGTAGTTAAGATGGGATTCATGTCTCTTCATTTCACTGGTACCAAGGTTATCATCTACCTTGTTACCCACACTCCCTCTACAGCTAGTGGAAAGAAAAAGATGCTTGTCCAAAGCAATTACTCTCATTTGCAACCCCCATCTTTTGGGCTTCCCTTTTATTTTTCATCACTTTCTATAATCTGGCCAGATTTTACTTTTTCAGTCAATAATGGGACTTGCTAACATGGAGCCTGATGGATGCCAAGGACTTCTGTAGGATATTGCTCCTTCTCTTATCTCTGTTCACAGTAATTTAGTTTGGGTGTGTACTAGCCATTCATGCTCTCTGGTGTAATGTAGGTAACTGCTCCAAGTATTTGGAGATGATCTATTCCACTTCCAAAGACGTGACAGGTTTGGTGCTCAGTAGGAAGGGAGTTACCAAGTCCTACCTAGGATTTAGGTTACCTCCTAAAATGCTGTATTAATTACCTTAGAAGAGTTGGCTAAATAAGAACCTGAACAATGTAGCTATGTATTTGGATAGCAAGAGCAATTCAATCACAAAAACTTTCTGAATGCTCACAGTCAGGTTTTCACTCCCTGTTCAAGGCAAATCTCATAGATCTAATCTTTCTCATGCCCTTTCCCACTACACAAAAGTGACTTTCAATAGGGTAATTCTACCAGTTTAAGACTGCAATGTAGAAGTACAGAGTCAAATGTCTTGTGATTTATTTTGTTAATATCTTCATGGAAGGTATGAATCAAAATAGCATGGAAAAGGGAATTGCATTTTCATTTACTAAGTGTATCAGTGAATTGGTTTTACACAAGACTTAGTAGCTCAGCAGAGGGGCAAGCACTGTATATTAGGCATTAAAACTGTTGTTTGCAAAACAGGGAAAATGTATCTTGTAAAGAACACCTGAAGCATTTTACATTCCTTATGTATAAGTAAATAGATAATATGTGCACTAGAGGCACATTTATTGAGAACAAGGGCAAGTGCCATTCCTTGGAATATAAATAACTGATTTTACTTTATTAGAAGGTTGCTTCAATCAACTCCTGGTTTAGACAAGAAAATATACAATTTTTTTTTTCTTTTTTTAAATATAGGCACTAGTTAAAGATGTTAATAGAAGATTTTAGTATGTGTAGACAAGTTAAGGTGTCATGTCAAGTGGTTGAGGTGACCTGGGAAGGCAGAGGACTTTTTTTCAGTAAATATTACAGTATTTTCATTTCTCCGTGTTGCTTCTATGCTTTTTCACACTCATCCTTCACTCTAGTGCATTTGGACTTCAGTCACTTGCGTCATTGCATCCACCCTCCTTTTTTCTTCCTATGTATCATTATCTTCCCTCTTCTGTATTTTGGGTTCCCACCTGTGTCACTTGTGCCTTTCATATTTCAGTCCTTAAATTACTCATGGGATAGAGGTCATCCATTGCAAGGAGGCTTTTGTGGGAACATGAAAGGTGCTGGGAGATGAGAAGAAATGCTTTCTTTTCTGGGTTTCACTTATTTTCTTCATAACCCCCCCTGTATCTTACCTGAGCCCCTGAGCAGGCACCAAGGAGGAGCAGGAGTGGCTGCTCCCTCCTTCAAACTCCTGGATGATTCCGTCTCATGTTTCTCTCCAGTTTGAACCATGCCAATGCTGATAAGAAATACAGATGTTTAAAAATATCTCAAATAGCTGAAAATATTTGGAGTGTAGCTTTTTATTTCCTTGTAGATGGAAATTCTCTTTTCCTTCAAAGTGATATGCTCATGGAACATCCCAAACTGGAAGCTCAAAATATTGCTTTATATAGCAGCATTTTGCTCTGCAGTTTAACCAATCGGGTGAATTCTTTCTATATTAGATTATCTGGGGAGTAATAAATCTGACTGAGGGCAGTGGCATATAAAAACCTCGAGAGGCAGAATAGCCACAGTACATACTTGAAATCTTCTGTTTTGCAGATTTATGGGAAAACTCCTGGGAAATAAGAGTTAGACTAGACTTTTGGATTTGTCGAAGATATAGTTCTAGAGAATCAGTGAAGCAGTAAGTATTGTAAGAATATTAAGCTTCTTAACTCCTAGGTGTGTATCTGTAAAATCAGATTTCTATATAAAGGCAGAATGATGGATTTTAACTGAGCTAATATCAGCGGTAACATATAAGTTCAGTAAACTTGTGCAGTGAGCATGATTTCTTCTAAAACAGATGTGTTTTATAACCATCAGTATGTTGGAGGAAGTTGCACTGATTTCAGTATTTCTCAGCTCTTCTGGTCTTTTGTCTATTAATGCTTTATCTTTTGTTTCGTTGTCATTTTTTGTTATATTTTTGTATTAATCCACAGCTGTCTGTCTTTTTCTATGTAATACATTCTGTTTTCTGTAACTGATTTACCTTAGTAATATACAGTGGATATTTTGTTATTTGATATTTTGTGTAGCACCTGTCTTCTTACATTTCTTTAATTGGAAGTCATAAATGTGACTTACCTGAAACTATTTTACTCTCTTCCTCATAGTGTTTTCTTCTTAAACTTTTCATACTCACCCAGAATAACAGAGATCCAGAATATTGCTGTGCAGGAATCAAGCTTACATCTTTATGTTGCTGCTGGAGGTACAAAAATATTATCCTAGTTTTATTTTGATCCCAATTTTTATGAAGATGAAAATGATTAATGATGACTGTTTAGTGTAAAACATTGCATAATGAGTTATTACAAGAGAAATGCTCCATGGTTTGTGGTTGCCTTCATACTAATTTTCTTAATTATTATGTCAAATTAAAAGAAATACATTTTGGCAACAGCTAGATCATCAGCTTTCTCTTGAATCTTTTTACACAAAAGTCAGATACTTTAATCTTACTTTACTGAAATAACTATGTACTTGACATTGTTGGAACAGGTATTTAGAACCTGTCAAGTATTATACTATGTTGCTGAATACTTAGTGATGTGAAAAAAGTAGATAAATTGGTAGATAAAATACTTTCTTTTCAATGCCCAAAGAAGCAAGATAAGTTGCCTGTTGAACAACAGCTGCATTCTTCTTTTGCTTAAGTTACTCTTAAATGTGACTATTAAATGTCAACTCTTAGCATTGTATAGTATTAAACAATGAAATTGTTTTGGTTTATTGATGTTTCTATTTTTATGCATAATTTGTCTGCATTGCTATGAAGCAGGCATGTCCTCTGAATGTCATCATCATCAAAAATATCTTCTTTATATTGTTCATTTCATTAAAGAATTCTAGTAAAAAACTAAATATAAAATTAAACGAAAGAAAAATAATTCCTGAGTCTTGACTAAGTTTCCCTTGGAAGTACTACAAGAAGTATTGTAAGAATGGGAAGCCCATTTGGAATCAACGAATTATCCCCACAGGAGAAGGGGAAGGTTTATATTACCATAACTTGTTATGTGCTGTCATATAGATGAACAGATAGACTTCCCAAAGATTAAGGCAGATTAAGCACATGGGTTGTCTCTGTGATGCTTACGTGATTATGGAAGATCTGCTTGCTAGGATGTAGAGTGAAAATGCTGGATAAGGAAACAAAGGGAAAACCTAAAATGAATCCATCAAAAAAGCGCACAAGTAAATGCATTGCATTGTTTGCAGGAGATTTTGGTTAATTCAAATTTATATTAAAGCGATGAAAATTATCAAGTCCATTATAGAAAGGAGCTTTTTCTGGTCCTGTGTTTGGTAGGTCTGCCTTGCTAAAGAAGTTACACTAGTGTACTTATCTAATGAGGCTGCATGACTTGCTGATATGTTTGAAAATTCCATCTGTTTTTTTCTGATCTCAGCTTCACTGAAGAGCATATTTGATCAGAACGCTTACCATTTCTCCATGGTTTGGGCAGAGTTTTGCAAAACCAGTAGGAATTGCACTTTCCTCTGATTTCTGGTGAGGTTTTGCAAGTTCTTTTTCTTTAGTGTCTTCATTGTGATGTTTTTCACTCAGACTACCAGGATGGTGAAGCCATACTGATTCTATTAATTACTGGTATCTGCATTTGGAGATGAATCATGGAATCATACAATATTCTGAGTGGGAAGGGACTCACAAATTAATGCCACCCATGGTGCTTTGCTTTGATGTTTTTTAGTTTGTTTTCTTTAAATTTTATTTTATTTCAGTGTTGCCATTGGCTTCTCTTAATTATTCTTGTACAGTTTTATCGTTTGCTCTGTAAGTGAGATCTTTGACATGATCTGGGATGAAAATAACTAAAGATTTATTTTTTTTTATTTTTAAATCAGTTATTTAATTTGATCCAGGCTTAATCATCATAGCTGACAGAGGGGTGGAGTACAGGTCAGTATATGGGTGACGGAGAATGGGAAGGAGAGGGTGAGCATCTTTAGGCTGAGTTTGCAGGCAGGAGCCAACCTGTTGTGCAACCAAGTTTCCTACCTTGTCAAGAGAGGAAGATGCCTCTGAAGGCCTCCAGAGGGAGATCCTGTCCACCTCAGTTGAAGTGCCTCAAGTTTGAAGGGGATTCAGGGAAGAGTTTATAGTATAATTAAGATTACCAGTAAATTCCATACCGGCTGATGCAGCTCCATCATTAAAAATGTCTAAAATTAAGTGGATTCATTTCCCATGAAAAAAATCTGTTTAAATTTCCAAGTTATAATAATAATTATTTTTTTAACCTTACGATGCTAAATTTCTTTCCTGAGTTCAGATATTCCTATTTATAAGCATAAAACTCCATGTCCCTAAATGTATGTGAAACAGGGAATATGTTTTATTTTTCATCTGTGCTCTCTGTCAATATCCAGATTGCTATTTAAGGAAATAAACTGTAAAGTAAGGCAAAACAGCTAAAAATAGGACCCACTAACTAATACAAACTCATCCAAGTAGAACATGTGGAAAACTTCTGTTGAGCTTGCTGGAGATTAGTTTTACAAAAAAAGTTAAACTGGGGATAAACACAGTGTTTTAACAGAGGAGGGGAGCTACGCCAGTCTGTTAGTTTAAAACTAGCAAGGAAATGGGGAAAGGAAGAAGGAGGTTTGTGCAATCTGTGTGGTGAACTTGGTCTGGCTCAAAAATAATTGGGGAAAAAAACTGGGAACCAGAACCAAATGAGGAGAAAGCTGGGATGTTCTCTTAGGGTGTGTCTGTATATATCTGTTGTTTTCATGCCATGTGAGCCCAGTGGTGGACTTAAACAGAGTATCTCCACTTGAGTGGTTGGAATTTGGGAAATAAATTAGAGATTTCATGGTGTCTTTCAACTGCACCAAATACTTTAATTCTGTTTTTTATATTTTTGGCACACTTTTTTAATCCTTTTTTTTTTCTTCTGTCAAAGCAAATGTTTTCATATAGGTAGAGCATTTTCTGCTCACTGGTGTTAAGTATTTTATTGGATTATTAAGTCTAATTAAAAAGGTCAGATAAAGGAGAAACAATGTGTTTTGAAATGAGATGAAGGAAAAAGATATTAGCAAGAAAACAAATACATTTTGTTGAAAAGGCAGAAGATTAGAAGGAATGAGTAAGAGGGAAAGGCATGACCTATGCTACCAGTGTTGGTTGCTATAACTGAGCAAGTTGGAACAGATCTGCAGTGTACCAGGAAGTGAAGACCAATAATTTGTCGAGCGTGAATTGTGTGGGAAGGAGAATAAAGTCCAATCTTTGTGCTTCATTTAACCCAAGTGCTGAAATTTGTACAAAGACCTGGTTTAACTGCCATTCTGGTCTATCACTAAAGCAAGGATGAGCTTAAAATTTCCATCAAAATAAAGTAGTATTTTGGCAGTAGAGTAGATTCCAGTGTCTTGGATTGTGTTGTTAATTTAAATCAAGTTTAGTAAGCACACCTCCTTGTTTTGGGCCTCTTGATAATGTAATGTGTCTTCATCACTAGGTTCAGTTCTGCTTTTAAAAATACAAAGTTTCTGCGATACAAGAAGCACGGAACCACAGAATGGTTTGGATTAGAAGGCACACCAAAGACCCTCCAGTTCCAACCCCTCCGCTAGATCCACTAGACCGGGTTGCTCAGAGCTCCATCCAGCTGGGCCTTGAACACTTCCAGGGATGGGGCATCCACAGTTGCTCTGGGTAGCAGTACTGAGCAGCTGCTCTGGGCAGAGGTGTGAGTCCAGAGGTTGATGTCTGTCCTGTACTGGGGAGCCCAGAGCTGGATGCACTATGAACAAAGGGCAGAATTTTTGCCAAGAGTTTTACTGTCTTTGCTTTTTTTTTTTTTTTCAGAAAACTACTTTTGAAGAAGTTTTCATTAATATATTTTTTATAGGATATTGACCTATTATTCAGGGAACAATTTCAGCTTGTATGGGACATAAACCAGAGAAATTAGAAAAAAAATTATTTTCTAATTGAGAAAAAAATGCAGATTAGATGAGTGTTATGCATTGAGTAGATGATGCTTGGGGTCTCGAATGTTTTATTTCCTATGAGTTTTTTTCTTTTTTTTTTTTTAAATTTAAAGCCTGTTTAAACTAGCTTAGCAAGGAATGTTTCCTTATTCATCCAAAGGAGAACAACTGCATGCGTGGGACTATATATAAAGTAACTTTACCTTCATATTGCACTGAGCTGTTTTACAGTGTATGAAATTCTGATGCACAGAACTGAGCCAGCTGACTGTGCTGATCAATAAAAACATGAAACATGAATTTCTTGAGAAAGAACTGAGTGCTTACAATTTGTAGGAAAAAAAGTGATCAATGCAAGCAAGGAGCAGTAACTTGTAGGAAATAGAGTTGATCACTCTGGAGACAGGCAGCTCTTGCTATTTGTTGTGAATACTCTGGTTTAATAATTGTAACTCATGTTCATTCAGAAAACAGATGTTAAGCTGATGAGAACAAATCCATTGTTACGTTTTGCCAGTTCTGCTGTGAATTTTTTGTTCAACTTCAGTAAATAAAGTCCCAGTGCAGTTAGTGGAAACCCTGGGGTTAGAGTCAAATGAAGCCCTCAGACTCTGCTCAACTTCCCTTTAGTGCCTTACACAGCTGGATGAAACTGCATCAGTGAAATGGTGGTGATAAGCCTTCCATCTCCCCAAGAATGGGAGCACAGCTCAAATACATCAGATGGGATGGTCCAGTGCACTGGAGATAAATTGGTACTGCACCCAAACCTACTGCTTGGTTTCATGTTTTAAAAAATAGTTTATTTATACTGTTCTTTGACTCATCTACTTCACCTATTGTCTGTTGTGGATGATGTACTTCACGATGAAAAGTAGGAGGTCAGCACCTGACGTGGAGTAAAAAGCCTGTGTTGTCAAGAAAAAGAAATTTAAAAATACGGGGTGAGGAGTGACATGTAAGGGCAGAATCTGAGAGCTTTATTTTTTGAGGTGTAAGTAATGGTTAAGGTTCCTTGTTTTGAAAGTACTTTCATTTTTGACATTTTTCTCATATGTTTTGATTGCTTTAAAAATTTTAAGAGTTGAATCAAATTATAAAGCAATTGAGTTAGAGATGTAAAGAGGCCAGTGAGTAATCCCTGTAAGTTAAAAAGGGTAGAGTTTTTTTTCTTTGCTTCAATTAACTTTCAGATATTCACTTTCATATATTTCTAAACTATGGCCTATGAATTAATTAGTGCTTTTGGGGACTTTGGAGACAGGAATACAGTGTAGTCGCTCTCCTCATTTCCATGCTTGTTAGTATTGAGCAGCAGTGTGAAAAAGAGGACTAGAAATAATGGTTAATGTGCTCTGCATGGAAGCAGGCCACAGTCCAAATTAAATTAACTGCATTTTATTTATCTATCTATTTATCCATTTATTTATTTACTACCTGTTTCTCTTCATCCAAAATTTATCTTTATTCTTGGGATGCAAATTTTGAGGACGACGTGACTGAGATTTTCTCTGTCTGTGCGTATATGTAAGTGCATTTGTATGCATATTCACATATACAGAAATATACGCAAAAGAAGCATAGCTGTGCTGCTTTTGGCTGGAGTAGAGTGTTTTTTGGCACCCGGTGTGGAGCTTGAAGGGTTCAAGATGACAACAGATTTGATAGGAAAGTGCTAGATTGAATTTATAGCTGTTACTGCTGTTTAGCTATTAATTGGCAGGCTTCTATGTTTGCCATGGGGCTTGCTGGCCTGAGTCTAGTGCTCATTAGTGGCTGCTTTCCGCAGTGATTGTCACGGTTTACCCACAGCCAACAACTGAGCACCACGCAGCCGCTTGCTCGCTCCTCTCCAGTGGAATTGGCAAGAGAAGGAGAAGGCTAAATGTGAGAAAACTCATGCATCGAGACAAAAACAGTTTAATAGGTTAAGCAAAAGGTCCACACAAACAAAACAAAACAACAAAAAAACCCCACAAACAAACCCAACAAACCAGAACAAGGAATTCATTCACCACTTCCCATGGGCAGGCAGATTTTCAGCCATCTCCAGGAAAAGTGGGGTTCCATCACATGTAATGGTCACTTAACACCACCATTCTGAATTTCTGCCCCTTCCTCCTTCTTCCCCCAGGTTTCTGTGCTGAGTGTGACACTCTAGAGATCATCCAAAGGATGGCAACAAAGATGATGGAGGGTCTTGAGGAGTGGCTGAGGTCACTTGGTCTGTTCAGCCTGGAGAAGAGGAGACTGAGGGGACACCCCATTCTAGTTACAGCTTCCTCCTGAAGGGAAGAGGAGGGGCAAGCACTGGAACAGCCTCTCCAGGGAAGTGGTCATAGCCCCAAGCCTGAGAGGGCTCAAGAGTCATTTGGATGATACTCTTAGGCACATGGTGTGACTCTTGGGGATGGTGATGTGCAGGGCTGGGAGTTGGACTTGATGATCCTTGAGGGTCCCTTCCAGCTCAGCATATTTCTGTGGTTTTGTTACATGTTAAAGGATATTCCTTTGGCCAGTTGGGGTCAGCTGTCCAGGCTGTGTCCTCTCCCAGCTCCTTGTGCATCCTCAGCTCACTCACTCTTGGGGTGGCGTGAGAAGCAGAAAAGGCCTTTACGCTGTGTCAGCACTGCTCAACTGTAACAAAAGCATACCTGTGTTAATACTGTTTTCAGCAAAAAACTAAGGCTTAGCACCTTCCTAGCTACTGTGAAGAACATTATCTCAGCCCAAACCAGCACGTTAGTTTTTGTAGATATTTATATTTTGAGATTTTTTTTTTTATATTATATGCATACATGGGGCCTTCCATACACGTAGAGACTGAACACATACATACATGTGTCTGTGTGTATCTGTGCATGCTAAATGTGTGTGTTAGGCATGCATGGGAATTTTAGGGGTGGTAGGGGTTTTTGACATATTTTGCCAGCAGAGGAGCATGTGAGGATTTTTTTGTTCTCTGTTTTTCCCACTCTTCTTTTTCACCCCAAAAAGTCATTGAGATGAATCGACATGTAGTGGCATCCCTGCTTTATCTCAAAGAGGAGAAAATTGTTTGGACATTAATGTTGGTTAGAAAGGCCATGTCTTCATTACAATTGTTAAACAGATGTGTAATTGGTGGATGGGGTTGACTGCTTTCTGTCAGTATTCTGTGAGTCACTACAGCTGAAAGTTGACAGCATCTTCTGGATCATGGTTGTTTTCTAATTATCCATTTCCACTGGCTTGCCTTTAATGTAATTAGCCTTTTTGTGTGTGTGTGTGGTTAAGACTGAGTTATTAGAGTTATAACTGTCCCCTTAGTTACTGTATTTTCCTTGTACATGCATATATATATATCTTATATATAAGAATCTGCTTAAGTACTATTCAGTAACAACCAATTCTCCATCTCTTTTGGGGGCTGAATAGCTAGTTAAAAGTGACAACTGTGGCTAACTTCTCTTTTGAGTCTGGAAGGGAGAAAGTAAAGAGAATAATGGCTTTAAATGATCTTACTGCATTAACTGCATAATCATTTTGTTGTAAGAAAATACTAAAACTGTTAAAGCGGGTCTGAGGGCAAATGCCTTTTTTTAAACAACCTGCTGATGAGTACAGATATGACATCCAGTGATGGAGTCAACTAAGTAGGAAGATCAGACTGATAAATGGAAATTGCCTTTTCATGTGTCAACTTGATTGGTTAACTCAAATAATTTTAAGACATATGTTTTAGAAACAAGTCTTTAGTGCAGTAGTTTTGTGAGGTCATTAGTGCAATGTTCCTCACGGTCCATACTAACCTTCATTGTTTAGCATTGTTTAGCATTGTGCCTGCTTTCCATCTAAGACACCTTTACCCCCAGCCAACAATCCTTTTCAAAACCTGAGTATGCTGAGGTAAAAGATATGTAAACCATGGTCTGATCTCTGGTTCAGATTTAATCTGAAATTCATTGTGCAGTGTATTCTGGGTGGTGTGGGAAGATAATTGGTTTTGTATATTTTTGATAATTTCAATTTTATTGTGTTCATATCTACTGATTGATACTATTCATATTCTGCCTCAATTTTGCTCCTTTATTTTGCTCGTAATCTACTTTGATAACTATTAGAGGGGAAAACCCCCAAACATTTAAAAATTTGGTTTTATCTTTGCCTGTTTTCGTTTGCTGAGTTAAGAACTGTAAGGCAGTATATACACTTCTAGCATTAGTCAGAGATAATGAACAAAAGGTTAATAAGTGATCTGTTTCTCTGTTTTCTCCTGTATCAATTTTGTCTTCTGTGTTACATTTCTATGTGTGCAGCAGCAGATACTTTCACCTAACTACTGGTAGCATCTGGAGGAGTCATCCATGTAATATTAATGTTACTTTGTTTTTCTAAGAAAAAATACATGTTTAAATAGCTAGAATATTCAAATAGACTTATTTTTAAAATTAATTCCTGCTCACTTATGCTCAGTGATCATTCTACACAACCTTCCTTTGATCTGAATGTTTTTTTAATGTCAATTTGATGTTTTGGTAGAAAAGCTGCTTGTAAATACAGAATGACATAAAAATGTAAATTCTTGAATGTTAGAAAAACCTATTTTTAAAACTCTGCTTTAATGGTTCAGTGGTTTACTTTAAGGAACAAACAGTTCATTTTTAAACATCCTGCTAGATGCAACTTTTACCAAATGAGCTGGACTAGGATTTTTACGTGTGTCTCTTCATTACTCTCATATGCTGGATGTCCGCATACCTTCCCTTTTGAGCCTACAACTGTATTTCCAGCGTGTGAGAGTGTGTGAAGGCTGACAGCTTTCTTAAGCTTGCCTGCAGTGATCTGAAGTATGAGATTAAAGGTTGGCTGTCCCCAGCAGAAGGAGTACTTGACATTCTTGGCCTTATTAGACATATGACTGTACATTTTGAAAAGAGTTTAAAATCACATTGCTTTAAATAGTCAATCCATCTGCTCATTTGCTTGACCCATGTAATATTTCTAATGATGAGAAAGTGCAAGAAATCAGAGAATGTATTTTTAACCATTGACGAAGTAAATCTTAGATTTCCAGCTTTTCAGAATTGTTGTTATTGAGATTTTTAGGGCTTTTTTTTCTGAGAAATATTTAAGATCTATTTGTGTTGGGGTCTTAGGAGTTCTCCTTTTTTTTTTTTTTTTTCTTTTTTTTAAATAGATACTAGTAAAGAACTGTTATTCCTATTCTCATTTCAAAATTATAATAATTCAGAGGGAAGGGGTTTGCATTTTCCATTCCAAGGGAGGCTCCTGCCTTCTTTGGCAGATGCTTGTCTTTCAGACCAAGACAATTTGATTTAATCACTGAAGCATATATAAAACAACATAAAATATTTTTTTCTTCCGGGAGGTCTAATGCAGTTCTGTTAATTCTGCGTATGTATTTTTGTGGATGACCATTATATTCTCCCCTTCCTGTTTTCACTGTATTTAACCATCAAATGTGGGCATTGATACAATCATTCCCTTCTGAAAGTGTAGAGACCTCAGATAAAAACAGCTTACGGTTGTTGTTTGCAATCTGCTGAGGCCTGACCACTAAGATACCTAGAAATACTATTTTCAGGTAGTTCAATCCCAGTCTTAGTACACTTTATTAAGGAAGAAGCATGTAAGAAATAAGTGCTTTGAATCTGATCTTTCCTGGGGACCATTTTCCTTACTCATCTTCAAAGGGAGGAAGTAGCCAGGCAACCTAGAAGCAAAGGAGATATGAACATGTATAACGTACATACAAAAATCCCAGGAGTCAGAAATATAATGATGAATACCTACAGTGGGTCATAATAAATAAAGCCTAGATATTTTTATTTATCACTGCTTTGCATTGACTCTAATCACTACATTGGGTGCATCGTAAATCTTTCTGGCAATTCATATGCAGACAGAATTCTGCAAAAACAAGTCATCTGCTTGTCATAACTTAACCTCTGGATCTAAATGTTACGTTTATAATTAGCTTTTGTGTTTGTGAGTTTGGTTGGGGGTCTTGATGAGGGTGGTTTGTGTTTAGTTGTTTATTGTTTGCTGGTTTGATTTTATTTAACTAAGATATGGTATTTCTCATGCAGAGAATCCAACTGACATTTGGTAAGCGTGAATATCAGATATTGGAGTTTGTAACTCAGAGAGAGAATTGGCAAAGAAAAGCAAACAGAATAAAAAAGGCAAAGCAGAAATGAGTCTGTACCAGCAAAAATGACAGTCACAGCTAATATTCCTATTTCCTAATACTGAGCCAGTCACTTCCACTTTGTAATCAGCAGAGAGAAATGGGCACCATTAGGGTGATGTCTGGTCTGGTTTAGAGACTTCTGGATAAAGCACATCAAATATTTCTATTATATTAATCATAGAATTATATATATCAAAGAATAATTAAATAAATAAATAGAATATGATATATATAAATTTATCAAGGAAAGGGGTTTTCTATCCTTTTCTCCACTGTTTACCCAGGCAGGCTAGGGGGAGTGGTTGGGACAGATCCCATGGTGCTGCCTCAGCTTTTGCAAGGAGAACAAAAGGGTATGAAGAGAAGTGCTTTGTCCATACAGCCCAAGTGCAAGGTCCTGCACCTGTGTCGGGGCAACCCCAGATATAAATGTACACTGGGAGAAGAAGTCACTGGGAGTGGCTCTGCAGAGAAGGACTTTGAGATTCCTGTGGGTGAAAAGCTGGCCATGAGATGCTGGATGTGAGCCAACAGTGTGCACTTGCAGCCCAGAAGGCCAACCACATCCTAGGCTGTGTCAAAAGCAGTGTGGCCAGCAGGGGAAGGGAGAGGATTCTCCTCTTCTGCCCTTGTGAGACCCTACCTGGAGAGCTGCATCCAACTCTGGGGTGCTCAGCACAAAGTTGTGCACCCTGTAGAGTGGGTCCAGAGCTGGGCCATGAAGATGGAAAACCTGCCCTACAGCAGAGCAGGCTGTGGGAGCAGGGGTTGTTCAGCATGGAGAAGGCTCCAGGGAGACTTTATTGCAGCCTTACAGTACCTTAAGGACACTTATAAAACAGAGAGAGAGGGACTTTTTATAGAGACAGAGTGACAGGACAAGAGGCAATGGTTTTAAATGGTAAGAGGACAAGTTTGGATTAGATGTTACAAAGAAATGCAGGTGGTGGAACAACTAGTGAAACGACTAGTTCAGGTTGTCCAGAAAAGTTGTGGATGCCCCATCACTGTAAGTATTCAAGGCAGATAGGATGGGACTCAGAGCAGCCTGATCTAGTGGAAGGTGTCCCTGCCCATAGCAGGGACCTAAATGGTCTTTAAGGTCCCCTTCAACTCACTCCAATCTATGATCTTTATCATATTGCTTCGAGTCAGGCCTGTGGTACAATCACAGGTAGGGTTCTGAGTTGCAAAGGAAGCAACCTAATGACTCACAAAATAATACGCATTTGAGGAAAAAGTTTTATATCTTTCAACAATAGGGAGAAGTCTAATGAAGTGATGACAGTGGCTGAAATAACATTTTCCATCTTTGCCGTGTTAGCAGAGTTCATCCCATCCTTCCAAAAGAGGATTCAGCTGTACTTGTCAGAATATCTTGAAAGCATAGTTAAACATCAGCTACTTTTTTCTTGGGTCTATTAGTCTAGAGAAAGAGCCTGTGTCTCTTTTGTGACTGAATATTCTATTGCCTAAATTATTTCTGAGCTTGATGTGAAGAATGAGAGGTGATTTCCTCTTGCACAGTGTTTGATAGATTTTTCGTTCCCATACCACTGCTGGGGAATGTTTATGACAGGGATAATGGACATACTTGTCCCCTTTTATTGTCCCCATCATTACATGTGGACCACTGATTATCATAAGGGAAACAGCTATATAGCATTTCTCCACATCCACATCATGTCTGTGTGTCTGTGTCCAGCTGTGTCACTTCTGTGCCCTCCAATTCCTGCTGCATGGAATCATAGAATGGTGTGTGTTCAAAGGAACCTTAAAGCTCATCTGGTTCCACCCCCCCTGCCATGGGCAGGGACACCTTCCACTAGGCCAGATTGCTCAAAGCCCCATCCAACCTGACCTTCAATGCTTCCAGGAATGAGGCATCAGCAGCTTCTCTGGGCAACCTGTTCCAGTGCCTCACCACCCTCCCAGCAAAGAATATCTTCCTCATATCTAATCTCAACCTATTCTCTTTCTGTTTAAAGCTATTCTCCCTTGTCCTATTCAATTGGATTTTCAACATCCCAAATTTATTTTTAGGGACAGCTGAGACCTGGATCACAGTTCTCAAAGATTGTAATAGACAAAATCATACCTGTATCAGAGGCTGCCTTCTGTCTATGCTTAGCAAAAATAAGTTTAATTCTAGTAGCTAATCAGACACTGGGGGGAAAGTGCTTGAATTTTAAGAGGAGTTTCTAGGCTAAAGATATACATTTTGTCCCTGTCTCATGATATGACTAGATGTGCAGAGGAACACAAATGCCTCTTGAGTCATTAGCAACAGTGCTACCTTTTTAGGACAGTCTAATGGTATATTGACATTTAAGAGCAGTGAATTCCCTACAATTCAGAGCCAAATTGGACCTGTTGAAAACATTTAAATAATGAAAGTTTTGAAGAAAGATGGCTCTGTGATGATTTGACAGGATTACTGAAAAGTCAGTCATACACATTTTTGAAACTATTAATCATCATCTTCTATGGTCCACATTTTCTAGTGAGGAAGGGGTGTTGCTTTCTCACTGTGTTTAATATCTTGGGCACAAGAACAAGGAGATTTCAGTGTCACATGTTACATGAAGTTTGGAGTCTTTGGCTGCATGACACCTCCCTGCCTTCCCCCTCTCCCTCCCTCTGCTTCCCCTGCCAAGCTGTTTGAAGCTGCATTGTAGAGTATTTTCCATAGAAACCTCCATGGCAATGTCTTTGTGCAGTTTTCTTTGTAGTTCAACACTTGGGATCAAAATTTTGCTGGTTCTCGGTGGGTGGTAGCAGGTGCACTTTTAGTAGCTACCGATTCAGAGGTTGTCTCTCTCTTGTAGCTGGTTCCCTGTGCTTTCCCTGCCTAATCTTTGGGCTGGGGGGGAAAATGAACTGTATGCACGAAATGATACAGCCCCAGACAACTTTAATTTAATTGCATGTAGTTGATAGACCAGGGATAGTATGAGATGGGAAAGGAAGAAATGAGGTCAGTTTTGCACTGATGTGGAAGTATCATGTCACTGCGGTGAATTTGGGATTTGTACATTATCTGGCCCACGGCTACTGCTTGAATTCAGACTGCAGCTGTCTGATGAACTACACTTTTAATTATTTTTTAAGGGCATCAAGAGTCTGCAGTTGATGTCCTTTTATTCTTGTCTAGGTTGTCTAACACTTTTCATTAAAAAAGATTTTTGTACCTCTATTAAGTCCATTATTTACTGCAGGTCTTTGGAAATCAGCAGAGATAACTGCAAAGCCAAAAAATTGCTTTTTCTTTGTTGCTTGAAATCCTAGAGTGTTTTTTTTTTAGCTGCATTACAAAAGATTGAAAACAGATACTCGTTTCCTCGTTGCTTTTGTTGTCTGTAGAATTTTGGCGGCTTGTCAAAACACTGCCTGAGCACAAATATTCTTATCAAAATCTGGTCCCACACCTTCTGTTAGCAGCGTACGGTGCTTTACTGGGAAGGAGGGAGGAAATGGTATCACCTGGAAGAAGAAAGTTGTATCACTTCTCCAAGAAGGGCTGAGCTTTTTATTTATTTTGTTTAACAATACATGGTTAACAGATGGACAGGACTCAAAAAGTTTGGAAAGAGTGAAAGCAAGATGCTGGGGCTGTAGCCTGAAAGTGCCATGTCTCACCATGGGTGTAGGGAAGCCAGGATAGGAAAGCTGAATTTATGGATTAGGCGAGTGATATACAAAGGAGGCTGTGTATGAGCCTCTCTTCTTTAAAGGATTAACTAAAACAACTTTAGCATGGATGGACACTAAAATTGCAAGTTGCTTTTAATTTCCTGTAAGAATAGTGGGAGTGGATTTTTTTTTTTAAATTGTTTTGTGTAAATAGTAAAGTGCTACGGAGTATAATTAGATGTCTCTGCTGGCCTGTCTTATTTCAGGAGATAGCTTCTCTGTTTGGTTTTGGTGTTGTATTAAGTCTGGCTAGAAATGGATATTTTGCAGGCTGCAAGGGGATTATATCAAACTTTCTCTCAGGCTTCTTTCAGCTAAAGCTCTTTACCAAGAAATTTTAGTAATAATTTCAGTAGGAAAAATTTCTATTTATAGCTCAGCTCTCTCTACTCACATGTTTTGGTGGTTTTTTGTTGTTGTTAAGTTCCTAGAGAGCTCCAGGAATGAAGGGAAAGTACATGTACCAAAGTCTTCCTTAAACAGACTTTTTATCTTCTGCTTATTCTGCAAAGAAGCCATTACCTGGTTTTAGACAGACTTTTAATAGGGATGAACAGCTTCCTGTTATAAACTCATGACCTCCTCATTCTGTTTTGTGGAGAATGGGGCTGATAATTAGGATTTTCCAGAGTGTACCTCGTATTGTAGAGTTGATCGTCTTCTCTATATTTACTTAATTCTTAGAAAAGAAGTCTTTTGCTTAGCAAAAGAAAGTTTCTGTGGAAGAGAAGAGATAATAAATACTTCAAATCATGCTTTAATTTAATCACTTTCTGGTCTCCCAGTGAAATGTCTGTGCTTGGGACATTGCACGCTGAAGAATTTTTTTGTGAGGCAGCTCTTCAAGCTGCCCATGGATATCCAAACCTGTTGAGCTGCTCAACCACCATCTTCCCTCTCCCTCTCCCTCTCCCTCTCCCTCTCCCTCTCCCTCTCCCTCTCCCTCTCCCTCTCCCTCTCCCTCTCCCTCTCCCTCTCCCTCTCCCTCTCCCTCTCCCTCTCAATTTAAAACAGAATTTGATTCTTTAGATATGCCCTTGTCTATGGCGCCCTAATTGAACACTGGAAGACGTATTCATGATAAAATAAAGTGAGAGAGCAATTAATGTCTCCCTATTTAATGGTTCTCATATAATGACTTGTGAAGCACTCAGAGTCTTTCAATTCTCCTGGCTGAGTTAGAACTTTCTTTCAGTAGAAATCTGGGCACTGAAGAGTAGTTGACAAACTACAGAGTGTGGATATAGGAAAGCAAAGTGAAAGATGGAAAAGAAAGGTTAAAATTTTGTGGTTTGGTGACCAAGAGAACTGGTCCTTTGGAACTAAACCTTTGATAGCTTCGCTGAGCCACAGGAAAAAAACCAAAAAACAAGTGTATTAATGAAATATGTTTGGGATTAGGGTGATGTCTTAAAGCTTAATTTTGTTTGGCAATATTGTGCATTTTCTTCCTTTCCTTAAACACTTGACCCCTTTGTGCAGATGGCTTAATCAGCAAAATTTAAGTAGCTGTAATCTATTGGGCAGACTTTATTCAAATTTTTCAGGTCTTTTAGAAGAAAGTTATTTGGTTTTCTGACAAAGAGGTCAGGAAGATGTGTTTCATGAGAATAGAAAATTCTTTTGTTACTTTTCGTGATCCAGGGTACAGGCTTTAGACTTCTTTAGATCTCAGTCACATGTGTTATACATGACATACATAAATTAAACTCTAGTCAATAATCTAAAGCACAACTTTCCAAAGATGTACCCTACTCTGGCAAAATTGCAGGACAAGGCATTAAGTGCAAAGTAGCACTACTTCCAACTCTAACTTGAGTAGCTACTCGAAATATCATTAATTTTAAACTTTGCTGTATTGTGGCTTTGCTTGTCATCTGCCAATAGGAGAAGACTCCAAGGAAAATCATTTAAACCACAGGCGCGATACCAAATTTTGTTGATGTAACACAGTAAGTCTCTGGCTCTTAACAGTCAAGTGTACATAGCAGGTGAAGAGCATCATGCCAGCTCTTCAGTCCCTTCTTTTAGTTCTTAAAATCCTTAAAATCTTTTGCAGTCTCTGTAGGCACAGCTTATACCTTGTGTTCTCAGGCAAATCTGTAGAATGATGCACACTGTATTTCGTTTATATGTACTGTTGGTATTTCAATATTTAATTGAAAAATCTGTTTAGATACCTGCTGATACTGGCTGTTGTGAGAGCCCGTTTTTCAGTTATGACCTTCAAATTCTTCGAGACAGCAAGTAGTCCATATTGCTTTCTTAAAAGTCAAGTTTCCATTTATATTTTTCCCTGGCAAACTTTCCCAGCCACTTTTACAACCATGCAAGACTAACTTCTTGTCTTGTGATGAGCATGTCATGAGGGATTGTCAAAATGTTTTAGAACATAGTGCTTTCCTGTATGCTTGGGTATTGTATTTTTCTGTACTTTACGAAGAAAAATAATTTGACCACTATTCTTTGGCTCTTTCTTTACCCCTCTTTTTAACAACAAGGATGATGTTTTTCTTCTTGGTCTTCCTGAGGGGTATTTCCTTGACTTCTCAAGGTTATTGCTAATATTCTGTCATGAAGTGTGTCATATTGCAAACAAACATTAGGAACTGATGTCTTTTGCCACTTGTTTTTGGGAAGGTGAGTGAAGGAATTTGGAGTCTTCTGCAGCCACTGCTTGTCAGCTTTCATTTTCCCTTCTCCCCCTTCTCCAGCATGAGAAAGCCTAATCTCCCTGGAGAAAAATAAGATCTACAGGGTTGGGGTTTTTTTTCCTTCACTGCAGAGGTTTTTTTTTTTTTTTTAAATCATGTATTAATTTTGTTTTAATGACTTGCTGCAAAGAGGAAAAAAATTCAGTGGAAAAGCTTTCCATTTGAAGCAGTCTTGGTTAGAATTAGATTAAATGATGAAATGATCGTTGTTTAATAACCAAACAATTTCAGGAATAAATGTCCTGTTGCAAAAAATAACCTCTTTAGTGTCCTTTGGTTATGTTAAGGTTATAAGCTCATTTGCCTATGTCTCTGTAGTCTGCAAGTCAGTGTCAGCAGAGATAGCAAGTACAGGCCATAATTACTGGTTCGTGGCAGGATGTCGAGTGTGAAAATAACTGGGTGTCATTGAAGAGGTTAGATTAACTGTTAGAGCTGACAAGATATAATTGCTTATGAACCACTTTCTTTAACAATGAACATTGTGTTACTTGAGGCTGTTTCTTCTTAGCATAGTGTCTGTGTCTAGCTGTGGAACTGGTTTTAATTAGAGTTTGAAACAGCTGAGAATTAAGTGCTCATTTATTTTTAGCCAGGATAAATATTAACGAAAAGATTTTTTTTTTCCTCAGAATAATATGAATAAAGGGCAATGTCAGACAAATATTTGAAAAGGGAGATACTGGTAGCTTAATTGAGTTTGAAACAAAGGACTTGAAGTTCATAGTGTGTATAGAATAGTGTGTATACAATGTCTTAATTGATTTCACCTTGATAGTGCTGACCATAGAAATGTTCACAGTTCAACATAATTTTCTTGATTGCATCAGTGTGTGGACTCTCAATAGACTTTTCAGTCGTCTGCTCTTGCATGGCAAGCTGGGGTTGTTGGTAGTAAAGTTTAAGCCTTGCTTTGTCATAGCTGCCTTACTAGGTGCAGGTGTGAGAATGAAGGTTTGATATACCAGGACTGCTGGTAGATGCTAACAAAGTTTTGAGATTTTTAAGTTTTGACAAACGACATATGCAAAGAGGCCCCAGTTAATTTCTTATATTGTTCTGGACCAGATTTTATGATTAACTAGTAATGCCTGTTTCTTCTTGTTTTTTCCCTTTTGTGGATCAATACTCAATTTGCTGCACTTCACAGGGGCTTGTTTTCTTCTGAGACACCAGTCACTGTGATGGCTCTCTTCCCGACCTCTTTGGGCATCCAGAACCTGTGACGGTTTTGTGCCAGTCTTGTGCTAGTGTCTTTGTATCACAACTTGTACAATGGGAAAGAATCTCTGGAAGAATGTAAAAACCCATCCTGTACTAAGAGTGGTGGCCAGAAATGGCTTACAACACAGAACTGATCCCTGTCTAGCTGGGTGCTGTGTGAATTCTGTAAGGTTGTTATGCCTTTTTCGTAGACCTGGGATGACTATGCCTGGTCTACAACATGAAAACTTCACCACATAGCCACATCCTGTTTTGTATTCAGCATTAATGTGGTGGATGTACAATGCTTGAAACATTTCATGTGACAGTCTGGAGCATGTAAGAAAGGTGGTGCTGTCCAGTCCATACTCCATGGTTCAAATGCAAATAAGCCTTGTGTTTTGATAAAAATGCAGTATGGAAAGAAGTTTTGTCACTCCTTTGACTTGATCGATTTTTATATGATATTTTACAGCTTGGTCAGCTAATGGCAAGCATTCTTATGTTATTTGCATGAATATTTTATTCTATGGAATCTATCTATTTTGTTGAAAAATAGCTCAACTTTCTACTTGATTTTGAACAAAATTTGTCAGTGCTTTTAAGAGGAAAACACCAATTTTGGACTTACCCTCCTTTCCTCAGTCTTTGAAACAACCAGTGAATCAAGAAACATTTTACAAAAATTTTCTTGGAATGGGTTTTCAAATGCAATCATTTTACCATTCCTTTCTCACTCTGATTGGTCTCTTAATCTCTCTGTATGTAGTCTGTACCTTCCATGTGCCAAGTTAGTTAGGTCTTGAAACAGTTTTAGAATTGTAGAGCCACAGAGTGATTTGGTTTGAATTGGAAAGGACCTTCTAAAGATCACCCAGTTCCAACTGCCCTGCAAAAAACAGGGACACCTCTCACTAGAGCAGGTTGCTCAAAGTCCCATACAACCCAGCCTTGAGTGCTTACAGGGATGGGACAGACATCCACAGCTCCTTTGGGAAACTTGTGGCAGTGTCTCATCACCCTCTTTGTAAAAGATACCTTCTTTAGATTTAGATTTCTAATCTAAATCTACCCTTTTGTAATTTAAAATTATTATCCCATGTCCCATATTTTTTTTCCAATACAACTTCCATAAAGCTTAATCTGACCCCCATTTTTTTGTTTGTTTGTTTATTTGTTTGTTTGCTTTTGGGCTCAAATAGAACCAAAAAAACAAAATGAAATCACAGAAGTCTAAAGTCCCAATATCTGGACTTGTAGACAACTCGTGCAGATTAATGCAAAACAGCATTTCAAGACAGTATAGTTGAACTTGAGCAATCCTTTGCGTACTTAAGTTTAAATTTGGTTCATTTCAGTACATTTTATCTTAGTAAAAATACTGATCTGAACAGAATGTATGTGTTTTAAACTAGTATGCATCCTTGACAAGATCCACATTAGGGTTTACTTTGCACTTTACATGAGACTTCACCGTTTAAAAATCTCAATCTACTCTCAAGACATCAATGTAGCATATGTTGGCTGGTAGAGGAAGAACCTAGAGTGGGTAAAAAGCCATCAGGGCTGAAAAGTTGCCAGAAATTAATCTCCTCAGTACTGATTTTAATCAGGCTTCTGCGAGACTTGTGCAGTCAGAACCAGAGCAGCAGGGAACTGGCAGAAAACTTGCAGTTCATCAGTGGATACTGCTTTGGAGTTCTTCTACTCTTAGAGAGTAGGTAGTCCTGAAAATGAGAGGTGACTTTCAGAGATACAAAACCCACTTTCCCAGAAACCTGGTTGTGCCTTAGAAATGCAGAAACAGGCTACCCATTAGTGCTTTGAGGCAGACAAGGAGCATGAAACTTTTCACCTTGACATGTCTAATTTAATTACCATGTGCTTCTGATGAATAGCTGACCTGGTTAATGTTGATAGGTGGAAACTCAGAGCTACTGTATTGAGGAAGTCTGCATTGTTATCAAAGGATACTTTTCTTTCCTGGTCACAAGCCAGAGTACCATACGGAAAGTTTAACTGTTAGAATATTAAAGCTGAGCTTCCCAATTCTATTGGCACCATCAACATGTCTTTTCCTGGGAAGGAATCTCAAGGTGAAATTTTTGAATGGCTTACATTTCCTTTCTAGTGACAAAATTATGCTTCTGTAGCCTTTTGGTGAAGACACATGGGTAGGACAAAGGTGCTGCAGCTTAGTTGAGGAATTAGAATGGAACGTGCATTTGCAAAACTGAAAAGTGAACTGAAATATTTGATGGCCACACTCTTATCTGCCTTTTTCTGTATGCCTTTTGTTTTTTTTTCTTTGTTCTGTTTTGTTAAGATTTTCCTGAGAGCAAGGAATTCAAGCCTCTGGATATTGGGAAAGATGGGTAGCATAATGAGCTGTTTAATGAACGCTTTGAGAGCCAAATGCACTCCTTCTTAGGATCACTTGCCAGGAAATATGCTTTGCTTGTGTGTGAAGCCTTATTGGCAACACTGCCTATGCTGGTGTATGCATTGTGCAACATTAGAAAGCTTGATGTGGGATCTACAGAGTTCTTCAGAACTGCTCCAGCTTGGGTCTCTTCCACAGGAGACAGTCTTTTAGGAAGAGTCTGCTCCGGCATAGGTCTCCCATGTGGTCGCAAGTGTTGCCAGCAAACCTGCTCCAGCGTGGGCTCCTCTCTCCATGAGGCCAGAGGTCCTGCCTGGAGCCTGCACCAGTGTGGGCTTCTCACTGGATCACAGGGCATCCATCTGCCCTGGCATGGGGTCCTCCACGGGCTGCAGCTGGATCTCTGCTCCCCCTGGAGCCCCCATGGGCTGCAGGGGCACAGCTGCCACACCATGGGCTGCACCAGGGGCTGCAGGGGAATCTCAGCTCCAGTGCCTGGAGCACCTCCTGCCTTCGCTTCTTCACTGACCTGGGTGTGTTTGCAGGGCTGTTTCCCCCACATTCTCTGTCCTCTCTTCTGGAGAGTTCAAGCTAATGTTGGGTGCATTGTGACCTAATACAATGTATAAATTCTCTAGCTTTTATAATATTCAGGTAAAAAGCTGGGCTCTCCAGCTAGTCAGAAAAACATCAAGCCTAATAGTTGGAGGGCTTGGCAAATAGCTGATAATTTCTTTAGGACAGTTAGACATAAATACTTACTTTACTGAAGTTGTTGGTGAAGGTGCTTCTGTGCCAAAATACACTTAGAAAATCATTATAACAATGTGTAAAATTACAAATATTTCATAGTAAAACCCCTGTAAATTCAGATGACTGTATTGCAGGTTGAGTGACTGCACTTTTGAAGTGTAGGTAACCCTTTAATTTAAGATGAAAGTACTGCTGGGGACATCAGAACATCCCTACCTAAATCACATACTTGATTTGCTGCTTTGCTTTGGATTAAAACTCTGAGATTCTGTCTATCTGAGCTTTGTTCCATATATTACTTACATTAGATTGTCTGTCCTTGATATAATTTATAATTTCTGTTTTGATTTGAACAACTTTGCAGGTATTAATCTAAACAGTCTCAAAACATTCTTTCTGGGGTCCTGCAGCTAAAATTGCACTCTTCATCTAAACAGTTCAGATAAAATTTGTCTGCTTTGTGTAAAATTTTTTAAACACTAACAGAAAAGTTGTGTATTTAGAAATAAATTGTGTATTGTACTCTTGAAAGTCTCTGATTACAGGTATACTTTGTCCCTTGTGTAAAGTAAAGTAATGCTCCCACATGGGTAGGCTATGTAGTAAATTAAGGAGCTGTTGTCATATGTGCAGCCACTGAACTGATTTCCAGAATACAAAAGCATAAAACAACTTTCTTAAATTATTTCGGAAGATACATGAAAAATATTTAATAGGACAAGATACTGTTTAATACTGTGTTAAATTTGTCATGCCATGCAGTCTCTTCACTTCTCATCTGATGTGAATGCTCTTTAAAAAAATAGATGGTTCCCTTCTAAACATTCAATAGACTGCAGTATGTATTTATATTGCATAGAAATTACTTGAAGCTTCTGCCAATAACATCTGCCTGTCTTACATTCTGGGCATTAGAATGTCTCCCATGGCTATTGTATCTGAATGAATCATCAAAATAACTAAATTTATCTTTTCCCTGTTCTATGAATAAAAAAGTATTTTTGCTATTTTTAACTCTGAAATGAAGGTATAAAAGAGAAGTGAGAAGTTATTTAATGCAATCATCAAGAGGCCTATAGCAGACGGGACCTGAGTTCCTGTTCCCGAATCACAAGTCATGCCTTTGCCACACTGGTCTTTACAGGCTTCTTACAAAGTTTTGTAAAATTCATAATTTTTCAGTACTATTTATACTACGTAAGAAGTCTGTAGTCATTAATTTACTTTCAGTTTTGACATAAGATTGGGCAGTGTATAAATGGTTTCCATCCACTCTTTGTTTCAGGTTCCTCTTGTGAGGTGACATTATCAAATACCCACTGAAGCCTCTAAATTGACTCAAACACAGCTGTTCATGTGAACATTTGGAATAGATGTGAGGTGGTTTTTTTAGAAATATTGTGATAAAGACAAGCTAAGAAAAACAGGTGCAGAATATAGAAATTATTTGCACCGTTTCTTTTTGAAATTTTTGTTCCTTAAGACCAAATCCCATAGAATAATGACTTTTGACATTGTTATGTTCTTGGAGCAGGTCTGATTCTACTGAAAATAACCTTTACATACATATATGAGCATTTTATTGTCTTCAACACAAGTGAAAGTTAAGATGCTACAGTCATAAATGATATCACTGAGAGAAATGTTAACGAAATAAAAACATAATAGTAATTTTATTTCCTAATTATTTATGATTGACATTTTGGCCTTGGTTGCTTGTCGTTTAGAGGAAAGTTTGAGAAACATATTTCAGAAGACAGATGTTATTTTAATTCTTAACAGTTCATACATGTAAGCTGCTATTAAATATGCAGTGTAGTTGGTCTATTGTCTCCATCTCTATTTAAAGAAAGAATTAAAACAGAAGAATATTTTTAAAATGCAATTACTTTTGCATTTCTTTATTTGTCTAGTGTGTGAAACTTCCTTTTTATTTGGTTCTCACAGACTACAAACAATTTAACAAACCCAATTTGCCAACCAGTAATTTGCCAAAGAGAATGTTTGCAACATTGTCTGAAACAGCTGTTCCCAACCCAGAAAACCATATGATTTTTGTCTGTTGCATTGTTTTTTGTAACAAAAACCTCCAACATTCTGAGTTTAGGTCACAAGAAAGTGAGATGTGATAAGATGTTCTGGACTAATCTAAAGTACAGTAGGCAGCAGATGGAGTAACACAGATGGTTAATTCCTCATGTGTGTCTGAGTTAACATGAAGTTCTGGAGTGCTCCCAGATTTGCATCTAAGTAGGGTATGCAGAAATGGAGATTTTTCTGTTCATATACTTGAGCTGAGAATAGGAATGTGAGAAGATGAGATAGGATGCTGGGAATAGCTGTGTATGTCCTGGGATGAAAAGGTACTTAAAAGGGAAGCTGAACTGTGAATTTTTTGGGAACCCAGCCTTCCTCCTCCCATCAAAAACAAAGGAATTTTTGCTGTTGACTTGGAGAGGACCTTGGATAAGATCAGTGCATAACAGATTGCTGTGTCTGCCTTTGGGAGTGCTGTATCAATGCAGAAAAGGAAGAAGCTGTGTTTCCAGTTAGGAGTTCCTGCTGGAAAAAAAAAAGAGGAACTTGGCAGCTATACTTAGAATTGCTTCCCTGTTCATGACAGTAGTATCTGGATGTATAACACAGGGTGTCAT
The DNA here is from genome assembly GCF_015227805.2 of Hirundo rustica. Taxonomy (NCBI): domain Eukaryota; kingdom Metazoa; phylum Chordata; class Aves; order Passeriformes; family Hirundinidae; genus Hirundo; species Hirundo rustica. The sequence goes on along the minus strand of NC_053451.1, from coordinate 57,458,242 downwards.
GTGCTTTTGTTGTGGCTTAAACAGATGTAATCCTCTCATTGGCATTAAATAGCTCAGTTACTCAGGGAAACATCTATTTGAGATTGTCTGCAGACTAGACATTAGAGTGTTAAACTGGTTAAAGGGTTTTTTTCTGCCAAAGTTCATTTTAAATAAAGGAAAATTTCAGCACCCAAAGTACTTGTAGAGATTAAAAGACACTTGAGGAGTCATAAATTCATGTGCTAAAACCAGATTATTAATTGATGAATGAGTGTCAAATATAGCACTGCACATTCAAAACTAAGTTATTTTTGGGTACTGGTGGTTATTTTAAGGTAAGTGGCATGTTGACAGTGTAGGAACAATAGCAACAGAAACCTCAAAATGTACAGATGTAAAGCTGATATGCTAATTCACAAGGTTTTGTGGTCTAAATACATCTTATAAAATTATATTTTTATTTAATTCTGGAAGTAAAACAGTGGGGGTTTTTTTGATAGAATGCTTCCTGGGAAAGTGTCTGTTGACTCATGGAGTCATGCTGATTTTTCAGAAGCGCTTTGGACACTCTTAAGTATTTTTTGCCTAGTGGTGCACCTTCAGCTTTGCTGTAGGCAGTTGCTTCATGACTAAACAGTTTCTAGTGAATTCCCTCCCTTCAAAAGGGACACACAGCTTTGGGCCCCCTGCAGCTGAAGAGTGGAGTGCAATCATGGCTTTCTTGCATCATGGGACAACACAATAAACTGGACCATTCATGCTTCCGTATGTCCCTCAATATAAGTGATTGTGATGGCTCTTCTCTGCTTTCCTGGGGGTATGGCTGCAGGTTTTGTGCATATTTATGCTGAAAACACCTGCTAGATCAGACACATCCAGGATATTATGGGAATTCTGAGGCTGTTTCCGATGTGTGCATCTGGACCAGGCAGATGTGGCCCAATGTGGGCACTTGTGGAATCAGAGCTTCAGTGTCCTTTGCAGTTCTTTACTATTTGGAAGCTGAGGAGTCTGAAGAACCAGGTGGTGAGGAGTTATATTCAGTCACGTTTTGGGACCTTAAATAGAACTTACTTTGTCCCAAGCCAGAAAAATTAGCTTCTTATTCCATCAGCTGAAATGTTTATGGAGGGTATTTGTCAGCTACCAGGATGATCCTCTGGTTTAGTTTTGGTTTTCTTGAGAGAAAATCTTTCACTTTTGGGGTACTTTTTCACCCAAAGGCACAGTGCCTGTGCAAAAGTTATGCTTCTGTATGTCCCTCTTCATGCTTGGTGGATGTGAGGAGAGCAGAGAGGAGGCACTTTTAAAAACCTGTGTTGGACAATGTGTTTTAATGAACATAGGTTTTAGAAGTGTTTGGTACACAGGATAAGAGCTATAAGGATGTGCTCCTTTATCTTTAGTGCTGATTGGTGTGGTTGTACTTTCAAAAGTGCAGAAACAGTACCTGCACCAGTTGTGGTACTTAGAGATACGTTAAAGTAGCAGGTATACTTTCAGTAACCGTAGAAGTCTGTTCTTTTACCTCTTATGCTTCTGTAGAAGCATAAGGCATTGTAGAAAAACGCAATAAATAAATAACCTTGGAACATAGCCTCCAGCATGGTTTCCTAATTTGCCAGGAAGCTCTTAATTTTGCTTGTCCCCATTAATTGCTGTTGTGCTTTGATGAACAATCAGACATCATTGGGATGGGTGGAAGTGCAGACATTTGCATCCTTCTGTATTATTTATTTTAATTTTGATAACATATTTGTTCAGGCTGTTACATGTAGGTTGAAATCTTGTATAACATTCAGGTTCTCTGGGTTATATTTTCTGTGGTTTTACTACATGGAAAATTGTTACAAGGATGTCTTGAAGTTATGTTCATGGCTGAAAGTCAGCAGTTTTACTCAAGTGTTTCATATTTAGGAAGCATATGTACATGAGGTTTGTCTTAATGTGTATTCTAGGCTTGGACTGTCAGTAGTGTTTGAACATTGCTTTTGCCTTAGGGTCCTTTTTTGAGAGGTTATTAATTCTCCTTCTTTCTCCTATGTCCCCATGTCTTTTAGTCATTCACTTACTTTCCAGACCAGTATCATGGCTGTTGCTATTTTCTTCCCCCTTAGAGAGATATATGCATGTAAGGTATGTAGGCTATATATTGCTGCTAATATATAGTTTCCAATGAAGAAAAGCTAGCTTTTCTTATGATTATTTTTGACATTTATCCCCATCTTTGATCTTTGCTGAATGGGATTGTGCTTCTTGTCAAATGCTGTGGCTATTCACTGAATTAATGTTTCCAGATATGTCAGTATGGGACAACTGGAATTTCTGGAACTGTCCTCAGTGATGCACCTGATTGTTCAGCTCTGTTTTGTTAAATATGACTTTTTTCTGTGTATTTCTTTATTGAAGTAATTTGTGTCAAAAAATTCAGCTCCTTTTTTTGCCATCCTCACTTTTATTGGTACAACCATAAAAATAAAAGGTCCATATTAAGCACTGAATTTTTCCAATTGGTCCTGTTGTACCCTTTTGCATCCTTGGATTTTCCAGGACAGAGTAAGCGGGACCAATAACTTCTCTAGTTTATCGCTTGAGAATGGAAACCTTGGCACATCAGTGTAATCAGAAACGTGATTATGTGAATCATAAATAGACTTGGGATGTGCTTAAGGATTTCAGGGGGAGATAATTTTTTTTTTTAATTTTACGTTTTTTTCACTTTACCTTTGGCATTTTGCCTATTTGACTCTTAGCAGTGTCAGAATTTTGCCTACTAGGAAACCTCTCTGTATCACTAGTGACAGATAGTTTTTGTTTTGGAGTATTTACACATGCTGTGCGTTCTTTGGGAGCAGAGTATTTATGATTCCCTCTACGGAGCCACGTTCTGTTCGTGCTTATCCGCATGTGCACCTTCAGTTAACGGGGCAGTGGGAGGGGCACGGCTGCGGAGGAGGAATGGTTTTTGTAAAGTGGAGAAGTGGAGGTTTTGGCAGCTGCCTTTGGTTCTTGCCTGCCAGCCTTCATCTTTAACCCTACGCTAGGCATGAACTCTGCTCTTTCTCCTAACTGTGCAGGAGGGTTCTTGCTCCCTGTATCCTGTGTTCATTGAATTTGTAAATGTGTATAAGCAAACGCTTCCAGGTCCTCTGTTGAAAAGCTTGCTATTAAGCTTTAAGCATTACTAATGCAGCTGTTACAATGCCAGCTTGTCCATCAGCAATGGGTGTTTTCCTGGGAATGAAAAAATCCTGCTTCTAAGAAAGGTACAGTGGAGTCTTTGTCACTCGACTGGGGGCAGAGTCGTGTCTTCTTGGTGACGTTTGCTCTTCTTGAGTAATGAAGTTCAAAGCTTCATCTCACTTCTGATGGATCACTTGGGGGAATATATGCTTGAGACATTCACACTGTCCTCCTTATGGAAGTGTGACAGAGATTGGGAGCAGATATTTTATGGATAGTAAACAAATGTAGTATGACCTGTCCACTTCACTACTGATGTTTTGATTTGTTTTGGATTTTTTTTTTTTTAAGAAAGAAATCGCTTCACTTAAACTCGGAGCTTAACTAAATCCTCCCACAAAGGGTCACATTTTAGCCTTGGCCTCTGTTTCCTGTGATCGTGATGCTTAGAGATGTAAGGTTGAGTTATTCCATCATCTTGACATAGCCCTGTGCTGCTGGCTATTATCCAGAAACCTTAAAGAAATATTTTTCCCCTAAAAATAACAGCTTTTGATTTTTTAAGTTTTTTTTTCCATGCAGAGATGTGATAGTACAATCTGGTTGAGGCCAGATTGCATGTCGCCTGAATAAATTAGGTTTGATATAGCGCTGCTTAGCCCCGTTTTTCTTGTACTGTAAGGTAATATTTTTTGTTGTATACCTCAGAGGTTAACTTACTAAACACTCTTGAAAGTACTCCTTATAACTTGGTGCTTCATGCCATGAAAAAAAATTAGAATTTTACTTTTGATTGCAATTTTAATTGCGTTAAACATTTATAGCAGCTATTGAATGCGTTGGCTGACCATTTGGAAATGTTCTGAGGTGCCTGTTCTTTCTACAAAAGTTCACCTCCCACCACTGAACTGAGGAGGTTATGGAATCTTGCCAACGAGAAATCTTAAGGGAAAAACACTGTGTTCAGAAAATGCTGCTGTATTCGGAATCCTAGGACTTGTTCTAAAAATAAACTTAATTGAAAAGATTTGTTTTCTTTTCTAATGTGGTTTACTTCACTGTTTTATTAATATTTAAATAACAGAATGTCGTAACCCAGAGTACAGAAATACTTCTGTAGAGAGCTCCCACCAGAATCTTGGAAACCTTACATGAAGCATTATGATGTTTATTTTGCCACTGGCAATTTTCTTGGTTTAGTGTTGCAGTACAAAGGAAGATGAAACTCTGGGCTTTTTCCAGAATGAAAACCAGATGATTAATGGGTTAAAAAGGAAAGTAATTAATTTTACTAATTCAATGTGCATAGTCGTGAATAAGGCTTTATTTGCCAGGGTTTACTTGTGAAAACCTTTGAAAAGTACTTGGAAGGTTTTTTTTTCGCTTGAACTAAACCTTACAACCTGACAAGAAGCTGAATATAGATCATGCAAATTTTGATAAATTATATTTTTATTTGAAATTATTTTACTATATTAAACACAAATTGCCTAGCTTCCTATCTGTTTCCAAATAATTATTGTTTTTCAGTACTTTGAAGAGAAATAATTGGATTGATGCAAAGCTCAATGACTGGCTTGTAAATGAAAATCAATTTTTCCAAAGGAAAACATTATTTTTAGTAACTTTGAAGTTGCAGCTTCAACTGAAAGCTCTGATCAGGCTGGCCTCTCTTCCAGTGCCTACCTATATTAATGTGCATCTGTTTAGTGCATTGATTTATTTTTCCTTTTTGCCCTGCTGCATTATCCTCCCATAACCTGCTATGCTTATTATAAATGTGCTCATGACAAAAATAGGTGCTTGATAAATTCAGATGCAATGAATCTAAGGTCAGTTTGACATTATCAGGAGCTTATGAACAGGTTTATGACATAGGTTTTATCTTACAAAGCTTGAGTGGGAGTACAGAGCAATTTGGGGACCAGCCAGGCATTTCTATTTGTCTCTTGAGTACTAAAGTAACAGTAACGCAGTGAGCAGTGGTGCTTTAGAGTCATTCTTCAAACAGTTACTTTGTATGTGTGTATAGAAGTTTCAGTTTTGTTATTATTTGATAATTCAGTATATAAACTTTAGGATTTTCTCTGAATCATTTTTAGCTATGTGAGAAAATAAGAGTAGACTAACAATGATGGCAAAAGTGCAAGCTTTTCTTAAGGCCAAAAGAAATAATGTTAATTACTCTTTCTAAAGTAAATCATTACTTGAATTGTGATAAAAATGAGCCATTTAGAGACTGTATATTTGTTTCAGCTCCAGGCATCCACCATTGACTGTTCTATTTGAAACGATGTTGAATGAAGTTGAAGAGGCAAAACTTTTAATGGGCTTTTTTTCCCCCTAAACTTTCAGCTGTAATTCTGCTGATTTTAATGGAAGTTATACCACCCTATTATATTTTAAAGACATTTTATCAGAGTTTTAAAATACTGAATTATGTAACTTGGCAGTGTGACTTGATGGCGATGGAGGCAGAAAGTAAATCAGACTGCAGTCACCGCCACTTAAAAGAATAGTATATTTTCATTTTCAGCTGTCCAGTGCCTTAGATAAGCTGCTATTTTTAGCAAAATATAGTAAAATTTAGCTGTTTGCCAGAGATCTTATCTCTTCCTCTGTGAGATCACTTAGGTGGAATCAATGGCCTTTCTTTTTCTTTTCATGATCCTCCTCTTAGGCAATGCAGGAAAGTCCCTGTCCTCTCCTCTTTATCCGCCTATTTTGAAGAGGGATCAATATGCATGAAATATGAGGAATGTTCTTGCTTTGATTTTTCCTCTCATCCCCTTCCAAAACCAGAATTTCCCTGCATTTATATGTGGTGTGCAGTTCCTTAAACTTGCCATGAAATTGTCCACAACTTCTTCTAATTTCCAGGAAGCTCCTCAAACTTCCCATGCAAGTTGTCTTTCATGGGAAGTTTGAGGAACGTCCTGTAAATTTTCTTCAGGTGGTGATTTTTGTCCCAATTGCCATTTGGGATTTTTTGTTGAGAAGTTTGAACCTACTTACCCCAGATGAAGACAGGTGCCACAAGGAGAAGATACTCTTTCGTTGTGGAAAAAAAATACCCCCATCTGGTTTCCCAATGTCAGTTAGTGATGAGATGTGGCTTTGCTGTGTGCAGATACACACACTTGCAGCATCGAGCATTTTTTTAAGCATTAAAAGTATCGCTTGTGCTCACCAGCTCACACTCATGTGTCCATATGAAAACTTCTTTTTCCGTAGTTCAGAGCCCTCAGAATTTTCAGTGTGCTTTCATGCTCATTTTCCAAAAAAACTTTTCTTGCTGATGCTAAATTAAGGGTCAGTTATTTGTTTTTAATTTAAAATGGCCTGATGGGTTGAAATTAGCCAAGTTACACAGAATTGCCATTGGTTTCCTAGTTGCATAAGCCTACCAGGAAGGTTGTGAGAGGTCATGCTGCTGGGGAGAGCGTGGCTGCAGTTTGGGTGTGCTCTGGCTGAACTAATCAGAAAAAAAATGTTTGTAAAGCAGGGAGTGGTTCTGTGTTAGTTTTTGCATGAGGAGAGGAACTACTTGCATCTATATTTCTGTTTTCTAAGGCAATGAGAGAAGGCTCAGTGAATCAGGTTATTTAGCGTCTTTTGCATTGCAATATGACTAATTTATAGGCACCTAAAATATCTGTCTTTAGGTTCCTGTAGTGCCACAGGTACACAGTTTTATGAAATTTACAGAAGCAGTTTTAGGTACCTGTTCCACGTATTTCGTTATGAGTAATGTAGCAATTTGAGGAAGTGATAATTCTTCAAATGTACTTCAATCCTATTCTTGTCTTTACTGTAATACTTTCAGCAAACTTCATGCAAAGTCCTCTGCAAGAGGGGTTGTACTTGGAGTTGTCTTCTGCCCTTCCCTTGGAATCAGCATTCCTTTGGAGAGTGGGAAGATGGATGACCTAGGAATATAGTCTTTCAGCTGTGAAAGGTAAATCTAGCTGTCCTGTGGATCAAACAGAAATGGAGGAAGTGATTTAGCAAAGCAGCTGTCAAACCCCTAATTTTACTTTATAGTTAGAGATGCAAATTTCTGATGGCAGTAAATAGAATATACTGACTTTTTTATTCCACACTTAGACACATGACACATCAGTGGAACAAAACCCTGCTCTCTACATGTTTGAAGGCTTGTATCTAAGTAGTGCAGGAGTCTACGTTATTGGGGTAACTGAGAAACAAGGGCAGAAAAATTGCACAAACCCCTGTTTCATTAGATGCCCCAGAATATGGAAACTATGCACAAACTAGAACTAAAAATATACACTGATGGCTCTATCATACCTCTACTTCCTTCTGAAATTATGATGTTTCTGTTACAAACCCCACATACTTCTCATAATGTTTTCAGATTTTTTTTTTTTGATTACAAAATTTATCTGCCATTAGACTTTGGCAAACACGATTGTCTTGTGACATGAGTAGCCCCTTTTTAGAACAATTGATCATAAAGTATTTTGAACCAGCAGTAAAAAAACATTTATTTTGGTAAACTGTGTGTATTTTAACTTTCCTTTTTAAATACACAGTAGTGTTCCGTGTTAGAAAAACACAGAAGGAGGTGTAAGAATAATACATCTGCTTTTGGAGATCATGACTATAAAGCTGGATCTTCTAATAAGCAAAAAAGTAGTGCTTTCTCTATGAGTTATGATAATTTGGTTTATATCCATTGCAGGATGCATTGAAAATAACCTGGCACATTGTAAAACACAAGGGATCAAAGGCTGTGTACAAAGGCTAAAGAATGACTTCCTTGCCTTCTCTGATGGTGGAGGCGTTGTCCTCTCCTCAATGTCTACAATACATGTTTGTGAGAAACACGGACGCTGGAAGATGTTAAAGGCATTCCAGGATTACTAAATGGATCAGTAGGGAGGGTTTTTGATTTTGGAAAGTTGGTCCCAGTAGTTGTTTTCTAAAGAGAAACCCCAACATTTCTGTACACTGAGATACATAATTGGAAATGCCTAAGTTTTTTTAGACTTGTGTCAAGATCATGATTGCCCAACCAGTGAATCGTATAATAACATCAGTGCTCAGTTTGCTGGTCCAGGGTACTCTGTGCTCTGAGGCAGTTTATTTTTAAAACCAGGTATATTATTTCTGAGGATTGCTTTTACAACTATATTAAATAATGTAGTCTTTACTTCAGAAGTATTTTTTGTGGAAGAGTACAGTCTGCACTAGCATTTTATGGGGCTTATTTCAATGTTCTCACATTAAATGCATTGCATTTCTTAAAGATTCGTGGACAGTTGATATTGGAGTTGTTCTCCCGGAAATGGAACGTAAAGGTCTTTAAATTGGATACTGGCTCAAACTAATTGAAACTGTTTCAGGCTATTTATAACTGAAACCATTCTGGCTATTTATAATTATCAAGTGAATTGAGTATACAGTCTCATAATTCTTTACCATCGATTTGACTTTGTTAAATTTGATTGTTCAAAAAACCATTTTGGACTTGATTCCTTCAAGGGAAGGATTAGGGCTAGACAAGTGCTCTTAGGGAATTCTTCAGCCAGTGTCTGCGCATCTGCATAGAGGTTTGGGATCTGTGAAACCCGAGAGAAACTTCTGTCATTGTGAGGAAGGAATCAGAATGTGATTAATGTTTTCATCAGGAACCTAAACAAAGTATCAAAAACCACCAAAAACTTTCTAGTACAGTTTGTTAAAATTATTTCCTAGTACAGTTTATAATTCTTCAGACAACTGATGTAGCTTATGCTGGTAAAAAAATTCAGTTTGCTAGTGTATGTGTGGCTTTCACAGCATTTGTGAAAGCCTGTTGTCATACGGGCACATGTCATAACAGCTCTACCTCTTTCCAGTGCAAATAAAGTTGAGTGGTTTTAAAAGTGCTATTTTAAAAACCTTGGGGGATGTTGTCAGTAGGTTTTTCTTCTGTTTCTTTTCTTTCTTCTGGGTTTTGAATGTTTTCTGCTATAGCACCTACGAGTTCACAGCCCTCATGTGCTCCCAACTGGCAGCTAATTTGCAGCTCTTGAGCAACTGGTGACAGAAAGTTTCACACTGGTATCTTTGGAAGAGTGAAGAGGTGATGTGGCCCCATAACCACTGCCTGCTCTCTACTCTTCTGAATTTTGTGATCTTTACCTTTCCTTGGTTTTATAAATTTTAATTTCCTCACATACTAGGTTTGCTTTAAATATTTTAAAAAGCGTACATATATATATTAATTATTTTATTATAGTCTTTCAGGTACTTTCAGAGGCCTTGACACTTATGAGGATGTTCTTTAAACAGTACACTAATCATTTCATAGACTCCATAGTGCTTAGCACAAGCAGGTGTATCATACCTCTGATTTTTGCTCTAGCAATGTAACATACAGTTTAAAAAGCCTTTTTGTGACTATTTCCAGGCAGAATTTCACATCTTTCCTACTTCTCATTATGTGACTGATAGTCTGTGCTGCTGTAGCCTTGGGAGGTATGAGGAAATTGCAACAGAAAGATAAGAAATTCAACAGTTTCCCACATGCAGCAGTTAAATATATTAACTGAGTATTTTGTCCCTTCCATTTGGTTCATTTGTGAATGCAGACATGAAAGAGAATTTTGTAATTGGAGCAAGGCTGGGAAATTCCTGTATTTAAGGCAATGCCAGAAAAGGCTGTGTGACTCCCTAGTGCCCGTAAGAGTCAACTGTTGGGTTCTTTATCTGGCTGGGCATGTCCTTGGGAATTGCCTTCCCCCAGCCCTAAGACCTGCACGGCTTCTGCTGTGCTGGGATGGTGTTGCTGCATTTATGACACCCCAGGGAGGCAACTCTTACCACTCTCAGTGAGGTTTGAAGCATGAAGGTTGACAGATTTAGATGTAGTGTAGAAGGGAAGCTCTTGGCCTTTGTGTAATCTCTTGGTCTGAGTTGTCTGTAACAGTTGGAGGCAACGTAAGACACTATCCTACTTTCAGCAGATAACAGTGGAGCTTTCAGTGATCAGATTCAGGCTAAGATTTTTTTTTTCCCAAACTTCTTAAGTGCCTTTTTTTTTTTTTCAAGAGACTCATGAACTTGGGAGGCCAAACAGGATCTGTGACATCATCTATTGAAATCTTTTGGGAGTTGAAATGGTCATTTTGTATGAAAAAAATAAGATACGTTATTTTTGTTCCCTGAGCCAGAACAATTCCTGAACAATATTGTGTATTGATTTACAGATGTAATGATATCTATGTTTTAGCTTATGTATTTTGTGATCAGGGTCTTTTTTTGTAGAAAAATATTGCTAAGAAGATGCATTAAAACTGTTTCATATCAGTCATCAGGAATGCCCAAATTGATTCACTTATCTAGCATTAAGCAAGGCTATCCAACATGACATGGGAAGTGAGATCACAGTTCATTAGAAAGTAATGAAATGTCTCCTTGGTTGATTTACAAGAGTGGGCTGTAACATGAAAAATTCCACTTACAGAAGCAGCTTCATGATTTGAGTGGGTTATTGCATAAAATACAAGTAGAGTAACTGGATGTGGGAAGTGAGTCAATTCAGTAGTTTGAGAATGGGATTAGGATTTCGATCGACTGTTCTGTTGGCGCTGACTCACTGTGACCTTACGCAAGTCAGTGAAGTTTTCTACATAGCAGCAGCTCAGCCTAAAAATATGCTATTCCTCTCACCTTTGCTTGCAAGCTTTCACTGTTGGAAATGAAAGGGCAGAAGTACCTAAAAAAAATCATAAGAAATTTTGGAATCTTGTTTTTAAAACACTCTCTAGTTCCTCTAAATTGCACTTTCCTGTTTTATTACTGTTTTGCAATGTCCTTCTCTGCTGCACCGTGGAGAGCTTTACAAGGGAAAGAATTGTCTCTTTGCCTTATTTTACAATTAAAGCAACTGTTTTGTAAAATAATTAGCAAACACAAACTAAAAACATGAATAGCTTTTCTAATCCCCTTTGATAATGTTTAACACCAGCATTTTAGTTCCCTTGTTATTTGTGCCAGAACAAACTGCTCAGCCTCATCTGGCTTAAGGGAAGGGTATTAACTTAACAAATTAGTTCCTAAGTGATAATATTATATTATTTAGTATTAATTAATATTTTATTATTAAAAAGGGTAAAATCATTCAGATAAAGTGAGATAACATGGTATTCAACCAGGCAGTTGAAAGTCCTGATGAAAAACCTCTCGTTTTTCAGAGAGTTAATGTGGCAAATAAGTTTTGTGCTCTTGAATTTTGTTGATAACTGCTGCTGCTACCCTCATTTGTCCACTCCATCGTTTTTTGTCATGGAATACTTTGCCCCATTCTGAGCTTTTTTATTTCTTCCAGTGTTGATTTAATGAATCATCCTGACAGCAAAGAAGTCTGTTAGCTGGGGATTAAGGCAAGCAGGAATGTGATGCTTTTGCTTGGGTGTAAGAGTGACTGCACATTGGGTTACTGCTCGGCTGTTAACGCTTTTGTGTCAAACACTCCCATAATGTGCACCAACTTTCAGGTCTGGGCAAGCCCTTACCAATACTTCTTTTGGTTTTAGTGCTGTTCACACATTGTAGGAAGGCGGGAGTTTGACTTGGTAACGTATTACTTGCGAAAGCACGGCGGGGAAAGATGGTTGGAGAGGAACAAGACAGTGGGCTGTAGTTCAGCTTGGCTTGGCATCTTCAACAATCTTTTATTTTCCTGGCTGTATTCTCTTGGCAAGCTCTCCCTGCAGTAACAGTTCTATCGAATGCATTTGGGAGGCCTATATGTGTAAAAATAATTAATATTTGAAATATATTCTCTTCTATATCAAAACCAGAATATATGAGAGCAAAACAATAGAAAGTCTGAATTAATGTAGCTGAGTAACAACAAAAGATATGGCACCAACCAGTTTGTTATAATGCTTAGCTGAGCTGTACCTTCCATGTACTTATACAGCAAGGAACCACATTCACCTGTTTTCTCCTCTATTATGTTGTGTACGGTACAAAGCTAATAAACATTTATATATTTATCTTAAAAAAGGCAAGTGCCTTTCACAAGACCAACTTTCTTGAGTTATTTATGATACTGGCTGATGTAACTAAGGGAAAAAAATATTGGCCATATTTTACACTAAAAAAATAGGAATTAATTTGTCTTTTAATAACAGTAAAGCCTGAGCATCCTCTTTCATGTATAGGAAATTCAAAAATATATGTAAGAGCAGAAGCTATTAACCATATATAACTTAGGAACTTGCCTGAGCAAAAGTCTTTACACTTCTGTAATTTAGCAATTGAAAATGTCAACTTTCAGTAAATGACTGCCAAAGCTCTTCTCTATATGTTCTCAGTAAATGTTAATTTGAGACTGTTCTGGTTTTCTACAACAAAAACTGTGTAGAATGAAAGGATAACTTGCAACACTTCTTCCTTGAGTCTGAAAAAATTCAGATTTTGATGCTGCAGTTATCCATGCATATGTATGTTTTGTAGGTGAAGTGTTTATGCTGTAAAGACTCAAAAAGCTACTGCAGAAATACACTTATTTCACCCAGCCTGAGTGCTTGCACTGCTGTGTGCTGCACTTGAGCATTGCATCACTTTACTACCCCCGCGTGGTCATTTGCCATAAAACAATTTTTATGAAAGGAACTGAAAGTTCTTCTCGATTGCTTTAACTTAAAAGG